>NW_006292094.1:6469522-6471581 GCF_000327345.1 Myotis davidii | reverse complement strand
GTCGGCCGCTGCCGGCCACTCCACCAGTGGGTCCCCTGGAGGTGCTGCCCTGGTCGGTGGTGCCAGGGGTGGTGGGGACCCGTGGGCATTGTCAGGTCCTCACACGACATCGTCTCCCTCCCTCCTCTCCCTCCTGCCCTCGCGCGCTCCTTCCTCATCCAGAACCAGCGTGCGCCACGGACACGCTAGACATGGAGTCAGGCAGACGGAGGACGGGGAGCCCCGCCCCTGCTGTGCCCGTCACTCCCCCATCAGGAGGGGGTGGCTGCACTCACACCTACCTGTTGAATTTGGAAATAATGTCTCTCTCTCTCTCTCAACTTATTTATTTAATATTTCTTTACTGATTTCAGAGAGAGGACGGGAGAGGGAGAGAGAGAGAAACATCAATGATGGGAGAATCATGGATCGGCTGCCTCCTGCACACACCCCACTGGGGCCAGAGCCCACAACCCAGGCCTGTGCCCTGACCGGGAATTGAACCGTGACCTCCTGGGTCACAGGTCAATGCTCCACCCTGAGCCACGCCGGCCGGGCCCTCCTACTACATTTAGAGGAAACGAGAGGACTGGTCAAAACGCACCGCGCACAGTGCCCGTCCGTCCGTAGGGCTGTGACGGTCGGTTACTTTAAGATTGCAACTATATTGCCAGTGAAGAAGAAAGTTATGGAGTAAATGTTTTCTAAAGGTTTTTAAAAGAATGTTTTTTGACAAGGACATATCTGAAAGGGGGAAACACACCAATAACAGGTTATTGAAAAATGTCTTCATTATTTTTGTTAAAAAAAGAGATTAAAAATTCACATGAAATGACGGCTTATTGGCAAGTGAGGCCAGGCCATCTTCCAGCTCCACTCCCTCTCTCCTCACCAGTCTCCATCCCGCCTCCCGCCAGCCAGGGCCTGGAGCAGGGACGGGACCCCCAAGCTGGTCCTGCCCCTTTGATCCGAGGTGCACCATCCTCTCTCCAATTTCCAGCCCCCAGTCTGAGCTATGAATACGGAAAACATTGCCAGGCCCGGCCAGGAAGCTCAGTGGTTAAGCGCTGACCCCTGAACCAGGAGGTCACGGCTCAATTCCCGGTCAGGACACATGCCTGGGTTGCGGGCTCGATCCCCACGTGGGGTGTGCAGGAGGCAGCCGATCAATGATGCTCTCTCATCATTGATGCTTCTCTCTCTCTCTCCCCCTTCCTCCATGAAATCTATGAATATATTTGGACAAACAAACAAACAAAAAACATTGCCGAATGATGGAATAAGGACAGAATCCGTGCTGGGTCCTGTCCTCTGTACCTGGGCTGAGGGGCGAGGGCATGAGGTCACTTCTGCTGATCCCCAAAGCTATGCCACGCCACCCCCGCCAGCTACCCTACAGCCTCCAGAACCAAAGCTGCCCTACCTCCCTGCACACAACCCTTCCCAGCCCCTGCGAAGCGGACAACGCCCGTCCTTTCACCACCGCCGCCCCCCTCCCCTTGCAGCTCCTCCCACTGTGGCCCCTGCCTGTCCCCACCGCCCAGTCGGCCATCGTGGCCGCCGACAGCATGCCAGGGTGCCACCCCACCCCCTGGCCTGGCCTGTCTGTCCTGTGGCCCCGTCTCGTCTGTATAATTGGCCGCTGTCCCCGAGCCCACCCTGTGCCCTGCACCAGGTGTCGGACAGACAGAGGCCCTTCCTGAGCATCTGCGTGAGCACGAGAGGTCGAGAGCTGAGGGCACCGCACACTGGCTCCCGGGGGCCGCACCGAGGCCCGGGTGGAGGTGCCACAGCCAGCTCCTGGCTCCACGCGCCCTTCTCCGTGTAACTGACAGCCTGCGGAAACGCAAGGCTCCGGTCTGCCTCCAGCCAGGGTGTCCTCTACGGGGGGTGAGGGGTGGGCATCCCCGTCTCCCAGGCCCTGATGGTGGGGCCTCAGGCAAGCTGCTCGGGGCCTGTCTGGGTCCCTCCTCGGTGAAGGAGGGGAGTGGTGGGGCCTTCCTGCTGGGCAGTCCTGCATGTCAAGCGAGATCACGCACAGAAGGCGCTTTGCACGGTGCCTGCACCCGCGCACCTGCAC
>NW_006292094.1:6468588-6468901 GCF_000327345.1 Myotis davidii | reverse complement strand
ACAGCTGCACCCACACACCTGCACCCGTGCACAGGCCCCGAGACCCAGGTGGCTTTAATAACATCACCCGCTCGGGCGGCAGCGCCCACTTCCCACCTCGCCCTGCCCACTGGGCACTGTAAGGGGAGCAGGGAGCTGAACCCCGTGACCATCCCCACGGCAGCGGGACTCCAGTGTGGGCCCTGAGAGGGAGCCACAGCGACCTGGTGAGGGGCTCGTCTGATGCCAGTGGCAAGCGCCAAGCCGGGCTCCACCTCACTTTCCACCTTCAGCACGAAGCGTCCCCTCATCACTGCCCAGCACAGGGGAGGCT
>NW_006292094.1:6467440-6468072 GCF_000327345.1 Myotis davidii | reverse complement strand
GCCCCTCCGGGGCCCACTCCCTGGGCCCGAGGCACCTATCGTTCCCGCTTTACAGACAGGGCACCGAGCCTGCCAGGGTGCCCGCGTGCTGGCCACACGCCTGAGTGACAGGCCCGGCCCATCTACTCCGGAGACCAGCACGAGGGGCCATGCGCGGCCAGCCCGACCCCACGTGTCCAACTGCCTGTGCGTTCGGAGAGCCTCCGGTTGGAATTCATCTTTGAAATGGAGGTGGGAGAGCCCGGCCGGCTGTGGGTCCTGGGGGGCGGGGCAGGGCCTGGGCCCAGAGCCCCGAGACCTTGGCTGAGTCTTCCCTCCCGTCCAGAGCACTGGGCTCAGGGGGAGCTCTGAGGACCGTGGTGAAAGGGCACTGACATGGCCAACGCCTCGGGGACACCGGTTGGGGATCTTTTATCGTCATCTGTCACCCGTTTCACCCCACTGTTACCCAGAATTTTCTAAGAGACATAGAGAGCCTTTGGATTGTTCTAAATGGCGAATTGGGAACCCCCTCAGCCGGCAGGGGCGGCTGCTTTTACTGGAAAAGGCTTTGTGGGCCCTTCTCGGCCGCCACCGGGGTGCCCCGACCCTCAGTCCCCCCTGGCCATCGGTGCCCCCCAGGTCTCTGTCCC
>NW_006292094.1:6467040-6467353 GCF_000327345.1 Myotis davidii | reverse complement strand
AGGCTCTCTGTCCCCCGTGGCCCTGTCCCCCCCCAGGCTCTCTGTCCCCTGTGGCCCTCAGTCCCCCCTGGCCCTCGGTCCCCCCAGGCTCTCTGCCCCCCATGGCCCTGTCCCCCCTTGGGCGGCGTGGCGCACCTGGTCCCGCTCCCGCTCCACCTCCTCCAGCTGCAGCATCACTGTGTTCATGCGGTGCTTGTACATCTCGCAGTCCTTCCCCAGCGTCGAGCACTTCAGCTCCAGGTCTTCCTTCTCCTCCAGGTACTGCGGGGGGACAGGCGGGGGGGGGGTCAGCCTGCCCCCAAGCCACCCGCAG
>NW_006292094.1:6466364-6466647 GCF_000327345.1 Myotis davidii | reverse complement strand
AAGAAGCATAAGCCCTGCTGCCGCCAGCACCCCGAGGCCTCCTGTGGGGCCCCAGCTCTATCGGAGCCCCAGAAGCTGCTCCCCAACACCTCACAGCCCTGCTGGTGGGCGCCTCCGCCAATTAGGTGCCAATCCCCTTGGGTGACACCGGCTCAGCTCTGCTCCGTGTCAGAGTGCAGGTGCCAGGCAGCCAGTTGGGGGAGGTAGAGGGCTAAGGGGAGGCAGGGAGAGGCAGGGGGAGGCAGGGAGAGGCTGGGGGGGGGAGGGGGGGCAGGGGGGGGGG
>NW_006292094.1:6463195-6466206 GCF_000327345.1 Myotis davidii | reverse complement strand
AGAGGGGAGGCAGGCGGCCTCTTCCCTCCCTTAGGTGTGCGCTGGGCCGTCACTCCGCGGAGACGCCCTCCGTCCCCCGTGCTCCGTGCTGACAGGGGCAGGGGGCACCCAGAGTGTTAATAAACGCACGGCTGACAGTGGAGGATCTTGCGATTTTTTTGGTTCATCCTCACCTGAGGGTATTTTTTCCGTTGATGTTTTTTTAGAGAGTGGAGGGGGGGAGGTGGAGAGAAACATCGATTGGTTGCCTCCCTCACATAGCCTGATAGGGGCTGGGGATCGAACCCATGGCCCTCTGGTCCCGGGCCGGCGCTCTAACTACTGGCCAACCCGCCACGGTGAGTCTCTCTGGGTCTTTGAGGACCAGCAGGCCCCCCGGCTCAGGCCCTGGCTGTGTGGGGCGGGTCCGGTAAAGAAGCTTTCCCGCATCAGGCCCCCGTGCCCCGCCCCCACCTGGATGATGGACTGCAGCTCCTGGATCTTGGTCTTGAGCATCTCGTTCTCGCGCTCCAGCTCCAGCACCTGCTCCCTCTTGGGCCGGCTCTCGATGTCGTTCTTGAGCTTCAGGGACTGGTTCCGCTCCAGCTTGCACTCCTCCTCCATCTTGTTCAGCCGGTGCTTCAGCTGGTCGATCTGCAGCCGGGCGCCCAGGGGGCAGGGTTGGCAGGGGCCCAGGAGGCATCGCTCCCAGGTCCCCTGATGCGGCCCCACCTGGGCCACGCCCTCCCTCCCTCCTTCCGTGGCGGCCAGGAAGGGCCCACAGAGCCTCTTCCAGTAACACCAGCCGCCCCTCCCGGCTGAGGGGGTTCCCGATTCGCTGTTTAGAACAATTCAAAGGCTCTCTATGTCCCTTGGAAAATTCCGAGTAACCGTGGGGTGAAACGGGTGACAGATGAGGGTAAAACCGGTATCCCCGAGGCATTGGCCATCTCGATGCCCTTTCACCATGGTCCTCAGAGCTCCCTGTGAGCCCAGCTCTGGGCTCACCCTGACTCCCCCCAGAGCGGCCCTGCTCCCCTAGGCGTTGTCCTTGTGGGTTCACAGCAGGTTTCACTGGAAAGGACATTCCTTCTGCTGAAAGGTCCCAGGCTCAAAGGTCCCCCCTGCCGGGAGCAGTTCCAACATCTGGTCACGGGGCAGCTGGAGACGTGCTGGGCGTCACCCGTGGGGTGAGCGTCAGGAACCGGGGCCAGAAGACTCTCATACCTGGTGCCCAGGCGAGTCTGCTGCCCCGGACCCTGGCCTCGGCAGGGCACCCAAAACGGGGGCTCGTGTTCAAGGCTGCAAGGAGGGGAGCCCCAGAGGGGGGTGTCCTGTCAGTTCCAGGCTCACGGAGAGGCGGGCATCAAGGAGTCTGGCAGGTGGAGGGCCGCGGCTTTAGCTGGAAAAGGCCAGCTCTGCACCCCCACCCCCCGGGCCGGGGTGGGGGCGGCGGGGAGGCCGCAGGGGAGCAGCCTGGGGCTGAGATGTGCCGAGGGACTGCCTTTCAGTTCTAGACACGCTTCCTCACTATGACTACATCTCAGGGAGGGAGAGTTCCAGCAGAGAACCGTGTGAGCCCCACCCTCGGTTAATGTCTGCATGTGCCGGGTAACAGGCACAAGAGTCACTCCTGCTTAGAGACCGTGGGGAAAGGCCTGGTCAGCATCCTGTGCTGGGCCCGGGTCCCCAGTGGCCCCTGAGTGGGCATGGCGTGGCGCACGGAGGGGCGCACACGGGACCAGCCACTCCCCCAGCGGCTCAGACACCCGAGGGCGTGGGTGTTACGGCCGTGATTGCCACCGACAAATGAGGAAACTGAGGCCGAGGGTCAACTAACGGGGAAGCGGAAGCCAGATGTGAATTCCCATCGATGATAGTTCAGGCTCCTGCTCTTCACACACACGTCCCACCGCCCGTTACGCCTCGGATCCCATCCGCCCGATTCCAGGGGGCTGTTTACTGATCTGTCCGCCGCAGCTAAGTTGCATGTGACCCGACCAGAAATCAGGTTATTTATCCCCGCGTCCCCACGGTGCTCAGCACATGCCTCACGCGTGGCAGGTGCCTCATAAATATCCCAAGTCTATCTCCACCCGAGGCCGGAGTGATCCATCCAGAAATAAATCAGCCGTCACTCCCAGCCCCCCGGCCTTCAGCGTTCCCGTCACCTGGGATGAACGGCAGCGGTCTCACCACGAACCCTCCAGCGGGGTCCTGGCCGCCTCCTCCACCCCCCACCTCCTGCCCCGCCACTTGCTCCTGTGGCTCCAGAAACACCACCAACATGCCCCTTGCTCGGGGCCTCGGTCGCTGGGAGCTCCACCCTGAGACTGGCGTGGCCCATGGCCCTCCCTGTCCTCGGCCTCTGCCCCGCGTCCCCGCTCACTGGCCTCCCCGACCGTCCCCCAAGACAGCACCTGCCCGCCGGCCCCTGCTCTTTGCGTTCCTCCTGAACAGCGCTCAGCACTGCCAGGCCTTTGTCTGCTGTTCTCTGGTGAGAGTGGCTCTGGGTCAGGGGTTTGGGGCTTGAGTCACGCATCCCTGGGAAAGCGCCTGGTGCGGGGGGCGCTCAGGACTTGAAAGGAATGAACCGGTTAAGCAAATGCCCTTCCCTGTCTGCACTCGGGCGCTAAAGTCTTTAATGACAGCATCACGTGCTGGCGGCCCGTTCACCGACAGGCGTCCTGGCTCTGGGACTGGGCCCGGCTGACCTTTCTGCTCACAGCAGTGCTGGCAGAGCCTGCGCCCAGGCCCCCATGCCTCCTGCCCCCGCAGCGGGCGCGGTGCCATCTCCTCGCTGACTCCTGGGGACCACCATCTGAGCGCGGCCCCTTGTGCTCCCTGCCCCAGGGATTCAACAGTCTGTCCCATGTTTCCATGTCTCTGGTTTTATTTATCAGTTTATTGTGTTAGATTCCACATATAAGTGAAATCATGTGATATTTGTCTTTCTCTAAGCCAGTAATCTTTCTTCAATGTAAAATAAACTGAAACATCCACTCTTGCATGATTAATTGTGCTATCATGAA
>NW_006292094.1:6462014-6462847 GCF_000327345.1 Myotis davidii | reverse complement strand
TCTCCCCTCCTCTACTGCGGGGTGGGGGTGTGGGGGGTCTGGGCATCCACTCCCCACCACCCACCCGCCCTCCAGAGTTCTCACACCCACGGGCCCCAGACTCAAGGGGAGCAACACAGCTCATCCCGGTTGAGCTTGGGTCTGGCAGGGAGGCAGACATCAGGAAAGGAGGGACGCAGACATGGAAGTGCAGCCTGAGATGTCGGAGAGAGGGCACAGGGCAGAGAGAGTGTGAGGGGCCTCCAGCCTGGGGGGTGGGGGCAGGGCTCCTGGGCTCCTGACCAGGGAGCTGAGGGGTTGAGTGGAGGGAAACGCTCGGGCAGGTGGGACATGCAGAGGGGGACGGGGCACATTTCAGGAGCCGGGGGAGACCAAGTGCCTGGAGCCAGGGAGAGGCAGAGGCGGAGGGCGGCTGGGTGTCAGCGGGCTGGGCCTGTGGGCCGCAGGACGGGTCTCAGACAGAAGCAGCGGGAGGTTTGACGCAGGGAGGTCTGCCGAGGTGGCGAAGGCGGAGGCAGGCAGGGGTGGATGCGGAGAGCTGACGGGACACAGGGCCAGGAGGAGGCCGGCGCAGGGATGTGTAGGAAGGGGCGTAAGGCTAGACGGCCGGGGCTCTGGCTCGGGGATGCCGGCAAGAGAGTAGATGAGAACCAGACCCAGAGGCGGCGAGCATCTGTCCCGCCGTCGCCATTCACCGGGATGTGCCAGGAGCACCCCCCTCTCGGCTCAAGCTTCCCTTTGCCGCTTTCATCAACGGGCAGAAACCAGGGGCCGCCAGCCCGCAGGTGCTGTCCTGGCGCCACCGGTTCGCCGCTCTGGGACTGTCCCACCAG
>NW_006292094.1:6461205-6461983 GCF_000327345.1 Myotis davidii | reverse complement strand
TCTCCCGGCCGAGCCGCTCACCCACGATGGTGGAGAACCTGCGCGTGGGCTCCTTGCCGGTTACCAGCTTGTACAGCTCCGGGTAGTAGAACTCCAGGCTCTCCAGGAACACCACGTAGCCCCGCTGGCCCTTGGTGTGCAGGATGTCCAGCAGCCGGCCTAGGGACACGGCCCCGTCACGGCACGCAGAGCACAGGTGACCGGACCCAGGTCCTACGTCCAGCCTCACCCCGGACTCCCATCCCTCAGTGAACTCGGAGAAGACGGCGTCGCCACAGCCGTCGCTCCCGAGGTGCCTCCCGGGCCCAGGGGGTGGAAATCAGAGCGCCAGACCCTCAGCTGAGGTGGCTCTCAGCTCCCTTCCTCTGGGAAACTGGGGGCTCTGGGCACCTGGACACGGCCTCAGGACACCCACAGCTTCCCGGAGCTTCCCGTTGACCGGGTTACAGTGAGCCGCGCTGGCTCGGCTCCCTGACCGGAGGAGGGGGAAGTGCAGTGGCCACTACAGCGTGGAGGGTGTTCTTGGGGCTTCGGAGCAGAAAGCACATTCTGTGCGGGGAGCTAGGAGTCCCCGGCAGCAGGCCGCTCCCCTCAGGGCTGCCAAGCGCCAGAGCGATGTGGCCGCAGGTCTCTGCCCCACTGGTTCCACTTAGTGTTTACATGTCCTGGCCTCCCCTCACTGTTTCATTTCCAGATGTTTCTACCCTGGAGGTCTCCGAGCTCGACGTGTCCCCAGGACGGCAGGACACGCGCATGTCATCTTGTGTGGGCTGCGGGC
>NW_006292094.1:6454741-6460673 GCF_000327345.1 Myotis davidii | reverse complement strand
CCGGCGCAGGGGGGCAGGGCTGGAAGTGACAGCCGCGCTCGGCAGGAGAGCGCTGCGATGGGTGATGAGTGTCGTGTTCACAAAGGACAGTCAGTGCACGAGCTACTTTAGCACCCATCACGCTGTGGGGAAGTGACTCCAAACCTTTTAACTGTGAGCCACAGAGAGAGACATGTGCCCTGTGACCCCGTGTGCCGCACAAGGACAAGTACACACACCAACCAGACTTAGCACCTTGAGTGAATGTGATAAAGTGCCAGGCAGCCCTGAGGCAGTCCGACAGACCCCTTCTCAGGAGACTCTAGGCCAGCGGTTCTCAACCTGTGGGTCGTGACCCCTGTGGGGGTCGAACGACCCTTTCACAGGGGTCGCCTAAGACCATCGGAAAACACACATATAATTATATATTGTTTTTGTGATTCATCACTATGCTTTAATGATATTCAATTTGTAACAGTGAGAATACATCCTGTATATCAAATATTTACATGACGATTCATAACAGTAGCAACATTACAGTTATGAGGTAGCAATGAAAATAATTTTATGGTTGGGGGTCACCACAACATGAGGAACTGTATTACAGGGTCGCGGCATCAGGAAGGTTGAGAACCACTGTTTATATATGTGTTTTCTGATGGTCTTAGGCGACCCCTGTGAAAGGGTTGTTTGACCCCCAAAGGGGTCGTGACCCACAGTTTGGCGACCCACAGGTTGAGAACCGCGGCTCTAGGGTGTCCCCAAAACGTATGCATACCCCTTGAATAATTATATAGGTAGGGCTTATTAGAGCACATTTCCTTTTCAAAACTGAGCTGTCAGCTGTTCAAGTGTGCACACATTTTTTGGAGACACCCTGCATTCTTAAACAGATACAACGCATTGGGTTCCACAGGTATCAATTATAATAGAATACAGTTCTCAAACAGCAAAGTTCTGACTCAGTGAGAAATGTGCTTCTTTATGCCTGAAGCGACACACTCTCCCGGCAGATCTAACGGCCACTCTAACTCCGAGGGAGCGGTGAGTGTAAACGGTGTGTGGAGAGACTGACCGCGGTAATGGAAACGAAGACCTCGGTGATTGTGACGGGTGACCACGTCCCAGCTGTCGCCAATCACTTGCTTTGTCGCCTGCCTCCACCCGTCAGCGGAGGGGTGCTCCCCTCCGGCCGGGTAGGAAAGTAAACACCGTTTCCCGCTCTCCGAGGCCGGGACCCTCTCAGTTCTACCGCTTGGTGGGGGGCAGGGCTGGGCAGAGGGCCGTGGGCCCAGCTGAATAATTCCCGCCCCGGAGAAACTTCATGCTGGCTCACTAGCCGGAGGGGTTTCCTGGGGCCGCCACCAGGGGCAGCCCGCCCGCCCCGTCCCCATCCCCTTCCCGGAAGCGGCTGGCTCACCTGCGCGGTTGATCTTGGAGGGCAGCATGGGCGCGTTGAGCACCTCGTCCTCGTCCTGCTCGTCGATGACCTTGCACTGGCGCAGGTAGGGCGTGAGCTTGGCCGGGTTGATGTAGCGGCTCAGCATGTGCCGGTTGCACTCCACGTTCTCCCACAGCGCGTCCTCCTCGTCCTTGAGCGTCTCCATGTAGTCGTCCATCCCGGGGCCGCCTCCTGGCACACAGAAGGCACGCGGTCACCCGGGAGCTCACGGGACCGTGGCACGAAGTCCCTCAGGGTGACCTCTGGACGCTGTTGGGTTCATAAAGGTCAAGCAGGGCCTGGTTGGGCGTCACCCCGGGCACCGAAAGGGTGCCGGTTCGATTCCCGGTCAGGGCACATGCCTGAGTTTCGGCTCGATCCCCAGGGGGGCGCGGGGGAGGCAGCCGATGGATGTGACACCCTCACATTGATGTTTCTCTCTGTTCCCTTCCTCTGTCTCTCAAATCAATAAGCGATCCTTTAAAATAAATAGATAAATGGAAAGAGTCAGGCAGAGGAAAGCATTATGGTATTTTAACCATTTAAGAAAGGAAGGGAGAGGCCTGGCCAGGTCTCTCAGTTGGTTAGAGTGTCGTCCCGATTCACAATTCGGGTTCGATCCCTGGTCAGGGCACGTACGAGCATCAAACGACGAATGCATACACAAGTGGAACGGCAAGTCGGTGTTTCTCTCTCCCTCCCCCTCCTCCCTTTCGATAACCAATCGATCAGTAAATGAAAAGAAAGGAGGGGATAGAGTACAGACAAGCAGGGTGAGCAAAAGTCGGCTCACAGTTGTTCGTATGGAGAGAGACACACAGGTTCTGGCTGTGACAGTAGCTTTACTAACTCTGTGTTTCACGTACTCACAACGGGAGCGCTGCCTTCACCACCCGTGTCTACGTTCCTGTCTATACGAACCACAAGCAATGGGCGGACAAGCCACAGTATTAGGGAAACAACTCCAGGGAGGGGGAGACTGCAGTGATGGACAGCCCTCCAATCCGGGTTTTTGTGCCTCGCGGAGAACTGTCCTTAACGAAGACGACCTGTGTGGTTATCTTCTGTTTTGCAGTTTCACGCCGATGGTGTCATGCTGTGCGCTTCCTTTTCTCTACGTTTTTGAGACTGATTTGGGTTGATATCTACGTCTGGTCTGTTCATTTCTTAAAATATATATTTTTTGATTCTTTATAGAGAGGAAGGGAGAGGGATAGAGAGTTAGCAACATCGATGAGAGAGAGACATCGATCAGCTGCCTCCTGCACACACCCCCCACTGGGGATGTGCCCGCAAGCCAGGTACGTGCCCTTGCCCGGAATCGAACCCGGGACCCTTCAGTCCACAGGCTGACGCTCTATCCCAGTGATGGCGAATTTATGACACGCGTGTCAGAGGTGACACTTGCACTCATTTTTTGGTTGCTTTTTCTTTGTTAAATGGCACTTAAATATATAAAATAAATATCAAAAATATAAGTCTTTGTTTTACTCTGGTTGCAAATATCAAAAAGTTTCTATACGTGACACGGTGCCAGAGTTAAGTTAGGGTTTTTCAAAATGCTGACACCCCGAGCTCAAGAGGTTCACCATCACTGCTCTATCCACTGAGCCACACCGGTTAGGGCTAATCTGTTCGTTTTTGAACGGCTTTATTGAAATATAATTTATGTAGCACACAATTCACCTTTCTAAAGTGTACAATTCAAAGTACATTCACGAGCTGTCCAGCGATCACCCCAGTTCATGTTAGGACAGTTTCATCGCCCCCAAAGGAAGCGCCATGGGCATCCCTCCGATGCGCACCCCTCCCGCCCCGGGGAACCACTAACTTCCTCCCGAGACACCTGCCTTTTCTGGACCTTCATGCGCAGCAGGCGCTCAATTGTCAGGGCGACAGTGCCTGCATTTCAAGTGCTTTATTCACGTCTAACGGCGGCACGTGTTCCGTGGTGAGAACATAGCAGCGTTTTTCATCCCTTCCCCCCGGTTTTCGACGGGAACATTCAGCACTGTCTCCAGCGGGAGGGCATGGAGAGCCTGACCAGGAGACAGTCCCCGGCCCGAGGGATGCATGTGGCGGCCCCAGGGCGGCCCCAGACACGCTGGTGTTAGAAGAGATTTCGGAACAAACACAGGTCCTTTAAGAAAAAGCGCTTTGGTGTTGGTCCCCTTTCCTACAACTCTGGGATCTGGAGGGGTCAGGGTGTCTTTTGTGTGGCAACGCGGTGCCTCCTCGCTCGGGCCCTGGAGAGCTCCAGGGAGGGCTGGTGGCCGGAAGACAAGCAAGTGACCAGAAGCGACTCAGCCCCACACCTGACCTCTGGGGAGGGGAGAGGCCAGAGAGTGAGTTCAATCCTCCATGGCGCCCGGCTGGCTTGGCTCAGGGGTTGAGCGTCAGCCTATGAGCCAGGAGGTCAGGGTTCGATTCCCGGTCAGGGCACAGGCCCGGGTTGGGGGCTCGATTCCCAGTAGGGGACGTGCAGGGGGCTGCTGATCAGTGATTCTCTCTCATCACTGATGTTTCCCTCTCTCTCCCTCTCCCTTCCTCTCTGAAATCAACATATATTTAAAGGAGGAAAAAAAGTCCTCCATGGAGAATGCCTTAACCAGCCATGCCCGTGTAATGACACCCCATAAAAACTCCTAAACACTGGGGTTTTGTGCGCACGCGCCCATGCTTGGAGGGGCACCTCAGCTCCAGGGTCCTGGGCCTGGGCGTCTGAAGGGGGAGCAGGCTGCTGAAGATGAAGGTGAAGCCAAGTCTAGGGCGGTGGGTACCCCGATACCCAGTGCTGCCTCCTACTCACACCCTCTCAGCGGCCACTGCCCTGTGGTCTCATTTGTGTCAAATAGACCCCTGGCCCCGGCCGACTGAGCTGCCCAGGAGGACCCACCCACGCGCCGGTTGCACCTCCCCCTAGGGCTTCCACGCGGCCGGGGAGGGGAGCAGGCTGGGGGCTGAGCCGGAGGCTGGCACCTGGACGCCAGGGAGGTCACAGCTGGGCCGGCCGCGGTGACCGACCCACGCGTCCGCGAGAAGGTGCAGGGCCGTCTCTCTGGGTCTCTAACTCCAGGTCCCGGCCCCGTGAGCCCCGGCCACGCGTGGCCCTGCTCCTCCCGCGTGGCGTCTGGTCCCTGCTGTCGACCGCAGTGATCTCCCAGGGAACCAGCTGTCTGGCCTGGGCCTTTGCTACATGCGACCAAGGGCCTTGGCTGTTTGCTGTTCGGAGCAGCAACTGACTCAGTGATTCCAAGTGAGGGCGCGGTCCCAGTCAGGCCAGCAAAGTGCGCAGACAGCAAGCCGCCGTCACCACCGGGCGTCCTGACCTCCAGCCCCTTTGCAAATGGCGCGGGCTGCCTGGCTGCTGGGTGGGGGCGGGCGCCGCCTCCACATGCCGCCTCCATCGCTCCCTCCAGGCGAACCTGCCTTTGCTATTTCCAAGGCGTCAACATCCACGTTGGACGCTCCTCCCTCCCCTGAATATATTTTTTTAAAATATACTTTTGATTTCAGAGAGGAAGGGAGAGGGAGAGAGAGACAGAAACATCAGTGATGAGAGAGAATCATGGATCGGCTGCCTCCTGCACGCCCCACACTGGGGATCGAACCCACAACCCGGGCCTGTGCCCTGACCGGGAATTGAACTGTGACCTCCTGGTTCATAGGTCGATGCTCAGCCACGGAGCCACGCCGGCCAGGCCCTCCCCTGAATCTTAACCAGAGCTGGTGGCAACTCCAACCCAACCCCGGCAGGTCTGACCAGGGTCTGGCCAGGGTCTGGCGTGGTCTCAAACCCTGGGCCCCACCGGTCTTTCTATAAATAGCGAAGAGCAAGTTCAAGGCTCCCGGGCAGGCCCCACAGGAAGGGCCATTCTGCTCACCTCTTTTTTTTTTTAATATATTTTATTGATTTTTCACAGAGAGGAAGGGAGAGAGATAGAGAGTTAGAAACATCGATGAGAGAGAAACATCCATCAGCTGCCTCCTGCACACCCCCTACTGGGGATGTGCCCGCAACCCAGGTACATGCCCTTGACCTGAAGCGAACCTGGGACCCTTCAGTCCGCAGGCTGACCCTCTATCCACTGAGCCAAACCGGTTTCGGCATCTGCTCACCTCTTTACAGTCCCGCCTCCGCGCCTCATTCATCTGAAACACGTACCACGGGGCTCCCTGCTGCTGTCACCGTGAAGGTCAAAGTCTTCACCTTGACCCCAGGCCCTGTGTGACCCGTCCCCGTGGCCTCCAACCCACGGACTCTGAGTGTCCAGGGGACCTGCTGGGTCAGAGCTGGCCCCGCGCCCTCACTCTCGGTCTCCGCGCTCTGTTCGCGCTCAGGGTGAAGGGGGCGGGTGTGACGTACCTGGCATGTGGCGGGCGCTCAGGACGCAGCTCCCTCCCGTTACCGAGGCCTGAGGGTCACTCCTCCCGGGCCGGGCTCGTCCCTCCCCGGGCCGGGCTGCTCCGGGGCCTGGGGCTGCGGTGGCCGGGCTCTGAGAAAGGGGAGAA
>NW_006292094.1:6454071-6454366 GCF_000327345.1 Myotis davidii | reverse complement strand
CCTCTGCGGGCTCGAGCGGTGCTCGCTTGGGAATAAGGGGCCGAGGCGCCCGTTTAATCAGGAACCCGCTTGATTTGGGCCGAAGGATTAATCGCAGGTGACACCGGCCCTCCCAGGGCTGACAGAGCTGTTCTCATCCGGTGTCAGCTCGATCGCAGGAGCTGTCACGGCCTCGCCCCGGGGAGCACAGGACACGCTTCTCTGGAGGACGCCGTCTCCTTGGTGTCCCCAAGGCCTCCCTGTTCGGCGGCCGGGACAGGAGCAGCTGCCCGCTGCGGGCACCGTGGGGAGGGCC
>NW_006292094.1:6448200-6453968 GCF_000327345.1 Myotis davidii | reverse complement strand
GGAGGAGTGGGCACCGCGGGGAGGGCTACGGGCCGGTCTCTGGGCCGAGTGCCCAGCTGATGTGAGCAGGCCGCCCACAGGTGAAGGGAGACAGCAATTTTCTTCATTTTCGAGAAGGAGGGGCCTGGGTTCCTTCTAGAACCAGAAGAAAAGGCTTCTGGAAATTGTCTGGTGAGAGAGGTTCCTTTGCAAGAGACGGAGCGCAGGGGGGCCCAGGCTGGTACAACCACCAGATGTGTCAGCACAGACTGGGGAAACCGAGGCACAGGGCAGCCGGGAACGAGGCTGCCCTTCCGGCCTCTGCCCTCAGTTGGCCCACAGCCTGAGGAGCCTGAGGTCGGGGAGACGTACAGGCTGCGTCTCCCGAGAGACGGAACTGCAGGTATTTAACAGTAACCCCGATGCCTACACATCACCCCGATGCTGACAGGCCATGGACTGCGCATGGGCTCCCTGAGAGGGGGCACCCTCGGGGCTGGGGGGCCACCCCGCAAGGAGGCCCACATGAAGGAGACAGCACGTGTCAGATCCGCACGGAGGCAGCTTTGAGCCACGGTCGCTGGCCACCTCTCATCGCCGAGCCCCGAATTGCTTTTTTTTTTTTTTTAAGCCTGCCTTTTAAATGCCTCTAACCAGAAAGTGTCTGTACAAAAGCGCCCTGAGATATCGCTCCAGCACACACGCCTAAAACAGAAGTAAAACCAGTCCGAAGACGGCAGATATTGTCTCAGGGTTAAAAAGAGCTATTGCTTCTCACAAAGGAATCGATGGCCCGGGGAGTTACTGGTGTGGGAGTCAGGCTGGCCCGGAGCCCATCCATCCTGCAGGGCACCCGTTAGCCACAAGCAGCGCTGTCTGTGCGGCCTCGCTGCCCTGAAGGACGGCCATCCCCCGGGAGGGCGACGAGGCTCTGGGAGGAGGGAGCGGCCGTGTCGCCGCGGGGAGCAGGGTGCGCGGAACAAGGCGAGACGTTAGAAAACACCATCTGATCATGAAAGCCCGTGAAGAAGTTAGAGAAGATGTTGCAGCCATAAAATAACACCATGAAAAGGAACAAAGAACGGGTTCTTGGCAATTAAAATAAGGTAGCAGACACTTGTAATTAATAGAGGATTTGGAAGATAAAGTTGAAGAAATCTCCCCCAAAAGTTAATAAAAAGTTAAGGAAGATGAGAAGGAGGGCTGAGGTCCACTTAGAAGGTCTAATACCCAGTAAGCAGAAATCCTAGAAAGAGACGACAGAGGTTGTGTGTCCTTTCTTGTGCATCTTTTATATCCTATAAATGAAGGGATGGAATGACCAAAGAAAGAATATTAGGGATCTCCACAGGTAGGACTATGAGTCTTCCGGTGGGAAGAGATTGTGAGCACGCGACACAGCCAGGGGAAACGCCTTCTCAGAACCTCACTATTTCAGGCCACCAGCGAGCAGAGACCCCGAAAGCATCCGGGGGAGAAACAACAGGGCACCCCAAAAGCTCTGGAAGTAAGTTTGGCCTCGGGCTTCCAATAGCAACTCTGGAAGCTGTGAGACAGTCAGGCAAAACCTTCACACTTTCGATGGAAAATACCGTTACATCTGGAATTGTAAACCCACCCAAACTATGATGAGTAAAAATAGAACAGTATTTTCAGAAAGGCAGTGACTCTAGACGTTTATTTCCTCGTCCCCTTTCTTGGGAAGCTACTTGAGGATGTGCTCCAGCAGAACGAGGGGCTCAAACAGTAAAGAGGAAGGTATAGAGCCCAGGAAACAGAATCTGATGGGGGGAAGCACCAAGGAAAGTTCTGGAATGAGAGGGATGCCGCAAAAAGCAGCGGCCAGGTTTGCGGCAGGGCCATCAGGGGCCCACAAGAGACACTGCCAGGGCGAACGTACTGAATGGTCATCTCGTATCCTACATAATAAAAGGCTAATATGCAAATCAATTGAACGGCGGAATGACTGGTTGCTAAGATGCTCACTGTCCACCAGGGCGTGGATGCTCAAGGCAGGAGCTGCCCCCTGGTGGTCAGTGTGCTCCCACAGGGGGAGCACTGCTCAGCCAGAAGCCAGGCTCACAGCTAGCGAGCACAGTGGCTCCCAGTCCCTGTGGGGAGCAGGCCTAAGCTGTGAGTCGGACATCCCCCGAGGGCTCCCGGACTGTGAGAGGGTGCAGGCTGGGCTGAGGGATGCTCCCCTTTGGTGCACGAATTTGTGCACCGGGCCTCTGGTATTTGATAATGTAGGACATAATATTGTGAAGCAAAGGACCGGTCTGAGAGTCAGATGGGAAAAATTAAGGACAGGCACATTAAAACCAAAAGCCTCGGCAAATGAAAAGAAAAAGAGAGGCAATAGTAACTACAGGAAAAAATAAAAAGCTGAGAAAGGAAACATAATTACAGGCCTCAACCAGCCTCAACATAAAACAATACTAACCTAGTCACGGAAACGTAGCATACAGCACCGTGACCCACATGCACGGGGAGAATGGAGGAGGGGGGCGCACAGTGGGGCCCAGAGGACCGCGGGTCCTCACCTGCCTCGCGCTGGCCAACAGAAAGGACAGGGCAGACACAGCAGCACGTGGGATGCACACACATTGCCCAGAAACACGGGTGTGGGTGCCGGAGGGCAGCAATGATGAAGGGGGGTCAGGAGTGGTCGCCTTTGGGGGTCAGGACGGGCATGCTGCTGGCCAGGCTGGGAACTGACGGTTTTCACTACAAGCCTCCTTAGCGTTCTATTCTCCCCACCACTGGCTTTTGGAGAGAGTGGGTGAGAAGAGAGAAACATCGATGTGAGAGAGACACATCGATTGGTTGCCTCCCACACCCACCCGGACCAGGGCTGGGGATGGAACCTACGACCCAAGCACACGCCTTTGGCCGGGAATTGGACCGGCGACCCTCCAGTGTGCAGGTCGATGCTCTAACCACTGAGCACCAGAGCGCGCCTGCTTAACTTGTAAACTCTGCATGACATGCATTATCGTGGCAAAAATATTAATAAAAAATGACAACACCCATCATCGGAAATACGGACGCTGCATTACGGTCTGAAGGGTCAGACAGCCACCCCCTTCTCTGCACGCTCACCGTGCCCCACCCTCTGCAGGGCCTGGCCCACCGCTCACCCCTTCACCAGCCAGAGGTTTGTGCAGGGCACTTCACAGATGCCCCTCCCTCCCCTGCTCAGGAGCGCGGTCAGGTTATGGCTCCCACGTTAGGATGAGGGGGTAGGTTAGGGAGTAAGCCCTGGGTGAGACCCCACAGCCGCTCAGGGGCAGAGCCTCCAGCCCCGCCTCCCCGACTCCCCATCATCGGGTCCTGAGGGAGCCAGCCGCCCTCACAGGTGGCGTGCAGGAAGCGGAGCATCTCAGCCCGCCCGCCTGCCGGAGCCCTGCTTCCTGGGCTCCATGTCTCCCTCGTTCCTGTTCGCTCCCCTCGTGTTGCTGGAGCGCACCCTCCAGCCGCCCAGGAAGAGGTGGGGGTAGCTGCTGCGGGCAGACACCCCGTGGATCCTCTCATTTGACATGACTGCCCTCTGAGGCGGCCACTACCCCCTGCCACCCCTGTACAGAGGAGACAGGTCGGAGATGCTCGGCCACCTGCCCATGTCCATCTCCTCTCGCCCCCCAGCCCCCGCCAGAACCCAGCACGGATGAGGGGGGGCCTTAGTCACAGTAGGTGACCCACATCTACCTGTGGGCGGATAAATAAACAAAAGGTGAGGCTGCTCTGACTTCACCTCCGCACAGAGCCAGGCCCTTCGCCAGGAGCCGCCCTGCGGGACAGACACGCCTCTGCTCGCTGCCCTGGACCCTTGGGCGGGCGAATGCTCCGGGGCCAGACGGGCCGGCAGTCAGGGAGATAGACGCATCTCTGGTTAATTGATTTGCCTGGGAGATTGGAGTGGGCGGCTTGAGAGGGAGGGCTTAATTATCCCAACGAAACCTCCACTTAATTGAAAGGAGTTCTGGCAGAAAAAAAAGGAGGGGGGTGGGGGGGATGTTATTTAAAAGAATGATCTAAGAGGCAGAGCTGCCTCAGATTGTCAAACTGCAGCGGGAAGGCCGGGGAAGGTTGGGGGGCAGGAGGGAAGGGGGTAAGAGATCAACCAGAGGACTTGTATGCATACATAAGAAAGAAAGAAAGAAAAAAAAAGAATGATCTAGTGCAGTGGTTCTCAACGTTGGCCGCACATCAGAATCGCCTGGGAATCTTTTTAAAATCCCGATTTCCGGGCCTCGTCCTCCGGGAATTCTATTTCTTTGTTATGGGGTGAGGCCACAACATGAGTCACAAAGAAACAGAACTTCCGGAGGATGAGGCCCAGAAATTAGGATTTTACAAAGATTCCCAGGTGATGCTAATGTGCAGCCACGGCTGAGAACCGCTGCACTAGTGCCTGTGAGGGCCGAGGACACACAGGGACACACCAGCACTCGGCTGGGCGGCCGGCGTTCACAGCCCAGGAAGGAAAGCTCGTGGAAAAGACCCCAGTCACACCTACCTCGTGCCCCTCCCCACGTCCCCTCGTGGCTACAAGAAGGACACTCAGGGAAGCAGCTAGAGCCCCCCCTGCAGCTTCCCCCTGGCATCCCCGCGAACGTCCTCGCCTCTGCCTATCTCGGCTCATCCGACCGCAGCATTGCGATGATAACATTTCCCATCAATTACCATGTGTACAGCAATCAGTGGTGCTGCACCCGTACATGTTTTGAAAGCAGCAATTACCGTTTTAAATTCACAGCCGAGTGGCAGGCGCCGCCAGCCGCCGGCCCAAACCCACGCTCTCTTACTGTTGCGGGAGCCCAGTTTTGTGGAGCGTCGCCGGGCCCATCTGAGAAACGGCGCCTCTCGCCTCCCTTGCAGCTAGGGTGGCCGTGCGACACAGCCCTGGCCTCTGCGACGTAAGTGGAAGTTTCAGGGGAGACATCGGGGAGGGCTCCCTGGGCTGGGGGCAGAGTCTGGTGAGAAGAGCCCCTTCTTTGTCCCTGTCTTCCGCCCCGGGGGGCGGATCCAACGCCCGGAAGCACGGCAGCTGCGCTGTGAGCGTGAAGACCAAGGCTGCCCTCGAAGGGCAGCTGTCTGGGTGCCGCCAGGACGCCGGGTCCCAGCTCAGCATTGAGCCACCACTGGTCCATAGGAGGATAAAACCCCTCGTGTGTGTGGAATTCGGATTTTGTTTCTGTTATTTGCAGTTAGGAAAACCATCCTCACAGACACGTGTGACAAGGAAGATCTACGACCTCTGAGAGCGCCGTCGTGGTCCCGGCTACCAACGCCCGAGCCCCGGCTGTCCATCGCTCTTGTTCCGTTTTCCAGATACAAGACCGCGCAAGCAGGCGGTCAGTGAAGACGGAGCACCGCCATGGACGGAGCGCCGCGGCGACAGCCACGAACGGTGTGGCTCCGAGGGGTGGCCGTGCCGCGAGGCGGTAGGCACAGCCAGGACATGGTAACGAGACAACACTGCCTTCCGTCTGTCTGCCCGGCCGCTCCTGGAGGGCGGTGCCCGGCAGACCATTCATCTCGCCGCCTGCCTCGGTGCGGCTCCAGTCCTGAGCTGATGCTCGGTTTCCAGGCCCAGCCTCTCCCACACCCACTGGCCTCACCTCTTCTCTCTCAGCCCTCGGTCTTCCCGGGGCTCCCAAATGCCCGGTTACAGCCACGCTTCGTGCCAACATCCAGGCTGCCCACTCCATAGCCGGGAACTGCCCCCCCCCGCCCCCTGGGCACCAGGCTAGCTCCTCACGGTGCTCCAGCCACTCCTCTCCGTG
>NW_006292094.1:6446826-6448014 GCF_000327345.1 Myotis davidii | reverse complement strand
AGAGCCAGGCTTACACTGCTCTGGAAGGTGCGTCCCCTCATCACGGGGCTCTGTGAGCGTTGGCTGCGTCTGAATCCCAGAGCCGCGCACACAGCGGGTGGACAGGGCAGTCCCCAAGGTCTCCGGGGGTCATGGCTGCGCGACTCTGCCAACCCTCCTCCCCCCCGCCCTAGCGTGAGGCCACCTCTCTCCCTCTTGGGAAGCTCCCCCCGCGTGGCCACGGGAAGCCCTCTGGCCTCGACCACAAGGAAATGCTGCGCTTCTCTCTCCCGCCGTCGCCTTGGCAGCCTGGTCAACAGATGCCCGTTCGCCACGGGAGCCGCGCAGTCACCGGGGCACCAGCGCGCTCCAGCTCAGGAGCCTCTGTGCTTCCAGAGGATGCCCTCTGCGTCGCCCGAGGCCCTGGGACGTCCCTCACCGGCTCCTCCTAGTCTCGGCCACGGTTGGTTCAGCATTTGGGCTGGAAGAAACTCCGAGGCCCGCGGTCCCGCCGTGACTTCGTCACGCCGGTCTCCAGGCGGGGTGTGGTCACGCCACGCAGCACGTGGGCGATGCAATGAAAATGCAACCAGAGGGCGCGTGAGCACAGAACCACAGAACCACAGAACCACAGAACCACTATCTCTGGGATGCTCCGGTGGCCTCCGGTTTTATAATAACATCATCCCATGGCCATCTCACTGTCTCCGGTCATCAGTCCCCGGGAAGTGCACAGCTGGATGCTGGCGGCGGGTCACTGGGCGGGTCTCCGGCAGCAGAGGGCGGAGGAGGTGCTCTGAGGGCCGGGTGACCACGACCTCGGTAAGATGGGCCGTCTCTGAAGAGCCCTCCGCTGTCCATGTAGAGAGTTGGGGGGCTGGGGTCCGTGTGCAGGGCACCCCCACACAAGGAACAGGGAGCGCCTGCCCTCGAGGGGTTAAAATATGTTCTGCTTGTTGGTGTGAAGTGACATCGTCCCCCTAAAAGAGGGGGCTGTAGCAGAAGCGTCCCAGGACTGTACTCAAATCAAAAAGAGAGGGAACCCCAAACCTTTGCATGAAGGCACAAGCCGAGGCTCCTCTCCGCCCCCTGAAGTGAGAGGCCCTGGTGGGAGCTGCCGCTCTGCGTCCGCTGCTGTGGCCTCGGCGCTGCTGGGCCTCTCGGAGCTGCCCGCTGTCTGTGCAGCTGGACGGGCAGCACTGACGTCCT
>NW_006292094.1:6446437-6446779 GCF_000327345.1 Myotis davidii | reverse complement strand
ACACAGCCGGCGGCAACCGCGATGGGGTCTCTGCCTAGGCCCCGCTAATCACCTCCACACCGAATGCAGTTCTCAGGAAAACGCCAACGACTGGCCGCCACCCTGCTGTCTGGGCTGCCGGTTAGAAACTCACCCCCTGGGGGGCGGCGCCTCATCTGTCTGTCTGTCTGCCTGCCCTGTTGCTTACGATCCTCGGGGCAGGGAAGCCCTGTGGCCGGCAAGACTCCTGGACAAACAGGCGCTGAGTATGTGTAAAGGGATTGCTTTCCGAGGGATGCGCGCTGGCTCCCTCCTCCCTCCTCCGTGCGTGCTATGCTGTCCTCCCTTCGGCGGCGGGTGAGC
>NW_006292094.1:6444691-6445852 GCF_000327345.1 Myotis davidii | reverse complement strand
TGCCAGCTTCCCGCCCCGGGCCCGGCACCCCGAGCCCACCCAGCAGCGACCCTAAAACAGACACCTGTCCCCACGGAGGAGCCCTATGCAGCTGGGAGAAGGAGCGGAACACTAACACGCTGCGTCCATGCAGCGGAGCCGGGAAGACGTCCTGCTGAGCGGGAGGCAGATGCCCACGGCCACGCAGCGAGGGCTTCCATCCCGGAAACGCCGGGACAGGCAAGCCCACAGGGGCCGGGGCGAGGGCGGGGGCGACGCTCCTGTGTTCTGGGGACGGGAATGCTGGAGCAGGAGAGGGGGTGCTGGCACAGCAGCACGAATGTACTAGAAACCACTGGCCCGGCCGGCGTGGCTCCGTGATTGAGCGTTGACCTATGAACCAGGAGGTCAGGGTTCGATTCCCGTCAAGGGCACATGCCCAGGTTGTGGGCTCCATCCCCAGTGTGGGGCGTGCAGGAGGCAGCCGATCCATGGTTCTCTCTCATCACTGATGTTTCTGTCTGTCTCTTTCTCTCTCTCTCCCTTCCTCATCCCTGTCTGCCCTCCGCCTCCTGGCCGCTCCCAGCCCCCAGACACCGTCCAGGAACTAGCAGGGCCGGCTCCGCGTCAGCTGAGGCGTCACAACACGGGACTCGCATTTCCCACGCCCCGGGGAGTGTCAGAAATCAATAAAAATATATTTTAAAAAAACCCAACTGTTCACTCTAAATTGGTGCATTTTATGTCCCGGGAACGTCACCTCGATCAATACAATGAAGTCGGTGAAAGCAGCTACGAGCTCCCAGCACACGCGTGTCGGGTCCCCAGGCAGCACCAGCCCACCGCCACGCACCCTGCCCCGCAGGCATCGGTGGTTTTACCGAGGCCGTGGTTTCTGATGTCATCACGCTTCCTGCACAGCCGTGATGGGAACTTTACCGCGTCCCAGAAAGTTCCCGGTGAAAGGAATTCGGGAATCTTCACGCTCAGAGACAACCCAGCCGGGGCGAGGTGGACGGACTCGGGGGCAGGCGCCCGCCTGTCACGGTGGCACCAGGGGCTCTCAAACCCGAGTCCTGGGGCCGTGGGACTCAGAGAGCTGGCTGCACGGGGGGAGGGGGGAGGCCGCAGAGGCAGGTGGGCAAGGGGCGGGAGAGGACGGAGAAAAGGGAACAGGGACCG
>NW_006292094.1:6444164-6444496 GCF_000327345.1 Myotis davidii | reverse complement strand
CGAGGCGTGGGGGGGCTGGTGGGCGTTCTGCTCGCTTCCTCCAGGACCCGCCCTGTCACCTGGCGTCGGGCTGTCCTGCTGTCTCCTCGAATCCTACAGTCGTGCTGGACACCTCGCCGCGTCTGCAGTGCCCAGGACAGGAAGGCGGGCATCTCCAGGCTCGGAGATCACCTCTGCCCCCTCGCCAAGTGCGGGGAGCGGTAAACCCACGCCACCAGAAACTGTGGGAGCGAGGTGGGCGCCAAGTGGGACAATCGCCCCTAATTCTGCGAGGGCCGTGGGCTGGGGCTGTTGGGAGCCGTGGCTGCCTCTGTGTCCCCCCCTTCTCTCCC
>NW_006292094.1:6443864-6444138 GCF_000327345.1 Myotis davidii | reverse complement strand
CCCCCCCCCCCCCCCCACCGTGCGAGGACTGTGTGGGAAGCCAGGCTCCAGGGCCGCTGCCCGTGTCACATGCACGTGTTGCAGGCCAGGCCAGGGCTGCGTCCATTGACGCTGACATTTCTGCACCGAGGGTGTCACCCTCTGGGCGACGCCGAGACGCCAAGAATGAACCACTCGCTTCTTTTAAAGGACGCCCTGCACCTGAGTCACCTCTCACACCTGTGACCGCAGTTTGACCCCAAGAAGAGGACTCAGTCCCTAATGAACCAGACTG
>NW_006292094.1:6442533-6443588 GCF_000327345.1 Myotis davidii | reverse complement strand
CAGCGCCGCCTTCTCATCCCTGTGCTGTGGGCGGGCTGGCCCTGCTGATGTCCGACATCCACGGCTGATTCCTCTGCATCCGGATCTACTGAGCCTCCGTGGAGCTGACTGACCACAGCCGGGGCACGGGCACCCCACTCCTTCCCCAGGAACACCCTCGGGCCCTCAGCCTGGGCACCGTCCCCATCAGAGGAAAGTTAGGAAAACCGCCCGGCTGGTGTGGCTCAGGGGTTGAGGGTTGACCTATGAACCAGGGGGTCACGGTTGGATTCCCCATCAGGGCACAGGCCAGGGTTGCAGACTTGATCCCCAGTGCAGGGCCTGCAGAAGCAGCCGATCAATAATCCTCTCTCATCATTGATGTTTCTATCTCTCTCTCTCTCTCCCTTCTTCTCTCAGAAATCAATAAAAACATATTTTTAAAAGAACTGAACAGTTACTTCTTGAATCAGAGGAACATAAAAGACTAAAAATCAACTTCAAATTATAATAACATGATAGTTTACACAAACAATATTTTAGCTATCTTTTTTCACATCTACTACAACAGAAAAGGATACAATGATATTCCAAGGACCAATGGCCGGCGTGGCTCAGTGGTGGGGTGTTGATCTATGAACCAGGAGGTCACGGTTTGATTCCCTTTCAGGGCACATGCCTGGGTTGCGGACTCCATCCCCAGTGTGGGCATGCAGGAGGCAGCCGATAAATTATTCTCTCTCATCACTGACGTTTCTATCTCTCTCTTCCTCACCCTTCCTCTCTGAAGTCACTAAAAACAGGGGGGTGGGGTGGGGTGGGGGAGAGACAGGAAGGCCAGCAACAGGAACAGGAGGCTCGGTCCGCAGGGCGGTCGGGAGGGGGGGCCTCCGTGCAGTCCTGTGCCCCCTGCACCCGAAGCGGGTCCCACAGCCACCAGGAGAGTGAGGGCCACTTCGTGGCTGAGAGGTGAACACGGAAGAGGAACACGCACGACCGTCAGCACACGGTGCGGGCGGCGCCAGAGAAATCGGAGAGCGGGGTGCACGCCCCCCAGACCTGCAGCCCGCTCCCTC
>NW_006292094.1:6441748-6442066 GCF_000327345.1 Myotis davidii | reverse complement strand
GTCGGGCAGCAGTGGCATCGCCCCAGGTCTGCCCGCCCGGCGCTGGACCCTGGGAGGGGGCCGGGGCGGGAGTGCAGGACCCAGCACCTCCCTGCAGGGACTTCCTTTAGTTGTTGCTGTTAACCCAGAGGGTACTTTTCCCACTAATTTTGTTTATAGAGAGAGTGGAAGGGACAGAGAGGAACATTGTTGTGAGAGGGACAGCGGAGGGCTGCCTCCCGCACACGCCCTGACCGGGGCGGGATGGAGCCTGCCACCCGGGTGCGTGCCCTGGACCAGAACAGAACCTGGGCCCTGCTGTTCTCGGAGACGCCCTAG
>NW_006292094.1:6441384-6441653 GCF_000327345.1 Myotis davidii | reverse complement strand
GGGGGGGAGGGGGGCGGGAGGACTCCTCCTGAGGGACCAGGTCTGTCCTGCCGGCCCACACCGGCTCAGGCCAGGCCCACCCAGAACCCAGGAGCCAGCCTGCGCCGGCGTTGCTTTATTTAGCTTCGCCCCGAAACCCCGGTCCACACGGCGTGGGCCTTGCCTGCTGACTCAGCTGCTGCAGCCAGAACTCATCAAATCCCATTGCAAACGGGTCCGGTAATTTTATTTTCCGATCATAAATATGAAATTTAATTAGCAGCTTGCTG
>NW_006292094.1:6434014-6441220 GCF_000327345.1 Myotis davidii | reverse complement strand
AGACGAAACACACCCTCCTGGGCTACGGGGCTTTGGTGAGTGAGCCTCAAACCCCAGCCCCTCCAAGCCTGGGGGGGGGAGGGGGGCGGGAGGACTCCTCCTGAGGGACCAGGTCTGTCCTGCCGGCCCACACCGGCTCAGGCCAGGCCCACCCAGAACCCAGGAGCCAGCCTCCGCCGGCGTTGCTTTATTTATGTGTCCCTGGCCGTCACAGGCCGGCTGTCTTCTCTGGTAGCTGCCACTCCCCACGCAGAAGGGAGGGACCGGGAAGAACCCCGAGTCTTTGCAGAGAAGGTGAAGGAAAGGCCGCGAGAAAGAGCCGGAAGGAGCCGGTTACCCTGCCTGATGCCAAGATCACGGGTGAGCAAGGCTCCAGGAGACCCGGGCGCGGGCCCTGAGCAGGAACCAAACCGTGGCCTCCTGGCCCATAGGTCGGCGCTCAGCCACTGAGCCGCGCTGGCCGGGGGTGTGTTCTTTTAAACAGAAGCATCTTGCTGTCCTGCTGGCACTTGGGCTCCTGGGCAGGTCGGAGCAGCACCTGCTGTGGCTGAGGGGCGGGGCCGGGGGTCTGGGCGCGGCATGTCAGCCCCAGCAGGTGCAGGTGCTCAAGGGTAAACTAAGTCGTGTGAACCTCAGCTCCGTTCCCTCGGCCACAGCACCGCTGACCCCCCCTCGGGGACCTGCCTCTGCAGCCCTGGCTCCCTGAGACCTTCCGACCGCAGGCTCCACAGGGATCACATGCTGAGAGCTCTGCCCACACTCCCTCCACTGTCCGGAGGGACACGGTTGTGGACTTCCTGCTCACTCCCTGCAGAACCTTCCAGAACCCCAGTTTGACACCGGTGCCCGGCTCTCCTGGTTCACAGCGGCCCAGTCTTTGAGGGCACTCCCGACCTCACAGTTAGAATGTACACACTCGAGATTCTCCTGGGTAACCCAGCCCCGTGTGGGACCAGGTCTCCACCCTTCACCCCAATGGGGCCCTCCCCTGGCTGTGGCCTTGCTAGGGCCCCAGACGCCCGGGCGGGCTGCGGCACCCAGTGAAACACTCACAACAAATCCCCAACCACTGTCGGCCCTTAGAGTCCCTTCTCCTCTGGGCTGGTGCATGCAGGTCGACCGCGAGGGGTGGAAACATCACATTATCAACAGCAGTGACCATATTAGACGATTATAAACCAGGACGAGGGGTCGAAGAGGCCTTGACCAGCCGGTGGCTGGGGATTGGCGCTGGAGGTGACGAGGCTCAGGATCACGCTGGCTTTTTGCCTGGATGCTCTTCACATGGGGCGGGGATGGGGGGCGGGCAGAGAGGTGGAGCCCAGATGGCACAGGGCAGCCTCAGGGAACCCGGGAGACAGACCAGAATCGGGCTGCCGGGGTCTGCCATTGGGACAGGGATGCTGAGAGGAGGAAACCACGCAGAGGAGGGTGGGCTAAATGCGAAACACACGCACGCAGGCCGGACTGCATGCACCTGGCAGAGAACAGCCACCGAGGGCTGGGACCAGAGGGGTTTCGATGACACGCAGACTGAGAGATGCTGCAGTCCTGCCTGGCCGTGGTGAGACCCCACTGAGCTCCCCTAGGCGACCTGGAAAGTCCACCCACAGGGCAGGCGACTCTAACTCCAGAATCAGGACCACTCAGAGGCACCGAGCACCCCCTAAAAACAAGTGGGAAAAGAATCCAGCCCATTGACACATAAATTAACGGTTTGCCAGATCAAAAGTTATCCCAACGGATGGGTAACACAACCCAGACGCTTGGCTCCCATGACCACAGAACTCACTAACATTTCACTGGATGCGTCCGAACCAACAAACATGGCTCTTCGTCAGGAGCAAAACCCGTCGATAGCAGCAGACCCGGAGATGACAGAAATGCTGGAATCTGCACACGAAGACTTGAAAACAGCTGGTATCAGCATGTCAACGATTTAAAGAAAACACGACACAATAAAGCAAAAGAGAGGAAATAATAAGCAAATGGAAATTCTAGACCTAAAAATCAGAACACACGGACTCGAGGTTCAACAGATGGGCCGAACCATCATTTGGGCCTCGCAGAAGGCAACACAAACAAACCACAGCGAATTTAAAAACAGGGCAAGGGGAGCGATACAACAGAGACTCCGAGGGGAGCACAAAGACCGAAAAGGACGAAACTAAGAATCAGCGCAGTGCGGGCGGTATGAAGTGGTCTGACGCTCATACTCCTGGAGTCCAGGAGGAGCGGAGAAAGCAGGATTGTGGAAGAGGATGCTTTAAAAATGTTTCCAAATTTGAGGAAATGTATCAACCCACAGGTCCAAGGATGTCAATAGATTATAAGCAGAGTAAACAAACAAACAAAACCCCCCCACACTTAAGACATATCGTAACCAAATTGCTGAAAATTACATATAAAGAGCAATCTTAAAAGTAGACAGAGGGGAAAAAAAGACACATTCAATGCAATGGACTAGTGATAAGAAACACTGCTTACTCCCCCCGAAAAGCAATGCGAGGAAGAAGACAATGGAACTGCATGTTTAAAGCGCTGGAATAAAGCACCTAACGTGGGATTCTTCATCCAGCGGAACCTCTTTCAATAAGAGGAAAGCAAGGCTCTCTCTGACAAACCCGAAGCGGAAAAAATCCCCCCCAGCAGACCTGCAGTATGAAGAATATGAAAGAAGGTTCTTCAGCTGGAAGACTCAGATCTGCGTGAACCGAAGAGAGCCCCACATGGTGGCTGCGTGAGCAAAGAGAACATATTTTTATTTGTCGTTTCTTTAAAAGATAATTGATTGCGGAGGGCAAAAATAACGGTGACCTATGGTGCAGCTTAGAAAATACTCAGAAGTAAAATATAATCATAGTAACCCAAGGCCCGAGCGGCTCAGTGAAAGCGCACTGCAGGTGTTTACACTGTGTGTGAAGTGACAGGTAAACCCCAGGCGGCCCGGCTGATGTGGCTCAGTGGTTAGAGTGTGGGCCTGCGGACCGAAGGGTCCTGGGTTCGATTCTGGTCAAGGGCACGGACCTCGGTTGCCATTCCCAGCCCTGGTTGGGAGCATGCGGGAGGTAACCAATCCACGTGTCCCTCTCCCATCAATGCTTCTCTCTGTCTCTCCCCCTCCCTTCCTCTCTCTCTAAAAATCCATGGGAAAAATATCCTCTGGTGCGGATTAAAAAACAAAACAAAATAAAAACAAGGCGGATGTGATTTAATGGCAGAGTAGGTTTACTATAAATACGAGGTAGGCTGTGATCAAGGTAAAGATGCGTTTCCGAAGCCACAGAACAACTGCGCACATGCAGGGGGAGGGCAGGCAGGAGGCTGGCTGGCCGGCAGGAGGGGGACTGTCACAGAGAACAGGCCCATCAGAAAGGAAACAAAGATCAGATGGTACGTGCCACTGGGCTAAACTCTGCCCTGAAAAGCCAGAAGGGATCAGAGTGGATCACAAAGTGCTTATACAATATGCTGTTCATAAGAGATACTTCAAGTATCAAGACATGGACAGGATGAAAGTAAAACTGTGGAAACACTCTGCGTCAAACTGGAGCCACTGACATTAGAAAAGTAGACTTGGGGAAAGGAGTGTGGGCAGGGACCAAAGGGACATCTCTCTATATAAAAGCCTAAGTGCCAAACGACCGAACGGCCGGTCGACCGGTCGCTATGATGCACACTGGCCACCAGGGGACAGACGCTCAACACACAGGGTCGAGCTCCCTCCTGTCTGGATCTGGTCGAAACTGGCTATCTGACATCCCCGAGGGGTCCTGGATTGTGAGAGGGCGCAGGCCAGGCTGAGGGACCCCATTGGTACATGAATCTGTGCATTGGGCCTCTAGTTTTATTATAATAATGGAGTCAGTTCAGCAACAAGATACAGCGATCTGAATGTGTATGAACTTAATTATAGAGTAATGAGGCCAAAAACCCCCAGAAAAACAGATAGAAATAAAGGGATCAGCCAAGCCCACAATTATAGCTGTAGATTTCTCTTTCATTGTAATTATTTATTATTTTTTAAAAAGAATAGTTTATTGATTTTTAGAGAGAGAGGAAGGGAGCAGAGAGAAACATCATAACATCCATCAGCTGCTGCCTGCACACCTTTCCCACCCACTAGGGATCGAGCCTGCAGCCCGGACACGTGCCCTGACCACGGACGATGCCCAACCAGCGGAACCGCACCGGCCAGGGCTCTAGTCGTAGATGTCAACACTCCTCTCTTAGTAATTGTTAGAACAAATGAGTAAAAATCAAGCAGATGGGAGGTTTGGACAACACTAGCCCCACTTTACCCAGCGGGCATCTGCTTACAAAACGCTCCCACCAACGCCTGCGGACCCTGCAGAACACAGGGGCATTTTGGTGTCCATCAGACCTTCGCCAGGACCTTATGCGGGGCCATAAAACAAGTCTCCACAGCTTTATAAAGATTAAAATTATAAACAACATGTCCTCTGACACCAGGGAATTAAACGAGAGACGATAATTTACAGGCACCTGGAAAACCCCCAGACGTTGGGAAACTAAATGGCAACCCTAAATAACCCATCGATCAAAGACGACGCAGAAAGGAAACGCGGAAAATGGTGGGACTCGAATAGAAATAAAAACAAAACACCGAAATGTGTGGCAGGCGGCGAAACCAGTGTGTTGAGGGAAAGGTCTCCCTCTAAACGCTCATGTTAGGAAAGAAGAATGACTTAAAACGAACATTCTGAGTTTCTACATGGAGACGCAGAAAAGCCAAAGGAGAGGAAAGACGCTAAAGAGTGGGGAGCAGGAAAAAAAGAAAGTTCAGAGCAACGTGGGGACATCAGTGGAGTTAAAAGCTGGTTCTTTGAAAAGATCAACAAGGTTGACGCACCTCTAGCTAGAGATTAAGAAAAAAGGGGACAAAACGAAATTACCAACATCAACCCGCTGGCACCGACCCAGTGGGACCCCGTGTCCTCTGTACACACAGACCTGTGGTGATGCTACATGAGAAGCCAGGCCCAGCTAACGGTGACCGATCGGACAACGGCTCGGCGATGAGAACACGCGGTGATAAAAGCGACTGGGGTGGTGCCGGGCCATTCCTAAGTACAATAAGGGCGACGTGAACACGAGCTCCGTGACACCCCGACAGGCCATCTGGTGACAGGCGGCTGCTCGGGGACGAGGGGCAGGGCGCGTGCACAGCGAGGACACAGCTGGGCGAGGGGTCACTCGTGTCCCGGGCGGACAGAGCGAATGTGCCAGATGGCTCCGTGGTGCTCACAACGGCGCACGATGTAAACCTACGGACTGTTTATTTCAGACTGTTCATCGAAACGTCAAAGAGGAGAGAGGATCATGGATCGGCTGCCTCCTGCACACCCCCCACTGGGAATCGGGCCCGCAATCCAGGCCTGTGCCCTGACCGGGAATCGATCCCGGGACCCTTCAGTCCGCAGGCTGGTGCTCTATCCACTGAGCCACACCAGCCAGGGCTGTGAGGGAGGCTTTACAGTCAGCGCACGGAGGGCAGGAGGCCCGGTGCCGAGGCACCAGGTGAGCCATGGGGGGCCGTGGTTCCTGAGCCGTGTGGCCAGGATTCGGGTCCAGGTCAGTTCACCCTCGTCCACCCACCACCCCCTTCTCAGCATCGGGCAATGGGACCGTGGCCGCGTCACAGGCTCCGTCCCTCCCCTGCGAGCGAGGAGGGGGGGTCAGCGGGATGCAAACCCCTCAGGAAGCACCGAGCCTGGGGCACGTCGGGAATAACCACGAGGGTGAACAGGATGGAGGTGACTTCCGGCTCCCGCCCCCGCCTGATTAATTCCCTGCGTTTTACATGCACGTGCCTCCTGCCCCCGCAGCAATAAATAACCCGCCGGCTGTCATGCCTGGATCTCATTCACCGCCCGGGGTCCGCGTTTCGCTTCCTCGCTGCAGCTCCCTCACGTTGGATTCTTTCCCCAGGACGGCTCTGCCAAGGGTCCCTCCAAGGACAGACACCCCGCGGGGCGGTGACAGGGAGGGTGGGGTGACCACGGCGTGGGGGGAGCGAGGGGGCGAGACATGAGATATTAGCCACCACAAGGAAAGGAAGGGGGCGCCACAAGGAAAACACCACCAACTACATTTCAGTGACATTAAGGCTGGGCCACGGACCAACACAACCAAGAGCCTACAGGTTCGGCTGACGCACCATCGGAAGGCGCCTTCCCTGGCCCGTCTCCTCCGCAGGAATGTGGAGCCATTTGTCACCTCCCTGACACGGAGGCTCCCGACACCGGTGCCCCCGACACCAGTGCCCCCCGACACCGGGTGCCCCCCGACACCAGGTGCCCCCCAACTTTCGCCACCTGAACCTCCGCAAAGGCCAGAGCTTGGTAGAGCAGCCTCTTCCTTCTGAAGAAGTTGTCCTTGCTCCCAGGACCCCCAGCTCTGCCCAGCTCACCCGCCATCTGACACGGGCGGCGGAGGGCTGGACACGACACGTCCGTTCTGCCCAGTGGCCGCCTTCGTGGCCTCCTGGCCTCCTCTCAGGGCTTCCTGGGATTTTCCCGTGCAAGGCCCTTCCCGTGGGGCGGGGCTTCTTAGCTTTCCTCTTTTTTTAAAATATAATTTTATTGATTTCAGAGAGAGAGAGAGAGAGAGAGAGAGAGAGAAACATCAGTGATAAGAGAGAATCATTGATCGCTGCTTCCTGCTCACCCCGCACTGAGGACCGAGCCCACAACCCGGGCCTGTGCGCTGACCAGGAATCGAACTGGTGACCTACTGGTTCCTGGGTCGATGCTCAGTCCCTGAGCCACGCTGGCTGGGCGAGAATCATGTTCGTAAACACGTGAAATGACACACGATTACAAAGGAGCCGGTTGGCTGGGATGGAGCTGCCCGCAAATGAGAACGGACGACGTGTGAGCCTGCGCACATACGCATCGGGACGACCGGGTAGCATGGGCCCAACAGCCACCCCCCGGGTTGGACACGGGCCGAGCATGCGGCGTGTTGAGACGTCGGCAACAGTGACAACATCTGGGGTTTCTGTGGGTGACAGAGTTCAAAGTGCGCGGGTGCCCCGGCGCCGGTCGCCTGGATTCACACCGGGAGGAGACGCTGAGTGTCATGGAGTCCGAGAGAATAAAGGTGCAGTGGCTTGTACACAAGCTCACGGGGAGGAAACGCGTCCGGTCACCCCCCGCCATCTCGCACCACTGTGCGGGACCC
>NW_006292094.1:6433322-6433546 GCF_000327345.1 Myotis davidii | reverse complement strand
CCGATAACAAACACCGCCAGGTCTCTCACAGGTCTCTCGGCCCTGCCGGGCCCCCTTTTCTGGCAGCGATGCCAGCGAGGGTGCGGGGTGGGGGGCTGGGGGGCTCTCGTCAGATCCCCACACACACCGGGAGGGGAGTTAACACGGCAAACGCACGCATCACTTCCCAGTTGGAAGGTGGCATGCGAGCCCCAAGCGCAGTGGATTCAATAAGACGGGAGGAA
>NW_006292094.1:6432997-6433262 GCF_000327345.1 Myotis davidii | reverse complement strand
GGGGAGGAGGGGAGAGAAAAGAAAAAAAAGTCTTGGGCTTTTGATGAACGGCATCTCCAAAGTGATCCGATGACGCAGCAGGCGCACAGCGACCGTGTGAGGCTGGATGAAGCAGGAGACGGTGTACGAGGAGCTCTCCCGCCCGCCCCACACGCAGCGGGAGCTTTGGGTCCGACGGAAGGAGAAAACCGAGGTCCCAACAGCACAGGGAGGGCCGGTCCCAAGCCCGACCGCGCAGCCACCGCGTGACCCTCGGCCTCAGGCC
>NW_006292094.1:6432141-6432720 GCF_000327345.1 Myotis davidii | reverse complement strand
GAGGGGCAGGGTGTGGGGGCAAGACCAGCAGGAACGGAGGCCTCTGAGCCGAGAAAAGCGCTTTTCTCTCACAGAAAGGCCGAGGGAGCAGGTGCGGCCACGGCAGAGTCACGGAGGTGCCCCGGGCAGGTGCCACCCTCTGCGGCCACGGCAGAGTCTCATCACAGAGGTGCCCCGGGCAGGTGCCCTCACCAGGAAGCACCAGCCCTTGGAGAGAAGCAGCCACGTGCAACAGACAGCTCCACTGGGAGCCGCTCACAGCCCGCAGCACAGGCCACCCGGGCAGGCACGCGCGTGACCCCTGAGAGGTGCAGACCCACGGCCCCACCGCAGAGACCGCCAGGGCCCGGAGCAACCCCAGGGGGCGGAGCTGGCAGCGCGGACGAGCTTGTGGTTGAGGACGGAGCTGGAAGACTGGCCTGAGGAGCTCGCCCGGGATCCGGGAAAAAGGGCCGGAGGGAATGGAGTGAAGTCAGGAGGAAGGGAGTCGGCCTGAAGCCACACCGCTTCTCGGAGGCGCTGGACGCGGGAGGAGACAGCTCGCCACGAGGGAAGACAAGCCAGAGGCGTCCCGGGAGG
>NW_006292094.1:6429946-6431701 GCF_000327345.1 Myotis davidii | reverse complement strand
GCTCACAGCTGCTCCCCGAGGAGGCCCGGGACCGGCTCACAGGAGGCGTCCTCACGGCCGACGGCCACGCGGCCACAGAGAAGCCGAACCAGGTCGGCAACCGGAACACGATGAAGATGACGGGCAGGACCGTCAAGATCCAAGGAAAAATAAATTTAAAAAAATATATTTGCATGGATTTCAGAGAGGAAGAGGAAGGGAGAGGAAGAGAGACAGAAACATCAATGATGAGAGAGTCACTGATCAGCTGCCTCCTGCACGCCCCCCACTGGGGATCAAGCCCCCAACCCGGGCCTGTGCCCTGACCGGGAATCAAACCCTGACCTCCTGGGTCATAGGTTGATGCTCAACCCCTGAGCCACTCCAGCTGGGCAGAAAAATGATTTTCAAACTAAAATTTGATGTTCAGCTAAAGCGACTCCAGGGTAAAAGGGAAGAAACAAAATTTCCACACATGCAAGGACTCAGATGTGTGCCATCCACAGACCCACGGCGACGCGACCACCAGACAAGGCCCGTCGGCAGAGAGGGCCAAAAGCCCACGGGGAGGAAGGGACGGAGGAGGCAATGGTGCCTGCTTGCTGCGTGCGATCCGAATGGCGTCCCCAAGTTCACGCGGACACCCCAGCCCCTGCACCTCAGAGCGCAAGTGTATCCATAGGCCAGGTCTCGAAGAGGCGGCTACGTTAGGACGAGGCCGTTAGAACGGGGCCTTGGTGAAGAATGGGAGAGAGAGTCCACGGGAAGTCACGAAAGGGAGCCGGTGGCCACGCGAACACCAGACAAAGTAGATTTTGAGTAAAAACTGTTGTAAGACCCAAAGAAGGACATTATATATCGATAAACAGATCGATCAATCGATTGAATGGAACAATGACAGACGCACCTGACAGCGGAGTCCCGAGATACAGGGTGCAGACATGGACAGAGTCAACAGGAGGAATCTCCGGCGAGGGCTGCGCACTGCAGCAGCCTCTCTCTGCACGGACGGAGCAGCGGCAGGTGAATAGGAACGGCGACGAGCAAGCCATTACCGGGCAGAACAGGACGAGGACGGCCTGACCGCGCCCACGGGAGGCAGAGGCCAAGAAATGATGAGAGATGCCATCGCAGGTACATCCGGGAACACGCTCCCGCACCGCACATCACATACAACGAACGCACAAGGGCCACAGGAGGATGGGGCTTAGGGGACACACACTGAAAGGCAAGGTGCTCGGAAAGCAGAACCGCGAGACAGCCGGGCAGAAGCTGGCAGAGTCGCTGTGGGTGTCGCAGTGCGAGACGTCACACGGCCCCGAGGAGGGGACACGTGAGTACGATCAGAGGACGGAACATACGTAACGTGTTGGCTCTACTGGACCAGCTTGAAGTCTGTCCCCAACCATCGGGCCACCGGGAGGCCCACGGCTCTCAGATGCACATGAAGTTTTACAGAACCTCCCCACGCCAGGCGACAGTGAAAAGCGGAAGTAGCACGGGGTAGGATTGCTGCAAAAAATATAAAAATGAAACAACTGCAAAGGGCACCGTCTCCAACCGCTACGCCAACACAACGTAAAAGGGAAATGAAGACTTATTTACACAGGAACGGCAACGAGGCCATCGACTGCCGGACGCAGGAGGCCAGCGAGGGGCTGGCTCCCCGACCAGCTGCGCTCCCCCCACGTGTGCAATTCTCTCTCATCGTTGATGTTTCCATCTCTCTCGCCCTCTTTCCCCTCCGAATCAATAAAATTATAGTAAAAAAAAATG
>NW_006292094.1:6424897-6429383 GCF_000327345.1 Myotis davidii | reverse complement strand
AGAAATGTCTTAAAAAGTGATTTACATTGATTTCTCAAATTTAAGCCCCGCGGCCCGGAGAGAAAGCGGCCGCATCAAGAAAAAGACGGGAACGCGGCAGACGAGGGACGGAGGGACACACCCAGGTCCGCGTGATCAGCGAACAGGGAGCCACAACCAAGATGCAGCGCCAACAGAGGCGCCATGCTGCCCCTGAGCTGCCCCAGCTGTTCCACGAGACCCAGGAGGGACCCTCCCTCCCAGGGTACCCTCACCTCCCAGGGCCGCCCCACCCCCCCAGGGTAGTCCCCCCCTCCCAGGGTGGCCAGGGGTTGGATGCGTCAGCAGACGCCTGGATAGGGCCCCTGGCTCGCCCGCCTGGCTGCTGCTCTCCCTGCAGCATGGCCTTGCACTCCAGTGGGGACATGTTCTCATTCAGGTAAAGTCCTGGCGAGGGTGCAGGGGAAGAAACACGCTCACGCTGTCTTGGTCCTGCCAGTCCCGGGGGGCACCCTGCCGCACCCCCTAAGTCACCATGGTGTCCCCACCCCAGCAAGTTCCTGTTGGCACAGAAACAGTTGCCTCTTACAGGAGGGGGTGAGACCAGAAGGAGCGGGAAGGGAAGACCCTAGATGCCCGCACAGGGACTTCTGTCCCAGGGGAGGCCTTGGAGCTGTTACGAATGGGGCAGCCCGGCCGGCGGGGCTCAGTGGCTGAGCGGCGACCTGTGAACCAGGAGGTCAAGGTTTTGATTCCCGGTCAGGGCACGTGCCCGGGTTGCAGGCTCCAACCCCAGTGGGGGCGTGCAGGAGGCAGCCGATCCGTGATTCTCTCTCATCATTGATGTTTCTCTCTCTCTATCCCTCTCCCTTCCCCATCTCTAAAAATCAACTGAAAACATATTAAAAAGAAGAAGAAGGATGGGGCAGAGTTTACACCAACATGGATGGAGCTCCAGGACACATTTTAAGTGAAGAAAGCAGCTGCTGGACCATACGTGCTGTCTGATGCCCCCAGACTAAAGCGCGTATTCCTGTCGCTACCTTCGATGCCAGGACGAGGCCCGGACAGCGACCACCCGCCGGCCGCCGGCCCCGCCGGGGAGCTCACCGGGATCGATGCCGCACTTGGAAAGAGGCAGCAGCGTGGCAACATCCCTTGAGAATTTTAAAAGAATGTTTTCATGCATGAAGTTTTAGAAATAAGAGTAAATGGAATATAAGACAGACCCCAACACCAATGCAGTCTTTGGCCACGCAGCCGGGAATAGAGGCGGCTGCTGAAATGATTTCAAAACTCGCTCCCAACGTGGTCCTCCTCCCTCCCATCTTTTCCCAAACCGACTGTCACTGGCCTCGCCTTGCCTCAGGCCACGCTGTTTGTAACAACAGAAATGGCATTGTTGGCTTGTCGCCTTTCCCCAAGGGACTGGGTCGCTCTCCACCCTTAATGCACCGCAAAGCACCCGGGAACCCCGTGAAAATGCAGATTCTAATTCGGTGGGTCCGGGGTGCGATCCCTCAGACCCCACCCCGACCCACCTCTGAGCCACGAAGGGACTCGAGGCAACGCCACAGGGAAATGTGGACATTCCACACCTTAAAAAATATATATCTATACTTGTATTGATTTCAGAGAGGAAGGGAGAGGGAGAGAGAGAGGGAAACATCCATGATGAGAGGGAATCATGGATCAGCTGCCTCCCGCACACCCCCCACTGGGGATGGAGCCCGCAACCCGGGCATGTGCCCTGACTGGGAATCGGACCGTGACCTCCTGGTTCCTAGGTCAACATTCAACCACGGAGTCACGCCGGCCAGGCTGTACTTGATCTGTTGACCCCACATGTCCACCCATGGCTGGTGCCCCTGCTCCGAAGCCCCCGTGGCTGCCCACCCACAGGACAGCCGCTGCTTCCTGCTGCAGCATGGCAGGCGGGGGGTGAGGGGGTCCTTGGGGGCCTCTCCTTCCCCTGACCTCACATCTTCAGACATTTCCCCACGTGGATGCTTCCCCCCGCCCCCGCCCCCTGCAGGCCTGGCACCGAGCTGTTTCCCTGCCCAGAAGGCCCCGGGCGCTCCTCTCTGTGGGCAGGGCCTCGCTGCTTCCAGCCTCCGTCCAGCGGCCAGACTCAGGGAGGTCCCGGCTCCCGCGGCAGGCCCGGCGCCCCGTCCCTCAGACCGGCTTTCGTCGAGGGCCCCGTTATCACCAGCGCTTCATCCCGCAGCGATCGCCCCGACTGTAGGCTCATTGGGCAGGAACCCGGTCTCCACCTTCCTCCCTGGCACCCAGCGGAGCACCACGACCGGACCCCGGGACGATGACCAAGAGGATCAGGGCAGCCCGGCCGGCGGGCCAGGGGCGTAACGTATGAAGTGGCCCCCCTGGTAAATCCAGTACCCATGCCACTGCTCGACTCTTCCACAGACTGTGAGCTCCTTGAAGGCCGGGAGAGACTTTTGGGGGGGTGGTCCTCAGTCCCATGTTTGTGACTGAATGTGTGGGACTCAGGTCTGGCCTGGAGGAGCTGACAGCCTATTGCCAGGTGCAGTGTTACTGTAGGCTCACAGGAGATACTTCCTATTCCCATCTCCAAGCTCCTCACTGTAAATCACGCAGAGCATACGTTCAAAAAAGGGGAAAGTAGCCCGGCCGGCATGGCTCAGTGCTTGAGCATCGACCTATGAACCGGGAGGTCACGGTTCGATCCCCGGCCAGGGCGCTTGCCCAGTTGCGGGCTCCATCCCCGGTGTGGGGCGTGCAGGAGGCGGCCGATCCATGATTCTCTGTCATCACTGATGTCTCTCTCTCTCCCCGCTTCCTCTCGGAAACCAACACAAATACATTTTTAAAAAGAGGGTACAGGTAGTAACGGGTGCTCATGCCTGGGGGTCAGACAAGGGGGACAAGCAAGCTACTGGCAGGTGGCTCGGCCGGGTGTTAGGTTTGGAGGGCCCTTCAGAGCCCGCCTGGGTCACCCCGAAACGAGCAGCCCACGCCTGGGCCACGGGGTCCCTCTGAATGGGGAGCTCCCCGCACGGGCGGGCCCTGGCAGATGGGAGTTCGCGCAGTCTCCCGCGAGGGGCGCTATCCCCGCCTCACAGGCAGGAGGGGCAGAGTCGCCCCGGTCACCCGAGGCCGCGGCTGGTGGGCGGCAGAGCCCACGCTCACGCACGCGCGGCCCGGTGAGCAGCACGCCGGGTGTGAGTCACTCGGTGCCCGCGGGACAGGAAGGCGAGGGCCATGCCCGGCGCAGTTCTGACGCAGACAGCCCTGCTGGGCCTCTGGCCAGTCTCGGGGGGCTGCCCCCTCCCCCAGGAATGGCCCCTCGCAAGGAGCATCCCCCCAAATCGCCCCACACCCCGCAGCGGGGCGACCGGCTCTGTCCGGAGCCTCTCGATCCTGCCCGGGCCTTCGGGTTTGAAGCCAAACAGAAATCTGATTCACTGTTTCCAGTCCTGCAGGAAACGCAGGCCTTTATGTTCTGTCACTAAAACCCACGTCAGCCCAGAAAAAAAGCGCTTGTGTCTCAGGAGAGTTTGAACGCGTCTCATCTCACACGCAGCACACGTGGCTCATGACGAAGGCGGGAGCGGCCCCGGGCAGAGGCGAGGAGATGGAGCCCGCGACTGTACACACCCGCCCACCAGCGAGGGCCCCGCCCCGCCCCGCGCAGAACACCTGCCGTGGGGAGAGAGCCCGCAGCTCCGCTGGCACCCCAATAATGTGAGGGCGATGGCCCCCCATCTCCCGGGACTCGGGAAGCGCAGCCCAGAGGCTGCGGGCGGAGCCGGGGTTTCGGCAGGAAATACAGGCGTTGGCCCCATTCAGGCAGAGCAGGGGCGTCCCTCACACACGGGGGCGGCTCCCCAGGTAGCAGGCATGGATGCATCTGGAACCCTCCAGGACCCCAGGGCGCACCCGCTCCAGGATTTAACCGGAAACACACTGGGTAGGCTCGGGGCCTGCTGCTCCCTGCCCACCAGAAAGTCCACTGAACCCCGAGATCCGGGTGAGGGGTGGCCTCGAGGGGAGGCGGATGCTGCCTCTGGGAAGAGCCGTACTTTGTGCAGAAGCGTCACCACGCGGCGCGGATGCTGGCTGAGCTGCGAGGTGCCCGGTGCTGCCAGGCCGGGGGCTCCCCCTGCCCGCGGAGGCTGTTAGAAAGTGCACCCCCCCTAGCACCCACGCGACCCCGTCCTCATTGTCCCAGGGAGATGGATGCCAGCGTCTTGGCAAAGGGAAGGCCCAGCGCCCGCCGAGGGAGGAGGCGTGACCCACAGGAAGTCACGATGAGGGAGCCACTTCATAGCAGCAAACCTCGCAGGACACGGCAGCTCCCCACCCGCTACCGCCTGACGCTCCGAGCGACCCCCAGCGGGGGAGGGGAAGGGGGCGGGCCTTCATCTCCATCTCGCTCCGGGAGAGATGAAACCCCGGGACAGAGAGGTGCTCAAGGTCACGTGCAGCCACGGACAGTTACAGCCGGAAGGTTCTGGTCCTGACG
>NW_006292094.1:6422625-6424781 GCF_000327345.1 Myotis davidii | reverse complement strand
TGGCGGGTCTCCTGCACGTCAGGTGGACATGGGGCCGGCTGGTGGGTAGGACACGTAGGAATCAGAAAAGAGGGACCAGAAAGGATGTGCATGGACATGAGAAACAACGAGAGAGAGAGAGAGAGAGAGAGAGAGAGGGGCCCCGCGGCCATGTGGACACTGTGCTCCGAGGAAGAGGGGCTGCTGTGGCCAGTGATGCTGTGAGGTCCAAGGTCCGGGCCTGCGAGGGGTGGACACTAGATGTGGCCGTGGAAGCCGTGCCGTGGCCGGGAGCAGCCCTCTGTTGCTGCCGTGGCCGGGTGGCCTCCCACCTGGAGGTTAGAGACCTCCCTGTCCCTCAGGCCGCTTTCCTCTGCAGCCTCACACATCCCCAAACTCAGAACCAGGGTCTCCGGGGGCCCGAGGAAGGCCTGCCCCTAAGAGTGGGGTGACACATGCTTCTCAGAGTCGGAGAACCTGCCAGGAAGGGGTCTCCACGCGCCTCTGTCTCACCCCGCACGGGGGTGGCCTTGGGCTCAGCCCCCCGCCTGGTGGAGGTGAGCGGCTGGCTTGGACCAGCTTCTGAGAACTGGAGACAGGGCTGGAGAGGGCGAGGCGGCATTATTCAGTGAATGCTCCCCTGAACCAACCGGACCTGGATCAACCGGACCTGAACCAACCGGACTGGGACCAACCGGACCTGAACCAACCAGACCAGGACCAACTGGACCTGAACCAACTGGACCGGGACCAACCAGACCGGGACCAACCGGACCTGAACCAACTGGACCTGAACCAACCGGACCTGGACCAACCGGACCGGGACCAACCGGACCTGAACCAACCGGACCTGGACCAACCAGACCGGGACCAACCGGACCGGGACCAACTGGACTGGGCCCAACCGGACTGGGCCCAACCGGACCGGGACCAACCGGACTGGGCCCAACCAGACCGGGACCAACCGGACTGGGACCCGTTTAAAATGACCCAGGCCGTTTCTTTGTAGCGAACGTCAGTGAGTCACACAACCCGATGCAGCCGCCGGGACGGGCCTGATGCTGATGACAGGCGGTTTCACGTCACCGACCTCCATCCCCTGGAATCACCGCTCACCGAACCCGGCCGCGCCGCACGGGCTTGTGCCCTCGGGTTAGACAGTGGGTCGTGGCGCCGGGACTCCTGCACGCTTGTTCAGCAGCGTCACCGACAACTGCGCACGGGACCCACACGGGCGTGTCCGGGGCAGGTGGTGAGTGACTGTGGTGGATTCGTACGGCGCAATCCTGTGCAGCAAGGAGAACCCCGGACTGACTGCTACACACAACACGCAGGGAGCTCAGGCCGGAGATGAGAGAACACGCGTGTGGTTCCGTGTATGTGAGGGTCAAGGGCAGGTGGGGAGGGGCGGCTGGGACAGGCCGTGAGGCCCCCACCCACCAGACGCACCGGAGCGGAGTGTGCTGTGCACCAGCCAGGGGCTCCCCCACCGGAGCGGAACGCCCGGGATCTCTCTGATGGGGACGCTGGACTCGGGAGCTACTGCCAGCGAACTTGTCCTTCAAGTGGGACCAGCCAAGCCAGAACTGGGGTGGCAGCCGGAGACGGGGCACCCACCCGGCCGCGCTGTCCTTTCTTTGTTTTTAAGAAAAAGATGTTTTTGGATCTCAGAGAGGAAGGGAGAGGGAGAGAGAAACTTCAATGAGAGAGAATCACTGATCGGCTGCCTCCTGCACGCCCCCTGCTGGGGATCCAGCCCGCAACCGGGGCCTGGGCCCTGATGGGGAATCGAACCCTGACCTCCTGGTTCATCGGTTGACGCTCAGCCACTGAGCCACGCGGCCTGGCCACGCTCTTCTTGGCCTCGCCTTTCCCGTAGCTTCTTGCTCATAAAGAGGAGGCTCAAGGCACAAACCAGCCAGACACCCCACTCCTCCCCTCCGGCCCAGTCTCCGAGCCCCACGCCCCGACGTCCGACGAGAAGCAGCTCTTCCCTGTCCGGTTCCTCCCAGACACTCCCGTGTGCATCCCGGTCAGTCCCGTCTCCGCTCGGCCGTGACCTCACGGGGCCCTGCCCCAGGGGTCGCGCTGCCCTCTGTGTGGCTCCCGGCTTCCCCGGAAACACGCGTGCAGGCGGGGCCGGGCAGCCGGTGCCGTCGCTGCTGCTCACGGAGCTC
>NW_006292094.1:6420114-6422418 GCF_000327345.1 Myotis davidii | reverse complement strand
CCAGGAGCAGGACAAGCAGGTGTGCCTGCGGGAGCCCGAGCACAGGACGGAGCAGGGAGGCGAGAGCTGAGCCACGGGGCCACCGACACCCGCTCCACAACCGGGCAGTGGCCACTGTCCTCTCTGAGCCTCGAGCAGCCACAGCCCAAGGACCCCCGCTGCCTGGCCGGGGGCTCAGCTGGTGGAGCGTCACCCCTGCACCAAAGGGTTGCGGGTTCGAGCCCCAGAGGGCACATACCTAGGTTTCCAGCTCAACCTCAGTCGGTGCATACGGGAGGTAACTGACCGATGTTCCTCTCTCACATCGATGTCTCTCTCTCTCTTTCTCTCTCTCTCTCTCTCTCTCTCTCTCAAAATGCGTAAGGACTGACCCTCAGTGAGGGTTTTTTAAAAGACTGCCCCCTGCAAACACCCCATTACAGCCACTGACCCGGAGCAGGAGCTCAGGGCGAGGTCGGGGGACGCCCACCAGCGTGTTCTCCCCGTGGGGCCGGGAATCTGCCCGCCCGTTTTCTTTGGCAGAAAAATGGTGTAAGGGGCGTCCTCGGAGGTCGTCCCTCCTTTTCCTCCTGTTCCTGTGCTTAAACCACGTCACGTGTCTCCTAGAGGGTCGGACGCGCCAGTGCGGCCACAGGGCGGCCTGCTTCACCCTCGCCGTCGCCCCGAGGCGGGGATACAGGCCTGGCGGCCGGGCACCCCGACAGTGGGGAGCCGCATCCGGCCCCGGCGGGACCCTCCTCCCCAGGTCTCAGGAGGACAGCACAGGGAGTGACAGGCAACAATTCGCGCTCCTCGTCTTACACGTGGCGCAGCCAACCGGCCCCACCATGACCGACCCCAGCACCCCGGCCGCAGTGGGAGAAGGGCTCCCGGGGAGCCGGGTGGGCACAGCCTGTCCAAGGCCAAGGATGAGCACAGAGGAGCAGGGGGGCCTCGAACCCGCGTCTGCGGCCACAGCGTGAGCGCTTTCCCCCTTCCCCTCGGCCTCAGACCCTGAGGTGGAGCTCGGACCTCCCATGGCCGCCTCCCCTGGGTCTGACCGTTTTTAAAACACGAGTTTTAACGACCTGGTCGTGCAAACGCAGCAGGCAGCAGTGTTGGGGGGCTTCTGGGGGCGCTGGCCCCGTGGGGCTTCACCCGTCCCACTCCCAGGGGCCCTGGGTCAAGGCCCAGCAGAGCAGAGGCTGTTGGGTTTTTTTAAAATCCTCACCGAGGATATTTTCCCATTGGTTTTTAGGGAGAGTGGGAGAGAGAGGGAGAGACAGAGAGAAACATCGATGGACTGCCTCCTGCACGCACCCCGACCAGGGCCGGGGAACCTGCAACCAAGGTGCGCGCCCTGGACCCGCATCGAACCCGGGACCCTTCAGTCTGCGGTCGCCGCTCTATCCACCGAGCCACACCGGCCAGGGCAGAACAGCCGGTTCCGAACCGACCCGAGGAGGCTCCGTGTTCCGCGGTCCACCCTCCTCTTCATCACCACCCCCTGGACATCGGGCCGACCGGGCCTTTCACGCCTGAGGTCGCACCCCCTCCCCGCCCACCACCCCCACCCGCACGGCCCTTCCGTCCTGGGCCGCAAGTCTCATCGAGGGAGGACGAGCGTGTGGGGAAGCGGGGGAGGACGTCGGGGGAGGACATCGGAGGTCGGAGGTCGCCGCGCAGCACAATCTCCGCCTGGAATCTTCCCTCCACCTCTGGGCCCTGAGCCCCGCCCTCTCACTCGGCTCCCTCGTCCCCTGTCCCCTCTGCTGGATTCTTTCCCACCCAGGGAGTCTGAGCCACTCTGGCTGCGGCTCACAGCCCACACGGCACGACCCGCTTCAGGACATGGGGTCTCATACTCCCCCTGCGCCCCCACAGCGTCCTCACAGCGTCCCCGAGTGGGCACCCCTACAGTGTCCCCACAGCGTCCCCACAGCGTCCCCGAACGGGCACCCCTACAGCGTCCTTTTTTCCCCCAGTGTCCCCACAGCGTCCCCGAGCGGGCACCCCTACAGTGTCCCCACAGCGTCCCCACAGTGTCCCCGAGCGGGCACCCCCACAGTGTCCCCAAGAGGGCACTCCCACAGTGCCCCCAAGCGGGCGTCCCCGGGGGGTTCCGGCCGGCAGCACCTTCAGAAGGAGAGCTGGTTCAGGGCCCATTTTACAGGTCGGGGAGGAGGAGGCAAACACAGGGGCCTCAGGCAGGGAACGCTGTGCAGCCCCAAAGAGGAAGGAGGTGACACCTGCTCCCCGAGGAGGGGCCTGGAGTGACTCCCAGGGAGACCAGCCGTCCCAGAGGGACAGTCGCTGTCCACCCCC
>NW_006292094.1:6419655-6419915 GCF_000327345.1 Myotis davidii | reverse complement strand
CCAGGAGCCCGGCCAGCCCTGCGCCTTGTAGGGATCAGAGGGTAATGTCTACGTTATGTGCCTTTTACCACCATTTACAAACGTACACGGGGACCCTCCCGGGCAGCCAAGACGGTGGGCCGTGGGCGCTCATAGATCCACGCTGCGCTGGGCAGGAGGCTGGGCAGGTCCCTGCCCTAGACCACCGGCCACGGCACCACCCACAGCCGGAGAGGGGAGGGAGGGGGCGGGGGATGGAGACTCAGGCGGAGAGCAGGCGA
>NW_006292094.1:6416490-6417498 GCF_000327345.1 Myotis davidii | reverse complement strand
GCCGCCCCCCCAGCACCTGAGCACATGCAGCTCGGGGAGAGGGGGGCGAGCGCAGTGCACACCCCCCCAGCGGGCTGCGCTGAGCGTGTGCTCTGTCTGCTTGAACATGCGTGTGCCCCCTGTCCCTCTGGTCAGCAGGCCTTGCTTTTTGGAACATGTTTCAAACCAAGTTGAAGACATCCATGCACACACACCCACGCACACGCACCCATGCACACACCCATGCACACACCATACACACACCATGCACACACATCCACGCACACATCCATGCACACACACACCATGCCCACACTATGCGTGCACACCATTTACACACATCCATGCACACACATCCATGCACACACATCCATGTACACACACACACCATGCACACACTATGCGTGCACACCATGCACACACATCCATGCACACACCATCCCTCCACGTGGGGCTGATGGGGGGCGTCCTACAAAAACGTGCAGAACACGGTGGGCTGCGGAGCTGCTACTGTGGGACCAAGGGCTGCGGGCAGCGCGGGGCTGGTGGCGGGTCCTCTGGGCGCCACGCGTGGGGCAGGTGGATGTGGAGCAAATGTGGACTCAGCCATTCGCAGCAGCTGTCCTCTCGGCCCGTGTTTCCTTCCCGAGAGGACGGAGGACAGCGCCGACACTTCATCAGCATCAGGGCAGCCGGCGCTGCACAGCCGGTGCGGTGGGGCCTGTGCGGGCGCCGCCCAGTGATGAGGGATTACGGTCAGGACGGGCTGCAAGCCGTGGGAAGTGGTCACGGACGCTGTCTGTCTTAGGAGCAGAGGTAGCAGCTGGGACCAAGGAGGCTCTGAGTCGCCGGGGCCACCTCCTCGGAATCCTTCCTCCTAGGCTCAGGGCGCCCTGTGCGCCTGGTCCCCATTTAAAGATGGGATCGGGCCGCCTGCTCATCCCTCCCAGGCTCAGGGCGCCCTGTGCGCCTGGTCCCCGTTTAAAGATGGGACCGGGCCGCCTGCTCATCCCTCCCACGCTCAGGGCG
>NW_006292094.1:6402557-6406656 GCF_000327345.1 Myotis davidii | reverse complement strand
GCGCACACACATCCATGCACACACCATCCCTCCACGTGGGGCTGATGGGGGGGCGTCCTACAAAAACGTGCAGAACACGGTGGGCTGCGGAGCTGCTACTGTGGGACCAAGGGCTGCGGGCAGCGGGGCTGGTGGTGCACACCATTTACACACATCCATGCACACACATACCATGCCCACACCATGCACACATATCCATGCACACACATCCATGAACACACATCCATGCACACACACACCATGCATACACTATGCGTGCATACCATTTACACACATCCATGCACACATATCCATGCACACACATCCATGTACACACACACACCATGCACACACTATGCGTGCACACCATGCACACACATCCATGCACACACCATCCCTCCACGTGGGGCTGATGGGGGGCGTCCTACAAAAACGTGCAGTCCCAGGCTCAGGGCGCCCTGTGCGCCTGGTCCCCGTTTAAAGATGGGACCGGGCCGCCTGCTCATCCCTCCCAGGCTCAGGGCGCCCTGTGCGCCTGGTCCCTGTTTAAAGATGGAACCGGTCCACCTGCTCATCCCTCCCAGGCCGCCCTGGGCGCCCCTCCCGGTGCTGAGAGAGCACCAGAGCCACCAGGCCGCCGGAAGGCCTGTCTGAGCCGGGGTCAGGCTCCTGAGAAAGACCAGCGCCGTGGCCAGAGGACTCGCACCTTCAGACCGTCGAGGGGCTGGGCTATGCGGCATCTCCCAGCTGGTGTGCCGGGCGCTCCGTCTGCTTCCCAAGGGCCCGCCCGCCCGGCCATTCCGAGAGCGGAGCTCCCATCCACCGTGGGCGCACCTGGCGCTGTCCCCGTGGACACCCAGGAGTGACACTTACGTCAGACACGTCAGAAGCCTGCGTTCCTGAGAGCGCACCCACCCTTCGGGCTGCGCCTTCGCCTCTGCACGTCCTCTGGCATGAAGTGCGCGGTCACCCGCACTGGCCGTGACCACCCAGAGAGTGTGGGCGGATGTGTGTTTCTGGCCTTTCGTTTCTTTCTTTTTTTAATTATACTTTTTTGATTTCAGAGAGGAAGAGAGAGGGAGAGAGAGATAGAAACATCAATGATGAGAGAGAATCATGGGCCGGCTGCCTCCTGCACCCCCACACTGGGGACCCCGAAACCCGGGCCTGTGCCCTGACCGGGAATCGAACCGTGACCTCCTGGTTCATAGATCAATGCTCGCCCACGGAGCCAGGCCGGCCGGCCGGCCCTTTGAGTTTCTTCATGGAGGAGCTGTGTCGTGGGAGTGTTCACATCACCACGGCTCGGTTCCGGGTGTAGAACGTGGAGGGTGAGGCGAGAGGGCGAGTAGGAGGGAAGGGCAGTGAGACGGGAGCGTGGGAGCAAGAAGTCAGAGGGAGGACTGGAGGCGAGGGGAGAGCCGGCCGCAGCGGATCTGATCGGACAGAAGCCGCCGGGGAACAGTCTGTAGGTGCAGCAGCAGTCACCTCAGTCCCGAGGCCGAGGCGGCACACGGGTCGGCACCCTGCCTGCCGTCCAGGCCGGAGGGCTGCAAGGGGCCCTGTCCGAGGCGCCCACGTGAGCGCCTGCAACAGTGGACGCACCCAGAGCGAAAGCAAAGCAAAACCACCACCAAACCACACAACACACACTCACACACTCACATAGTCACACAGCCACTCATACACTTGCACACACACACTCACACACACCCACACACAGTCGCACACACACTCATACACACACTCACGCACTTGCACACTCACACATTCACACACACACAGTCACATATACACACACATTCACATAGTCACACAGCCACTCACACACTTGCACACACACACAGTCGTGCACACACTCATACACACACTCACACACGTGCACACTCATACACATTCACACACACACTCGCGCACACACACTCATACATACTTGCACACTCACACACATTCATACACGCACACTCACGTAACTCACACACACACTCATACAGTCACACATACACACACACAGCCACTCACACACTTGCACACTCACACACATTCACACTCACACCCACACTCACACACACACAGCATGTGCCAGTGACGGTCTATATAGGAACAGCTCTGGGGCAGCTGATATGAAATAATGATGAGGATGGGCCCATAGTGTTCACATACGTGACCAGAAACATAAAGTATGTTCATATTGTTCACGGCCGAGTCATAGCCCACTGTGTACACGCACCCCCGCCCCTTCACCCGCTCATCTAGGAAATCCCACCCTCGGCGACAGCACGGAGAGGCCTGGAGGGCACTACGCCGAGTGTCAGAGAAAGACAAGTGCCTGTGAGTTCACTCATAACGAGCAAGATAGAGACAGACTCCTAGAGCGGCCGGGGCGGGGGTGGGGAGAGTGGAGGGATTGAGCAAAAAGGGAAAAAAAGAGAAAGAACTCACAGACACCGACAGAGGTGTGGTGACTGCTGGGGGAGGGTGATAAAGGGGGATGGAGACTGGACTCGGGGTGGTGACCGGGGCACAGACGGTGTGCTGTAGAGTCATGCTTCTGAAAGCAGTCTAATTGTTAACCGGTGTCACCCCAGTAAATTCAATATAAAATAAAATAAATCACATTTTATTAATAAGGATTAGGACCCGCTGGGCCGGCGGGCATCACCCCGGGACAGGCAGTGTCTAGTGTGGCATGGCAGGCCGTCCCGCACGGCCACGCCAGCAGTGACGCCTCCTACTGACAGCTGGGGCAGAGCACTTTAACCACCTCTAGTTCTAAACTATTTTCAGGAATCCTATATAATAAAGAACTAATATGCTAATTAGACCGGACGGCAGAACGACCTTCCAGAACAACCTTCAGGGATGACCAGTGGGCAGGGCTGCGGGGCCATGAGGCAGCCGGGGCTGCGAGGGCCTTGCATGAATTTCGTGCATCGGGCCTCTAGTGATCCTGTATAATAAAAGGCGAATGTGTAAATAAATCAAATTGTGCAACAACCAAACAACTGAACAACCCGTCGCTATGACGTGTGCTGACCACCAGGGGATGCGTGCGGATCACGGTGGGTGTTGGCTGCGGTCAGGATGGTGGAGCAGGTGAGCGGGGGCGCCAGACCAAGGCGGGGCGCTGGTCACTGTCATTGGGGTGAGCCTCTGGTGGTTACTGAAAACTCTTTGCACCCGTGCACTGTGGTCCTGCCCGGTGCTCACACTTGCTGCCGGCACCCAGCGCCAGCCCCAATCGCTCTGGGCTGTCAGTGGATGTGAGTAGCGGCTGCCGGCCCCGACCGCCTTGAGGGCTTCTCCACCTCCCCCTGCTCCTGAGGGGCCATTGGGGCAGCAGCTGCCACTCACACTCGCTGATGGCGCCAGCCTCACTTGCTCCACGCAGTCAACGGTGTGAGCAGGGCTGGTGCTGTCAGCACCTGGGAGCGTTGGTGATGGGAGTGGGGCTGCCAGCAGACAGGGGACCGGGGGGCTGCGGGGCCGCAGTGGGAGGGCCTGGGCGGGGGTGCAGAGGATGGGCCAAGACCCACCCCTGTGCCCACCGCAGCCCCGAGGCCCACAGTTCCTTTCAAGGTGCACGAATTCACGCACTGGGCCCCTAGTTAAATAAGAACTGGCAACACATTGTTATCTGTGGGTCTTTTGGTTTGAAAACAATGATCAGTTATAAAAAGAATGAATTTCAATTTTAAAGGCGTTCAAAGTCAGAAAAAGAATTCCCGTCGGAACGAAAACGGGCGTTTACCAAACAAAACATTACGGCGTAGGGCCTGCCCTCGGCGTCACCGTCTCAACGTTTAAACATGAACAACCCCCGATGGGCACCGAACGGCAGACACGCGGCAACCGCAGACCGCTTGGCTCTCGTACCGGCCGCGCGGTTTACAGGCGGGAGGACACGTGAGGGCTTGGAGACGAGAACCAGCCGAAAGGAGCGCAGACACTTCCGACCGAGGGGGACGCCTTTTGCTTTAAACAGCCTTTCCCGAGCGCCGAGCCACGAGCCATAAGCTCAGCTATTCCGAGAGCACAATTCAGTGGCTTTTACTACATCGAAAGCGGTGCCACCACCATCGCGGCTTTAACAGCGTTCCCGTCACCGTCCACACAGAGC
>NW_006292094.1:6397222-6402301 GCF_000327345.1 Myotis davidii | reverse complement strand
CCACCCCTGCACCCAGCCCCTGCCCATCCACGCTCATCTCTGCGGGCTTGTCTGTCCTAGTTTCCTAGGAGTGGCATCGTACCGAGTGGCTTCGTGTCTCACTCCTCTCACTGAGCAAAGTGTTTCCGAGGCTCCCAGCGCCACGGCCGGACGGTGCTCTGTTATGACAGACGCTGCCCCTTCCTGTAACCCGCCCCCTCCTGCGTGTCCATCTCCTACCAGCTGGCGGACCGGGGCTGTTTCCACTCCCGGCTGCACCGGGTTCCGCTCTCGCCGTCGGGGCCGCGGTTCCATGTTCTCGTGTTATTGCCAACACGTGTTCCCGTCTTTCTTTTCTTTGATCACGGCATCCTCACGGGCGTGAAGGGGTCTCTTGTTGGGGCTTTGATTTGCGGATGACGTTGGGCATCTTTCCGTGCGTCTCTCGGCCACTGGAGCGTCTTCTTTGGAGAAGTGTCTCTTTCAGCCCTTTCCCGGGTCAGGGATGGGCTGTCGTGCCTGTGGACTTGTCAGGGCTCTTTCTTCCGGGTGCAAGCTCCGTGTCAGGTCTATGGCTGGTAAGTAGTGTCTCCCCGTCTGCGGCTGCCTCTCCACCTTCCTGACGCCGTTGTTCGCAGCACAGACGTGTTCCTGTGGACGTGTCTGCTGTGTGTTATCCCCTCACGGTGCGTTTGCTGGAGCTCCTAGGACAGTGATGGTGAACCTAGGACACGCGTGTCAGAGGTGACATGCGAACTCATTTTTTTGGTTGATTTTTCTTTGTTAAATGGCATTAAATATATAAAATAAATATCAAAAATATAAGTTTTTTTTTTAACACGGTTGCAAAGATAAAAAAATTTCTATATGTGACACGGCACCAGAGTTAAGTTAGGGTTTTTCAAAATGCTGACATGCCGAGCACAAAAGGTTCGCTATCACTGCCTTAGAATGAAAAAGTAACAGAGTCAGGCCCTTTTTGTAAAAAAAAAAAAAAAAATGTATTTATTGATTTCAGAGAGGAAGAAAGAGGGAGAGAAACATCCATGATGAGAGAGAATCATGGATCGGCTGCCTCCTGCACGCCCCACACTGGGGATCGAGCCCACACCCGAGGAAGTGACTCAATTGGGAATCGAACTGTGACCTCCCGGTTCATAGGTCGCCGCTCACCCCCTGGGCCAGGCCGACCGGCCAGATTCGGCTTTTGACACGTGGATGGACATCTATTCGTCCCAGAACCACAACTGAAAAGACTACTCTTTCCTCTATGAACTGTCTGGCCCCTTTTGTCCAAAATCAGTTGGCCATAAATGAGGGTTCATTTTCGGATTCTCCATTTTATTCCATTGTCTATCTGTCTAACCCGTGGTCTGCAAACTGCGGCTCACGAGCCACATGCGGCTCTTTGGCCCCTTGAGTGTGGCTCTTCCACAGAATACCACGTGCGGGCGCGCATGGACAGTGCGATTGAAACTTTGTGGCCCATGCGCAGAAGTCGGTTTTCGGCCCGGGCGAGTCTGTTTTGAAGAAGTGCTGTTGACTAATGAGTTTGCCGACCACAGGTCGAACCCTCGGCGAGTGCCACACTGTCTGGATTACCGTAGCTCTGAAGGATGTTTTTAAACCGGGAGGTGTGAGTCATTCCACTTTGTTCTTCATTTTCAGGATTGCCTCGGCTGTTCCGGGCTCCGTGAGCTTCTGTAGGACATTTTAGGGCCCGGCTTGTCGATTTCTGCATGAAAGCCAGCGATTTTGATAGGAATTGTGCTGAATCTGTAAATGAACTTAGGGAGCGTGATCACGGGCCGTCTTCCCATTTATTTAGGTCTCTTTAAACGTCTTTCCAGGACGGCTGACAGTTTTCGGCGTCGAAGTCCCCCCTTCTTTCATTAAATGCATCCCCGAGTGTTTTATTCCTTTCGACGCGATTATAATGGATTGTCTTCTTGGTTTTGTTCTCAGGTTGTTTATTGCCAGTGCATAGAAATACAATTGGTTTGTATATATTGATCTTGTATCTCTCAATCTTGCTGAGCGTGTGTGTTCGTCTTAATCGTTTCGAGTGGGTTCCCTGGGGTTTGCTATGCACAAGCCTGTCCTCTGAGGCTCCCGTGTCTCTTGTGAAAACCCAACAGAACCCCGGGGCGGAGTAGAACGTAGACCAACCACAGATGAATTTCAGGGGCGCTATCGCCGGCCTTGGGTGGAGTTGCTGGTCTGCTGTGATGATAGAACAGACAGCTTCTTGGTCTTAAATTCTCTACAGACTTTGTGCCCACTGCTGCCTGTGGCCGGGCAGACGCCCCCCTCCATCCCCCCGCAAGTGCGCTGGGGCCCACCCCACTTTCCTGGCGCTCTCCGAACCCGACTTTGATACAAACCCTCCTCAGATGCATGCACTTGGTCACCCGGGACACGGCTGCGCCTCAGCGTTCCTGCCGCCCACCCCCCGACCCTCCACACCCCGGGGGCCAGCTGGGATGGTCTGGGGACACCTGAGTGGCAGCTCTGCCCGTCCTGACACTGCCCTGGGCCTGTGGTCAGAGGCGGAGGAGTCTGCCCCCCCGCCCCCGCCCCCGGGCCCACACCCCCGGGCTTCTCAAAACTGCCTTTAAAATGCGCTGTTTCCACACAGGTTAGCCCAGTGGTCGGTAGACTCATTAGTCAACAGAGCCAAATGTCAACAGTACAATGACTGAAATTTCTTTTGAGAGCCACATTTTTAAAACTTAAACCATATAGGTAGGTACATTGTTATTAACTTAATGAGGGGACTCCTAAGGCTCAGGAAGAGCCACACTCAAGGGGCCAAAGAGCCGCATGTGGCTCGTGAGCCGCAGTGTGCCGACCACAGGGCTAGGGGGAGGAGAGGGGTGCTTTTTTTTTTATTTCTTAAACATGTTTTTATTGATTTCAGAGAGGAAGAGAGAGGGAGGGAGAGAAACATCAATGATGAGAGAGGATCATGGGTCGGCTGCCTCCCGTACGCCCCCCACTGGGGGTCGAGCCTGCAACCTGGGCCTGTGCCCTGATGGGGAACAAACCCTGACCTCCTGGTTCACAGGTCGATGCTCAGCCCCTGAGCCGCACTGGCCGGGCCCCACAATCCTTAATATGTGACAACATGCAAATACAGTTATAACATCACACGTTTAAAATACTTTCCTGGAAGAAATGAACTCTGTGAACACGCAGTGCCATACAATCGTGCTTTTCGCGTGTCGATTAGAGGATCTATAATAATAAAAACATAACATGCCAATCAGACCGGACGACTCGGAATAGCGCGAGCCTTTCAGCGAGAGCGCGGGAGGCGTCCTATAGCAGCTTCTGAGGGGCGCAGGCCCCCCTGGGCACAGAAGTGCGAGGCATCAGGCCGAGGGAGCAGCAGGGGCTCACGAGGGAGCTGTGGCGTGTCCACCACCCGCGCTGCGTGCGTCGGCCCGTGTTGTAGGTCAGCAAGCTGACCCCGGCAGAAATGTCAGTCGTTACTAGTCCGCGGCAGGACTGCCAGAGGGACCAGGAGCCCCCTGTGCTGTGGATGCGGACTCTCCCTCCCTCTCTGCTCAGCGCCCAGGGAACCGTGAGAAAGGAAGGAGCAGATACCGTCCACCAGCCGGCCCCAGGGCCTTTGCACATGCAGCCGTGGGCTCCCACCTGGACTCGCACCCACTCCCCTGTCTGCCCTTGAGGTCCAGGCACCTGCCAGCTTCGAGTAGCCACAGCGCCTCCCGCCTCAGACGCAGGGAGCCACCAGAAGGCCCTGCGTGCGGCTCAGCGACTGGGCTCAGGCGGGTCCGCCTCCTTTGTCTACTCGTGTGTTTCCAAACTGAAATCTTGGGAGGACAGACCATTAAGGATACAAGACGCACCCGTGTTACTTACAAATGGTCGCGGGCCAGGTGAAAGGTAACGGGACACGGAACTGATTGTGGCCGCGGGCTTTTCTTAACACCAAGGATGCAGCCGTCGGCGGGAGCAAACGCTGGGCCGCGGACCTCGACAGAGGACGCCCCCTCCTGCTTCCCAGGGCAGAGCCGTCAGGTGGGCATGGGAGGGAGATGTACTGTCTGCGGCCAGAGCCTGGCTTTGGGTTCCTTTGGGGATGTTCATCTCAGCCACACACAGATAGTGAGCCTGACGGCACCCGGCCCGCCTCAGCCACGTTTAAAAATCCTCATCTGGGGATATTTTCCTTTGATGTTTTAGAGAGAATGGGGGATGAGAGCGAGAGAGTGAGAGAGAGGGAGGGACACATTGATTGGTTGCCTCCTGCACATGCCCTGACCAGGGTCCGGGAAGGGGAGCAGCCTGCAACCAAGGTTCATGCCTTTGACTAGAATCGAACCTGGAACCCCTCAGTCTGCAGGCCGACACTCTACCCAGTGAGCCACACCAGCCAGGGCCACGTTGGGCCACTGTTGCCAGGAGCCTCTCTCAGAGCCTCCAGGCAGCTCCGCAGCCCCACACGGCAGGTGCGGACAGCCCCCCTGCTTCTGTGCCCCGCAAACCAGAGCTGGAACCCCGCCTCCCACCCGGCTGCGACGCTGGGCGCCTCTGTTCTCATTCACCAAACGGGAGAGTCGCCACGCGGTGCAGTGGGTTCGAGCGGCACCCACCAAGGTCACGCCCATCGGAAATCCATGGCCCGATTGGAAGCGGGGTCTGTGCGGAGAAGGCGGTGAGATGGGCCCTGAGCCACGGGCAGGGTCCTCGGAGGAGAGGAGAGGACAGGGACACCCGGGGTGTGTCTACGAGCCAAGGGGTGCCGCCCGGAGCTGGGGGAGGGGCAGGGGCGAGCCTCCCGGAGCCCCCAGAGGGACCCAGTCCTCACTCCACATTGACCGTGGCCTTCTGAGCCCACAGCTGAGCCCAGGAATCGGGTTCTGCTGTTCGATGCCGCCCGCTCGGCAGAGATTGGCTACCGCAGCCCCGGGACACGAGCGCAGGCCCCACAGCAGCCGTCAGAGTGGCCCTGACCCCACGAGGGAGCAGACGCCCCTCAGTGTCAATGACGTGCGCACGGCGTCTCCCCGATAAAGAGCATGTCACACGCAGTCACCAGGGTGACGCGGGTCTGTCCCTCAGGCATCACCA
>NW_006292094.1:6395305-6395516 GCF_000327345.1 Myotis davidii | reverse complement strand
CTCCCCCTCTCCCCCTCACAGGCTGAGTCCCAGCCCCAACCCCTCAGCAGGTGGCTGTTTGGAGGCGGGGCCTTAAAGAGAGAAGGAAGGTCAGTGAGGGCCTGGGGGACCCTCTTCAACATGACTGGCGTTTTCTAGGGAGAGGAGATGAGAACTCAGACAGGAGGGGTGACCTGTGGGGACCCAGGGAGGAGACGGCCATCTGCCCGCG
>NW_006292094.1:6393477-6394937 GCF_000327345.1 Myotis davidii | reverse complement strand
CCTGTGGTCTCTCCTGCCCCAGCGGGGAGCCCGGGGTGTTGGGGTGACGGCAGGGAGAGCGGGGAGAGGGTGCATTAGTGCAGGCGCCGGAGGCCCAGCCCGGAGGAGTGGCCCACGTCTGTGCGTCCCGTTGGCCAAAGCAGGTCACGTGACCAGCCACACTGGGGAGGCGGAGGGGAGGCGAAGGGGATGGATTTCAGAGGGGCGGGGAATAGGGTCAGTTCTGCAATCAACCCAGAGGGTTCCTAGATATTTTTACTGATGTCAGAGCCGAAGGGAGAGGGAGAGAGAAACATCCATGAGTGTGAGTCATTGACCGGCTGCCTCCTGCACGCCCCCTACTGGGGATCGACCCGCACCTGGGCATGTGCCCTTGACCGGAATCGAACCCGGGACCCCTCAGTCCGCAGGCTGACGCTCTGTCCACTGCACCACGCCGGCGGGGTTAGATGTCTTATTTTGAAGTAAAAATCTAAACGTCAAGCCTGAGAGATTTGGAAGAGGCTCTGAGGGACAGAAACCCTTCGCAGTAAAGAGTTCGGGGCCCTGTGGAGCAGGGCAGGGAGTAGGCCCTGACGTGAAGGGTGATGGAGAGCAGGAGCCGATCCCCCCAGTTTCCAGCGGCTCGGTGTTCGAGGTCTGCCTTGTACTCCGGGGACCCGCCCGCGATAAACAGTGACGATGCCGGGGACCCAGGTTTGCACCCGACAGAAACCCCTGCACTTGGGGGCTCAGTCACGATGCCGGGCCCCTTTGAAATGTCACTTTCCCGGGAAGCCCTGGTCTGGGCCGCCCGCCTGGCAGGTGTCGCTGCTCTGGGCTCTCAGACCTCCTGACCTCCCCCGGGCACGCCGCACCCTTCACAGCGCAGCCTGTGGGCTCAGCTGGGCGAGGCTCCCGCGTGGGCAGGCGGCAGGCCCCTCTTCCAGTTTTGCTGATCGCCTCCCAGGCACAGACCCGGGCTCCGGGGACATGGGGAGATGACCTTGTAGAGAGTCCCGAGTCCCCGCAGCCCCGTCCCCGTGGGCAGCCTGGGGAATAGCAGAGATTGATTTCCGAGGGAATAAAAAGGTTTGCATTTCTGATGGGCCCGGAGCCATTCCGGATGCCGTCCCTGCTGGCCGGCGGGGATGCCAGAGAGACAGATGGCGGAGCCGTGCCCGGCTTTTGCAACTAAAACAAACAGCCCCCCCCCCCCTCAGGCCCCCGTGGCACCGGGCCTCGCTCTCTGGGGGGCCCTAGAGCCTGCAGAGGGCTGGTTTATTGCTCTGTTTGGACCCGGCTTTGTCCGGCAAGATGTTTGTCAGCGGCTGAAATACGGGCGCACATTCCTTGAACACTTGTAATTTAGTTCCAATTGCTCCTCGCGGTGGACACGCAAATGAAAATCAACAAGATTCATACTTATTCCCAGGCGCGCGGCGACAGGAGCAAAATTAACTCTGGTAAATAAGACCCTT
>NW_006292094.1:6392210-6392779 GCF_000327345.1 Myotis davidii | reverse complement strand
TGGTGGACATTTCTCTGTGGACAGGAGCCGAGAGGTTGTGGCGACCGTGGATGGAACACACGTGTGTGCCCAGCTGGAGACGGACTGGTGGGTGGGGGTGGGGGTCCTGGGATGGGGGGCCACCAGCAGTTGGGGCGTTTCAGGGAGAGATGGCCAAGGGGGCTGGGCCCCTGGAGGTGTCTGATCATTGGGGTCAGGGGGCCTGCTTTGTGGGAGGCAGGAACGTCAAACCCGTCCCCACTCCTCATGGCCCAGAGGGCGAAGGAGCAGGGGGCTGTGGTCACGGACGATACACAAGGACACTTCAGCGTGACCTTGGCTGGACCCTGATGTGCCCACGTGCTGGGTGAGGGCAGCACATGGGGCGTCACTGTGTGGAAGGACTGTGAGTCCCTGGGAGGAAATTGGGGGTCAGAGGGGGGGGCTTGTTGGAGAGACAGCACGGCCCCCGGTGCTCAGTGCACAGTGCACAGAGCAGGCTCTTGAGATTGAGGGCGCTTCCACAGGCCTGACACGGGCATCGCGTGGGCCCTGCGGCAGCGTGGGCATCAGTGTGAACTCGCGTGCCC
>NW_006292094.1:6391929-6392145 GCF_000327345.1 Myotis davidii | reverse complement strand
GTGCGGCGGGCCGGAGACACAATGCCTGCGATTTATTCTCTCGAGCACTTCGCGGGAGGCGTCACGAGTGCTCCACGGCTAACTGCGGCTTCTGTGCACACAGGCGAGCGGGTAGCGCCCGTGTATCAGGCGGAGGGAATCGGAAACCGCAGAGCCGCAGGCAGAGCTGCGTTCCCGCGGCTGCGGGCTGCGGACGGGGAAGCCGGAGGCCGGGCT
>NW_006292094.1:6389411-6390462 GCF_000327345.1 Myotis davidii | reverse complement strand
CCCAGTGCATCTGAGTGGAAATCACGTGTGAACTCGCGTGCCCAGTGCATCTGAGTGGAAATCACGTGTGATCTCGCGTGCCCAGCGCATCTGAGTGGAAATCACGTGTGATCTCGCGTGCCCAGGGCATCTGAGTGGGCATCACGTGTGAACTCGCGTGCCCAGCGCATCTGAGTGGAAATCACATGTGAACTCGCGTGCCCCGGGCATTCTGGAACTGATGGAGGAAGTCAGGCCAATCAGTTGTCCGCACCTACACACCGAACACTTTTTAAAAAAGAAAGAAAACGGAGCAGAAACCGGTGCGTCGACTGCATTTCCCTTCGCGCCGTCTGTCGGGTGTTAGATATTTTAGATCCGTCTGTCTGTCCATCCATCTGCGGGCCTCACCGTCTGTCGTCCATCGACTACTATGTGCTCAGCCCATTCTCATGTAAAGAGGCTCCAAGAATCCCAGACGCCCCTGGGGGGCAGGTGACCGACCGCGGGCGCACGGAGGCATCCTGCTTCAACCCCTCATGGGCCCTCTGGAATGACGGACGGACCCGCCAAAGACGCTGAGTCAAGGCCAGGCTTACATGGTGGCCTCAGCTAATGCTTCCCTCATACGGAGAAGAGTTAGGGCTCCTTCCCTCTGATCCCAGGGCCCCCCTCCCTCCTGTCCTTAGGGTCCCCTCCCTCCCTCCTGTCCCCAGGGCTCCCTCCCTTCTTCCCCACCAGGTGCCTCCCCTGTGGGGCTGGGAGAAGTGGACGATGTCACCTTCCCCGTTTATTTAACTGTGACCGGGAGCCCTCTCCCAGGAACTCAATGTCACGCGTGCGAACGGCCCGACAGGAGACAGGAGACGAGCAGCTGCTGGCTCTGGGAGGCTCCCTGGGGAGGTGCTGACAGCGCGCATCAGGCGGAAGCGACAGCAGCCCTCGCCCTCCGTCCTCCTCTCGTTCTCCTCGCTGATGAGTCCGAGGTGACAGCTCCCCGAGGCCACGCAGCCGCTCCGGGAGGGTCTGTCTCTCATGCTGCGGAGCCAACGTCCGTCCCTTCTCATTTGGT
>NW_006292094.1:6387606-6388901 GCF_000327345.1 Myotis davidii | reverse complement strand
GCGTTTCCTGCGTCGGCAGCTGTGCCCGGCCCGGAGCAGCGCCTCACCGTCCCCAGACCCCGGGCCCTGAGCCCCCGGCCGGAGGCTCTCTCCGAAGGGCTCACGTGTCTGTGTTGCTGTGAAGACAAGAAAAAGTGCCAACACATGGGCAGGGAGTGGTGCTGTCAGTGCCACCGACGGGCAGAGGGTCTGGCCGAGGCTGCGCCTGGAGCCCGCTCCCCTCCCGCCCGTAGGAAGCAGATCGTGTTCCAGGAAAGCTGCCCCCGGTTCAATCCTGTTGTGAGAGGATCTGAGTGGCCAGGGAGCTGTTTGAGGAAGAGACACCTGAAGATGTCGGTGAAAAGGGGAAGAGCAAACAAGAGGGGGCAGCATATGTGCAAAGGCCCTGTGGCAGGGGGGCAGCGAGGAGGGGGAGGGGCGTCCTGCACGGAGGGCGGCACAGGCGGGGAGGACCAAGCCGAGAAGTCGAGTCGTTATCCCAAGAGCAGTGGAGCCACGGGAGGACGTGGGGTAACGTGACCACATCTGTCTTTAGCACCATCACTCCGCCCGCCTGGGCTCGGCAACGCGCTTCCAGAGAGCCCTGCGGCCACAGAGGCCTGTCCCCCGGACGCTGGGAGGGCTGCTGGCAGGAAGCCCTCGTATCCAACCCCTCGGGGTGGCATCTGCCGGAGAGGGCGCTGGCCCCCGTCGCACCCCTTCCCGGGAGAGCCAGTAGCTGGTGCTTGTCACCCCCAGGACCGCTCTGGGGGTCACCCATTTTCAGAGCCCCTGGCGGGGTATGTGAGGCCTTCCTTGAGGGGGGTCATGCTGGATAGCGCCCCCTGCTGAATCCTGCGCACCTGCTTGCCCCCCACAGGCGACACCCTCCGGGCCCCCTGACAGAGCGCCTGCTCGCTCCCTCCTGAGTCTGCTTCCCGGCCCCCAGCTGCGACCCACTGCGGCGGGAGCAGGGACGGGCTGGTGATGGGGGGTGGGGTGGGGGATGGCTCCCAGGCGGGCAGGGAGCTGGCGGGCTGACCGGGCGGGGGGAAGAGGAGAGGGCACCTGCCCTGAGTTGAGTTGGGTCCCCCCCAAAGATGCCGAGTCCGACCCCAGGCCCGCGGACGTGACCTCATAGGAAATGGGCCTTTGCAGGCCATCAGGTTAAGGCGGTCATCAGGGCGGCCCTGCTCCCAGATGCCTGGGCCCTTCTCCGGGGGAACCGGGCGCGACTCACACAGGGAGGGGGGCGCCCTGAGGAGGAAGCAGAGGCTGCAGGCCCCGGCCCAGGGACGGAGCCACCAGGAAGGCAG
>NW_006292094.1:6359566-6367232 GCF_000327345.1 Myotis davidii | reverse complement strand
CCCTTCCCCCCCAGCCCAGGCTGCAGGCCTCCTGCAGGAAGCCAGCGGGGAGCACGGCCTCCCCACTCCCGCCGGGACCGCATCCCCGCAGTTAAGGTCCCCCACTACACCCAGGACCCCAGGGGACCGGCACAGGCCTCAGCTCCTGTTTCACTAACGAGCGGCCTGAGCAGAGGCGCCCGTTCTAACGAAACATGAAGAACTGAACTTCCCAAGCGGGCGTCTGGGAGAGCACAGCCTCCGGTTCCCGGGGGTCTGCAGCCAGAACCACTGGGAGGGGCCGCCTCCCGCCGGGAGGGGGTTGCAGACGCCACAGGGACACTGTGAGGGTGAAGACCAGCCCCCCAATAACAGCAGACCCCCACATTATCTTTGCAATGGAATGAGGTGCAAGGGATGACTGTCCCTCACAGAGGTGTGATCTGACCCTTACGACGTATAAATGTTAACAGGAAAGACCGTCCCGGGAGATTCCGCACACAGGTGCTCACACAGGCGGCGCTGACTTCCAGCAGCAGTTCCCTCGGCTCTCAGGCAGTGTGACCCCTCTCCCCGGCTTTGCTGGTGATTTAAGGGTGACCGTTGGACGAACGTTTCCAGGAGTATGGCTGCCCTGGGCGCAGCGCGGCCCCCACCGCAGTGATGTCTCTGATGAGGCCTGCGCTCCCACAGCGGGGGCAGCGGGGTGGGTGGGGGGCGGCAGGGGCAGGGTGGCCGCAGAGCTGCAGCCTGGAGGTGCTGTGAGGCCATTTGATTTACATCACGCCCTTGCGGATGCAAAGTCCCACACCAGACCAAAGGGGAGATACCCAGAGGGCAGCGGGCACCTTGATGCGCTGGTGTGCACTCAGGGCAGGCACAGGGGTGGCCCCGCTCCTCCCTCCCTCCCTCCCTCCCTCTCTTTCTCTCTCTTAAGATTGTTTTATTGACCTTTACAGAGAGAGGAAGGGAGAGGGAGAGAGAGAGCACCATCAATGTGGGAGCGGAACGTGGATCAGCTGCCTCCTGCACACCGCCTCCCAGGGATCCAGCCTGAAACCTGGGCGTGGGCCGTGACTGGAATCGAACCTTCGGGTGCCCGGGGGCGATGCCCAACCAGCCGAGCCACACTGGCCAGGCCCCACTGCGTTTCTCACCGTCCTCCCGCCCAGCCGCCTGGGGAGGGAGGTGAGGGAGCGTCCCCCTTCACAGATGGGCAGACCGAGGCTCCGGAGACGCAGAACTCGCCCGCAGGCCGGCAGGAGTTAGAATGCCGCCGCGTGACCGGCCGAGGGGCTTCTGCGTGTGCCTTGAGGGGTCCCCTCTGCCCGCAGCACAAGAACAATCAGCTTCGTCCATCCCCAGGCCCCAGGCGCCAAGGAGCCCAATTAGGGGAACGGCTTTCACTCTCGGTTAATGTCAGGAAGGTGAGCCCGCAGCAGACAGACGGCTGGGAGACAGGGAGGAGCCGCGTCATCTGAGGGCCCTGCCAGCAGACCCTTTCCGCTCCCCAAAGAGGCCCCAGGAACTGAGTGTCCCCCGATGCCGGAGGGCAATGTGGGCACCGCAGGCAAAGGGCCTGCTCGTCCTGGGAGCCGCAGGCTGAGACGCAGGGAGACGTGCTCTGAGAAAAGGGGAATGGACTGTGGCTTAGGGGGTGCTCAGGACCCGATGGACGTGCAGGGGGAGGGGTTGGGCTAGCAGAACCAGAGAACCCAGGGCGCACCTTCAGTTGGGCTTTTCCCAAATGGACAAGGGCTCCTGGCCAATGGTCCCAGGGGGCACCCTGCACCTAGGAAGGGGAGGTGGCCTGTGGGCCCCGTGGGAGGAAGTGGACGGGGAGGGCTAGCAGGGCTGGGCCTCGGGGGGTTACTGGGGGGACGGGGAGGGATCCAGTGGCAGGTGCTGGGGAGACAGTGCAGGGGCAGAAGCCGGAACCCAACAGGCAGAGAAACAGGGACAGGCTGGGTCAGGGAGGCTGACGTAGAGCAGGAGGGCAGCACACAGGGCGGGAACCTGACTCAGGGTGCAGGCGGTCGGCACCGGGAGCCTCAGGGGAGGGGCAGTGTCCCCCCAGCATGCAGGGCTTGGGACCTAAGGTCTGGGAAGGGGCAAGTGGGTTCCCAGCCCTGGAAATGCGGGGCTTATGAAGTTGGGGGGCAGTCACCATAACTACCAAGAGGAAGGGGGTCCCCGACGACCCTCAGGTGGGTCCCCTGCTCTTGGGCCTCAGAGCTCACAGGGCAGCTGTGCTCACAGGCCTGGCTCATTACACAGAGGATTTAATCCCAATCCTCCCGGCAGGACACGGGGGGCAGAGTCCAGGGGGGCCCTCGTGGAGGTCCCAGGGGTTCCCTCCCAGAGGAGGCGAGGACAGAGCAGCCTCCTCCCACAGTGAGGGGGCAGTGAGCAGGCAGCGCCGCCGGCAGGCACGGCCCTGGTCCTCTGTGTGCGGTGTTTACGGGGCTCCATCACCCAGACATGGTTGACTCCCCGTGTGGCTGACCTCCGGCCCCTCCAGAGGTCGAGCTGATTCCGTGTGACCCAAATGCCCCTCCCCCCATCACATTGTTAGACTGTATGGCCTGGTCCATGCCCCCAGGTCAACAGACACTCCCATCGGCCCAGAGCACCTCGCCCAGGACGTCACGGGCACAGGGATGCGGGCTGAGGGCAGAGGTCACAGTGAGGGGACCAGGTCCCCCAATACGGCTGCCATTGGGGATCAAAGGCGGGGTGCCAGGGTCAACATAGAGCGGGCCAAGACCCTCCCTTCTATCCTCCCCACTTCCCCCTCCCTCCCTCCCTCCCTCCCTTCCTTCCCCCCTTCCTGCCTTCCCTCCCTGCCTCCTTCCCTCCCTTCCTTCTTTCCTTCCTCCCTCTCTCATTAAGACAGTGCTAAAGGTCTTCCATAAATTAACTAGGCGGGGCTGCCTCCCATCGCCATAGCAACGGGCTCTTTTCCCAGTGGCTCCCAACTGCCCTAGTAAGTGAAGCTGTGACGCAGGCCTGGGTGGCTTTTGCCAGTTCCAGGTCGCCCTTCACTGGCCTTAAACATACCTTTCGGCAGAGCCACGGGGCGGGCGCTCTGTCGTGTCACCGCTGCACAGCGGAGCCGGAGGTGGTCAAACAACCCCTTTGGGGGTCGAACGGCCCTTTCACAGGGGTCGCCTAAGACCCTCGGAAAACACATATATAATTACATATTGTTTTTGTGATGAATCACTATGCTTTATGTTCAATGTGTAACAATGAAAATACATCCTGCATATCAAATATTTACATGACGATCCACAACAGTAGCAACATGACAGTGATGAAGTAGCAACGAAAATGATGTTATGGTTGGGTCACAACATGAGGAACTGTACTCAAAGGGCCAGAAGGTTGAGAACCAGTGGTCCAGTGTTTCCTTCTTAACTTTGTGTCTGGACAAGCAGTCCATTGTTGAACTTGGGGTTCTGAGTCCCCCACTATTATCGCATTGCTGTCGCTTCCTCTCTTCAGGTCTGCGATTATTTGCTTTATGCGTGTAGGTGCTCCAATGCTCGGGGCACACATGTTCACGTTTTTACTAAGTGCTCCACGGGAGGGGAGTCACGCTTGTCGGGAGCCCCGTAACGCCAGGCACTGAGCACATACCCCAGCGACTCCCACAACAACGCGTTTCCCGTTTTACTGATAAGGAAATTGGGTGTAGAGCGGGAAATCATGGCCGGCGAAGACCACGTTCCCACGTGACTTCAGCTCGTCGTTGGAAGGGTCGGCTGGAGAAAGTTCTATGTCTCTTACTCCTCTTATGGTTTTCTTTTTGTTGTTGTTTTGTTTTGTTTTTTTTTTTTTAAAGAAATGTTGAAGCTAAACTGTGGAGAGCGGCTACAGCGTCTGGACAGGTTCCAGCCTCGGACCAATGAGAGGGCACGGTCCTCTCGTGGCAAAGCCCTCCCAGCACCATTACAGCCAAAGGCTGTGGCTGTGAGCTTGACTCGATCGTCCGAACCTGTGGGCCCAGGTGGCTGAGTGGTGTGGGCTGTGGGAGGTGCAGCAAGTGCTGCCCAAACAAAGCTTGATCGAGTTCAGGTGCATGTAATCGAGTAAATTCGAAACCCATGAGAACGTTGTAAACATCTTGACCTGCCCTTGCTTTGCCTCGTGGGATCTGCTATAAAATAAAGACTCAGCTCGCAGGCCGTGGCGCTGTCTCTCCATCCGGGAGCAGCGTCCCACCCGGCTCCAGCTTCATTCTCTGGTCCGTCTTTTCTAATCCTTCACCGCCCGCCCCCTCAGGGTCCCCCCTGGCCGTGCTGGACACGGTTCATTAAACAGCCTGGGTTCAGTTTTTACTGCCCATGGGCGCTCACTTCCTAATCCTCACTCTTGACTTCTTCCTTCTAGACTCCCGAGGAGCTGTTAATAGAAATGGGAAGTCATGCGCCCCGACTGTCACTTGCTCCCGTGGAAAACCCCTCAGTGACCTCTCGCCCCCCCAGGCTTAGGTCTCCATGGGGAAGTGGCGAGAGCCCTTGGGGGCCCGAAACCACCGCCGCCTCTGGCCTCTGAGGAACTGGCCAGAGGTGGGCGTGCGGCCACTGCCTTTCGAAGGAAGCCGTCATGTGTCCGGCTGAGCAGCAGGAGGTCCAGGGCGGGAAGGCCATGAGACGGGGCGGGTCTGAGAAAGGGTTTCTTTTCTCCCGGAGGGAACAGTGCCGTGTGCACTCCTGCTCCCGGCCTTCCTGCTGGGGCGAGGCCACGATGGCCGGGTATGGCGGGCGTGCTGGGGCTGTGGTCTCCTCTCCGCGTCCCGCACAGAGGGGGAGACTTGAACCGGTTTGAGCAAACTAGGAGGCACTTTCGGGATTAAAGAATAATGAAAGTCAGACACAAAATAGATTAAAACCTTGGGCTGGGCGTGGCGCCTGCCCTCTGGGGGGACAGAGCACACAGAGAGAGCTGTTTATTATATACTCGAATTACAGGAAGTTACATCACACCTGGGTGGGCCTTTGACATCATGAGATCCATCCCCTTACCACGGGGCAGGAGAGTCAGACTGGGTGGCGTCCGGTCTTTGGCTGGTCCCGCCCTCACGGAGTGGCTCTGCCCGCCCCTGAGTCCCAGCTGATGTCCATTAAGCCGAGTGCATTCCTAGGGCCCTCACGGCCGGGGCTGCAGCAGCCTCTTGTGATCCCGGGGGAAAGGCCCAGGGGTCTGCCAACATGTGGGTTTGGACGTCGTTGAGCCGCTGAACCGACACCTGCAGCCACGTGCCCGGACCTTCTCGTTCTTGGGCGGGAAAAGGCCTCCGTGCTGTGTGAGCCTCTCCGGCCAGGGTTCTGCTCCTCTGACAGGGTCCACGGTCCTCCATGGGGCGAGACGGTCCCACCTTCACAGCTCACCTCCCCCTAGACGCCGCTCCGTGAGGGGGGCAGGCCCCACGCACTGGGCGTCAGATTGCCGAGAGCCTGGAATGTTGGAGGCGCCCAGCTGCCTGCTAAGTGACGGCGGCCAGTGAAGGGGGTTGAAGGACGGTTAGAAGCAGAGCCGCAGGGGCTGCTGGCCCTCCCAGACACGGAGGAGCCTTGTCATCAAGTGTCTCCGACACCCGAGGGCACCGTGGGCACCGCAGGGCCAAGGGCCTGCTCGTCCCGGGAGCCGCAGGCTGAGACGCAGGGAGATGTGCTCTGAGAAAAACGGGGTGGACTGTGGCTTAGGGGGTGCTCAGGACCCGATGGATGTGTGGGGCCGGGGAGGGGGTGCAGCGGGGAGACACGGGCCAATTTCAGCATCTGATGCCCGTCCGGGCACCTCCTGTCCCCAAGGCACGGAAGCCTGGCTGCTCCCGGTAGTTGGCGGAGACGGAGGGACCGTCCTCACCGCGCCGGCGGCGTCCCTGTTGGCGAACGTGAATCCGCCGCGATGACCGCTGGCCTCTGGGGGGCCCTTTTGCTGCTGTCACCTGTGACCCGCTGCAAAGGCCGCCCTCGTCACGGCCCTCGGCCCCGGAGAACCCTCGGTGGGCATGGGCTACGGCGGGGGAAGGCCAGATACACATGTTTTTCCTCCGTGGGCTCATTCCACCTGCAGGTAGGTCGGGTCGTGCCTGTGAAGCCTGCGCTTACGTTGGGGTGAAGCACACACGGTCACAGCTCTCCCCGCCGCGGCCCCTCCCGACGCACCTTCCTCACCAGCGGCCCCAGCAGCCCCGTTAGGGTGTTTTCTGTTTGTTTTGGTTAACCCCCACCTGAGGGCATTTTTCCATTGATATTTTAAAATATATATATATCTTTATTGATTTCAGAGAGGAAGGGAGCGGGAAAGAGAGATAGAAATGATGAGAGAGAATCACTGATCAGCTGCCTCCTGCACACTCTACACTGGGGATCGCATGTGCCCTTGGCTGGAATCGAACCTGGGACCCTTCAGTCCACAGGCTGACGCTCCATCCACTGAGTCAAACCAACTAGGGCCATTGATATTTTTTAGAGAGAGTGGAAGGGAGAGGGACACAGAGAGAGAAACATCGATGTGAGAGAGAGACACATCGACCGGCTGCCTCCCCACTTACCCGGACCAGGGCTGGGGACGGAGCCCATGACGGAGGCACAGTCAGCGTAGTTTTGATTTCACATCAGCCAGGAAAGTCTGCTCTGTAGTGCTCCTCTGACTCACGGAGAAAGATTTTGAACACTGGGTCCCGCCGATGGGACCGGGGCCCTGACACAGGCTCCCTCCAGCCGGGCTGGGAGCGCGCTGTGGACGTCGCCGGGCCTGGTCTCCGGGGGACAGATGGCGACCGGAAGACATCATCGGGTGTGTGAGGCCTGCAGACCCCGGGGCCGGGCCCCGCCTGGCTCTGGGTTCCGGCTCTGCCCCTCGGTAGCTCGGGGACCCTGGGCAAGTGTGAGTCTCTCCCCCTCGTGTGCCCCGTGTGAAGTGTGGATGTAGACTGTGTCCGGGCTTTGCCTTGCTCGTCCGGGAGAGGCAGTGAGAGTGGAGCCTGATTCACACACATGAGCAGGCGTGTGGCCCCGGCCGGGCAGCTCGGTGTCAGCATGTCCCAATACACAGGCTGCGGGGTCGGCCCCCAGTCAGGCACGTACCAGAAGCACCAATAAATGCATAAGCAAGTGGAACAACAAGTCATGTGTCTTTCCCCCTCTCTCTCCTTTCCTCTCTCTTTAAAATCAATACTAATCCTATCTAATAGGCTAATATGCAAATTGTCCCCTCAACCGGGAGTTCAACCACGGGGCAGGCCCAGCCGGCCAACCACTGGCAGCCCCTCCCCTGGCCACCGCTGCCCCCCATCACCCCCCAACCCTGATTGGGGGCGGGGCCAGCCAGCCAACCACCCGTAGTCCCTCCCCCCGGCTGGTCTGGTCTGATTGGCCCAATTGGGGTGGGCAGGCCGGACCCCACCCCTGCATGAATTCGTGCACCAGGCCTCTAATAATAATAAAACCAATAGGTGGTCGATGTTCCGTGACCCACCTGAGGGAGGGCTGGGTAGAGCAAGCCCAGCGAAGCAGGAGGTGCTCACCGACATCACATGTCACATGTGTCCTCAGGCCTCAGTTTCTCCACTTGTAAGAGGAAGGAAGTGCTATTGTTCTTGAACCCCTTGGTGACTAAAGATGCACATGTGACGTGGACACAGGGTCGCCATGGCTACATGATGGCAGTCCCT
>NW_006292094.1:6356060-6358420 GCF_000327345.1 Myotis davidii | reverse complement strand
AGTGTGAGTGAGTGTGTGTGTGTGGCTTCTATTGAAAGCAAGGTTCACAGAGCAAGACAACCAGCAGCCCCGTGCAAAGGAGACCTAAGAACGGGCACTAAATACGTAAAGTTTCTCCCCTTCCTCAATGATCAAGGAAATGCACACGAAACCACGGCCGACAGGAAGGCGGATGAGAGAGCGATCACGGACCAGGTGCTGGAGGGGAGACAGGAACCCCCAGTGATGCTGGGGGGACAGGAGCCCTTTGCTGGGAGCCCCTCAGCCCGCAGCCTCCACTCAGCCGCCCTCAGGGCCTGTCCTTAAAGGGCCCGCACTGTGAGCTCAGGCTGCGCCTGCGTTCAGGGGGAGCCAGGCCGTGAGGGAGAGGAGCCTCCCCTCACGCAGCTGCCCGTCCTCCCAGCGCGGCCACAGCCCGGGGCGCTGCGGGCAGAGCAGGGCGCACGCAGGGGCTTCCCACTGCGGCGTGAGGGACAGGAAGTCGGCGTGGGCCCGGACCACAGGGCGAGGGGCGGGCGGCAGCACCGGGGATGTGGTCAACCTCAGCTCCGTCCCGTCTCCGGGAGGGTCCGGCCTTCACACGCGCGTGGCAGCAGGTGGCGGGGTGACGGAGGAACCGCCCGCGCGATGAGGCTGTGAGGGCTGGACCCTGGCTCTGATGCCCAATGCCAACGCGTGCGCGTGACTCGCTTTCCCTAAGTCACTCCCTCCCCGGGGAGAGGAGATCACCTCAGCCCAGAGGGTCGCCCGGAGCCAGGCGGACGGACAGGTGGGCCGAGTGCCTGCAGGGCACACGCTCGGCTCAGGGGCGGGGCAGCCGCAGGACCCGGCCGGTGACTGTGGAGACGGAGCAGAGAATCAAGCACCGAGTCGGCCAGGCCCCAGCCAAGCAGGGCGCGGCTCACCCCGGGCCCCAGGCCAGCAGAGGGGGCACTGGGCCTTCCCGGGAAATGGAAGTCCTCCATGGACAGTGTTCCTGGGAAAGACTGACGGGAGAGCGGGACCGTGGCCCAGGAGGGAAGGCGGCCGCGTGGGGCGCAGAGACAGCCAGTCCCACAGAGGCACCGTGTGGCCGAGAGGCACCCCGGCCGCACCGGCTGGTGCTCATGCCTCCCGCCCACGTGGAATGGACGGCCTGAGTGACAACAGGGTGCTGGTGAGGCCGCAGCGACATGGCGCTGCTCCCGTGCTCTCAGGGTCACTGGCCAGGGGAGGCGGCTCTGTATCGGCTGTGAGCACCCCCCGCCGTCTGTGAACAGGCCTGTGTGGGAGCAGCGAGGCCTCCGGCCGACAGCCCTGACAGGGAGTGGTCCGAGGAGCAGGCCCGGCCCCGGTCGAGCCTTCGGATGATGCGGCCTGGCGACGTCTGGGCGGCAACCTCAGGAGAGACCCCGAGCCAGGAGCCCAGCTCGGCCACAACCAAGTCCCTGGCTCGCAGAAATGGGGCCATACAGCTTCATTGTTATTTTAAGCCACAAAATTGGGGGCGCCTCTCGTGACATTCCCAAAAGGAGAGTCTATTGCCCACGATTGACCTCTCCCCATGATCTGGGAAAACAAACACATGAAGGTCATAAGCAGACAGTGACTGTGGGAACCATTTCCCCACGCGCACGTCTCCCGTGTCCTGCTCTCCACACACAGCGGGTCCCCAGCCCCGGCCGGTCACACGTGGCTTTAGTTTGATGCCACGTGTTAATTTCCCCCCGAGAGTATCACTCAGGGCGAGAGGGAGGTGGAGGGAGGGTTCCCCGAGGCTGTCTGTGAAGGTGCGGGAGGGCGGTGTAGTGCAGGGATAGTAAGTGACACTCCGGGGCTGGGGCCTGGACCGTGGGCCGGGCAGCGGGGGGAGATGTGGGCGTGGGGTTGGGAGCCGAGGAGGAAGGAAGACGGAGGGATGGGATGTGCAGAGGCAAGTGCAAGAGTCCCTGTGGCCCTCAACCTCCCAGACCCTGCGCCACCCCCTCTGAGGAAAGCGGGTCCGGATCTCCCCCTGTTCACAGACAACTCATTCAGAACCCCGCCCCCCCTCCAGCTCCTCGTCTTGCTTTGAATTCTGTTGCCAGGGGCGGTGGCGTCTGAGCCCACGGATCATCTGTCTCAGCCTCACCTTGCCCTCGGACTCGCCGCTTTGAGAGGACTCACTGTCCACTGCCTTCCTGGTTCCACTCGCCACGGCGTCCCCCCTCAGGGCCTGCCCGCCGCCTGGGGCGGTCTCCTGCCCCCCTGCACTGTGAGCGGGACTTGGATGGGGAAACCCGGGGGAGTCAGACAGACGCCCGACCTGGCCCGGCCGGCACTGCTCTCTCTCCGATGCTCTCTCTACTGTCGTCCTCGGAAACGGCATTTTGCGAACGCAG
>NW_006292094.1:6355658-6355990 GCF_000327345.1 Myotis davidii | reverse complement strand
CGTCACTGGTTTGCGATCCGCAGCCCCTCGGCGTTTCTCGGAGAGTCCCCGACGGAACTACGGCCGCTCCGCGAGGGCCTGTTCACGGGCCTCGGATGGAAACTAGCTCCGCACCACACCTCACGTCGATAACACGTCGCACGCAGGCTCGTAGCCATCAGGAGCCCATTCCCCTTCCCCTTTAAGACTTTACGGAGCCCTCGTGGAGCTGGGCACAGGGTGACTGCTCCACAGGAGGCGCTGGGCAGGGAGGTGCCAGCCCAGGAGGCAGTGCGTGTGCTCAGCGGGTTCACACTCGAGGAGATGCCCAGGGGAGAGGCCGGGGGCGGGGA
>NW_006292094.1:6352109-6355549 GCF_000327345.1 Myotis davidii | reverse complement strand
AGGCCGGGGGCGGGGTAGGCCGGGAGGAGAGAGGCCAGGTGCCCAGTGGTAGAGCATCGACCTCTGATCTGGGAGGTCACAGTTCCATTCCCCGTCAGGGCACATGCCCGGCTGCAGGCTCGATCCCCAGTGTGGTTCACAGGTCGATGCTCAACCACCGAGCGGCACCCGCAGGGCCCAGGCGTATGTTTACTCCTTAAGGCTCATCGTGATTTTTCAAATGTGATCGATACTGAGGCAGCGACTAAATGGAATCAGGCCACGCTCACAACTCACAGGGTGCCCTCATGTCCTGCTCAGTGTTGCCTTCTGTCACGTCCCAGGTGTGTGTGTGTGTGTGCACGTGTGTGTGTGAGTGTGAGCACATTTACCCCGTAGGACCGAGGTGGGAGGTGGGACGTCGGCACTGCTGTGAAGACAGGACAGGCCAGCGCCCCCTGGACTGGCAGGTGCCAGATCAAATTTGGATTTCAGATAAACAACACATCTTTTAGTGTGAATATTGCTTTGTATTTGCTTTATCTGACAAGCCTGCCTGGACCCCTGATTTATGAGAAGAAAAGCTAAGATTAGGATTTACTATGAGGGGGGGGGGAGAGGAGAGAGAGAAAGGGAGAGAGGGAGGGAGGGAGGGGGGGAGAGATTACCGCTTCTCCTCTGAGCACCCCTGCGGGGAATCCTAACGTGTAAAGTTCTCATCTCTCCCCAGTTTCCCCCTTTTGGGGAGAACTCACTCTCACTCTCTCCTTCTGCCTAGAATTTACATACAGGAACCTCCTCCGTCTCCCTAGCAACGGGGCCTCGCGAGAGCTTTCCGGACAGCAACCCACGAACCCCGAACCCCGTTCTGGAAGAGCTGGATCCCTTCCGTCGAGCATTCTTTAACGATTTTAAACAAGCACTTGGAACCCGGTTTCACACACACCACCTCTCCGTTTCCGTTTGGGGAAAAGGCCGTGGACATTCTTCTCCGTCCAGGGGCTGCCGGGCTCACGCCGATCAGTGACCCGCCCCGCCCAGGGCCGTCCAGACCTTGTGGAGACGCCACATGAGCGGGAGCCAAGGGGGACGAGGACCCTGGGGAGACACCCACCCGGGAGTGGGAGGACGGAGGCCCCGCTGCGCTCACACACCGCGCACTTGGAAAGGTTTTGGTGAACAGCTGCGCCTCCAAAGGTGTGAGCTGGACGAGACATTCTGTTTGTCCCCCAGATCTATCTACCCCCCAAGATCTACCTGCCCCCCAGATCTACCTGCCCCCAGATCTCTCTGTCCCCCAGATCTCTCTGCCCCCCAGATCTACCTGCCCTCAGATTTCTCTGCCCCCCAGATCTCTCTGCACCGCAAGATCTCTCTGCCCCCCAAGATCTACCTGCTCCCCAGATCTCTCTGCCCCTGCCCCCTCCCCTCCACCCCGAGACTCCTCTCCAGGACCTGCACCCCAGGCCTCCCTCTCCTGGCCTTTTGTTAAGGTGATTGGCATCCCCCCCGACCCCCCAAGTGTGCAGGTCGCGTCTCAGTGGTTCTACAGCGTGACGCCCCAGCACCACAATCGTGACCCCCGACCCCCATTCCCTCCCGCCGCTGGGGGAGCTCTGGGCAGTGTCCCGCGGGGACGGGACTTCTGTGGACACGTGACAGACGTGGAGCCGCACACCATGCCGTCCCGTGTCCCGCCCCGCCCCCCTCACAGCCCACTTTGTGGTAAACGCTGTGCTCTGTCCCTTCTCCTGCAGCGAGGCCTGGCGCGGACCCCACGTCTGCTGGACGGACCGGGCAGCCGGCGGGTGTTCGGCCGCTCGCGGGTTTCGGTGGTTCTGAATGACGCTGCGTGACCATCTGTGCACGTGTCTGTGTGGACACGCGTGTTCGGGTCCCGTGGGTCGGTTCCGAGGAGTGGAATTGCCGGCCCAGAGGGTACGTTTATGTCTGACTTTTTAAAGCTGCTGCCTCTCAAAGCTGCTGTAACACTTTCCATTTTCACCAGCAATGAACGCGTCCCAGTTTCGCCTGCAGTTTGCAGTTTGATTTTTAAAAACTGTGGCCACTTATGAGCCGGCCGCGGTTGCCCGTCATGGCCGCACGTGCCTCTCCCTGATCACTCAGAGGGCGGCCTGGCCACACGCTTGCCAGTCACCGGTGTGTCTGCGTCTTTAGCAAAACGTCCCCCGAGCTCGCGCTCATTTTAAATTTAAATGGTCTTCTTATTACCGCTCCCAGAGTTCTTTGTAGATTCTGGATACAAGTTCCCCGTCAGAGATGTAATTGGCAAATATTTCCTCCCAGGCCGCGCGGGCCTTCACTTTCCTAATGGTGTCTTTTGAAGTGCGGGCGTTTTTAATTTTAATGATGCCCAATTTATCAACAGGCTAATGCTGTTCCTGTCATGTCTACAAACTCCCTGCCTAACCCGATGTCTGGAAGGTTTCTGTCCTAGAAGTTTTATAATTATAGTTCTTATATTTAGGTCTGTGGTCCATTCTGAGTGAATTTTTATACATCATAGAGATAAGGCCTGAGCTCCTGTGTGTGTGTGTGTGTATGAGTGTGTGTGTGAATATGTGAATGTGTGTGTGTAAAAATGTGTAAGTGTATGTGAGTGTGTGGGAGAATGTGTGTGTGTGTGTGTGTGGTGTGAGAGAATGTGTAAGTGTATGTGTGTGACTGTGTGTGTGGTGTTTGTGTGAAAATGTATAAGTGTATGTGTGAGAATGTGTGTGGTGTGTGAGAATGTGTAAGTGTATGTGTGTGAGTGAGCATGTGTGTGTGTGTGTGAGTGAGCGTGTGTGTGTATGTGTAGGTGAGTGAGAATGTGTGTGTGTGTGAGAATGTGTGTGTATGTGAGTGAGCGTGTGTGTGTGTGTCTGAGTGTGTGTGGTGTGTGTGCGTGTGAGTGTGAGTGTGAGTGAGTGTGAGTGTGTGTACAAATATCCCGTTGTTCCAGCACTGTTTTTGAAAAGACTATTGTTTATCCTGGTGGCGTGTCTGTCGTCTTTGTCAGAAGCCAGTTGAGGACGCGGGTGGGAACGTGTCCCGGGCTCCCGGTGGCCGGGGATGGGACGCGGACCCACTCCGTCCGGTGTCCTGGCTGCCGTAGGTCACAGGGGTGTAAAGTGGGCGGCGCATGACTCCGTTTTCTTTTTCACGTCGTTTTGGCCGCAGGTGCTCTGCGTTTCCATTTGTACTTCGGGGCCAGCTTGTCAGCTTCTGCACAGATCCTGCTGGTCTTTAAAGCGTCTTACACGGAATTGTAGATCAATGGGGGAAACTGACACTTCAACAATATTAAACCTTCTGACCCACAAACAGGAACTCTATTTATTTACCTCCCTTTAGTGCCACCGCGGGGACCTGGACCCCACCCCCTGAGCCCCACCAATTCCCACCCGGAACCTCCTCTTCCGCGGAGGCTGGGTGGCAGGCTCCTTCCTCGGGGCCAC
>NW_006292094.1:6347097-6351888 GCF_000327345.1 Myotis davidii | reverse complement strand
CCCAGGCATCGCGCGGGCGGGGCCTCCCAGAGCAGCGCCTTCGGATGCTGTCGGGTTGTAGCTCCGTTTCCTCCGCAGTCTTTACACGTTCACGTTTCCGATCGCCTCTAAATCTGTTCAGAATTCACGGATGTAGAACTGCAGCGAGATCATGAGAGAAAGCCGCCCGACCCCGGGGACAGCACTGGCTTTTATGTTTCTGTTTATGCCATTTCCCTGTCGCCCCTGGAGACCGATGGCTCGTTGGGGAGAGAACTTGAGGCCGGAAGCGAAGTCGCCGCTAAGTGGCCTCCCTCCTCCCAGTCCAGCCACCGCCCACACGGGATGTGCTCCGGCACAGCAGCAACCCAGGCAACGTGGGATTTAGACTGTCAACAGACCCCAGCCTCCGCACACACACACACACACACAGACACACGCACATGCACACAGAGCACATGCATGCACGCAGACACACACACACATGCACGCGCACAGACACATGCACACACATCACACAGACACGCACACAGACATGCACACATAGCACATGCATGCACGCAGACACACACCCACACATGCACACGCACAGACACATGCACACATCACACAGACACGCACACAGACATGCACACATAGCACATGCATGCACGCAGACGTGAGCGCACACATACGTGCGTCTGATTCCAGCCCGGACATGCAGACGGGCAGGAACGGTCTTTGATTTCTGACAAAGGCCATCTCCCCGGCGGCCCCTCCGGAAGGCCTGGCTGGGTGCGGGCTCTGAGGGGTGATGCCCCCCTGACCGTTGCTGCCAAGTCACTCCTGCGCCCTGTGTCCTGTTTAATCACCAATAAACATTGCAGCCCCCCCCCCGCCCCCCTTAAATGAGGAGGGAAATGAGAGGCCGGTGCTGCTTGTACAGATGCCGCGGGAACACACATGTCAGAAATGAGGGACTTGCTGCAGGGAACTCACGGAGGAAGAGTGGGGTCGCCTCCTGTGGGCATTTCTGTCACTCGCCCGCGGCCAGTGGGCTTTCGTTCTGGGCCCTGCGGGAGGCGCTCTCCCATGAGGCTCCCTCTTTCTTATGCCTCCTCTCTTCCCTCCACCCCAAACCCCCAGGCCGCGTGGCCAGCCCTGCCATGATGCCTCAGCACCGGGCAGGGCTGGGAGGACCCGGGACCCTCAGGCTACCCCGCTGCGCACTGGCTGCCATCTGGTGGCAGGACAACAGGCTGGCCAGCCCGAGGCCTCCGTGAGCGCCTCGCACGGTGACACGTGCGCAGTGTGACCCCCCAGGCCAAGGGCCGAGCAGATTCTGCCCACATCATGGCGGCTCTGCTCCCCGCACCGGGCTCTGTCAGGAACGTGAGTGGTTTGCACGGAGCGCCTGCCACGTGCCGGCACCGAGTCCTTCACACGGATGGTCTCACTGCATCTGCACAGCATGTGGTGGTAACATCAGCCCATTTCACAGGTGAGGAAACCGAGGCAGCCAGGCCAGGGGAGGAGCCCTGCCAGGGCCTCCGGCGTCCACACCCCCTTCCCACGCCCTTAGGCTGTGAGCAGGAGCACCCCCTCCTGAGCCCTGTGCCCTGCGAGGGGCCGAGCCCGCCCCACATGTTGTTTCCGCCAGCCCTCACAGGACCCACGGACGGGAATCCTTGTCCACCCGTCACAGCCGGGGAAACTGAAGGCCTGAAGCAAGTGTCAGAGCTCACCCCAGGCCCAGGCCCCAGCCCTGCCCCCACAGCCCCCCTCAGATCCGGCCTGTGCCCCTGGCCCGGCCGAGGTGGTGGACGGGAGGTGGGGTGCGGTCCTGCGTGAGTTCTGGGGAGCCTCCCCGTGGCCCAGCGGCCCTCCCGTCTCAGAGGCTCACGTCCCCTGTGCTCCCTTCGTGCCATGTTGGTGCCCCCATCTGTGCGAGTCGCCGTCTGAAAACAGCCGCGAGGCCCATCCCCCCGCCCGTCAGGTGACTTAAAATCCATGAGAAGTTGGGCGAAACTAGGCGCCTGAGGAATGTGGGGGAACGCAACCCCCGCGCCCTGCCGATTGGATGCAGACGGACCCAGCCTTCCCGGGGAGCTCTGGGGTCTATGAGGCTGAGCGTGTGCAGAACCCCGAGCCAGGGGTCCCCGCGCGGGTGCGCCCCGGGAGGCCCATCAGGAGGGACCGCGAAGGAGGCATGGAGGCCCCTGGGCGGACGTCGGGAAGCAGGTGTAATCGATGACGGGGGTGACGGGACGTGAGTGCCGAAAGCCAGCGAGGGGCTCTGAGAGGCGCCCGCAACAGTACTATGGGCTGTTCATGGACACGCCCCGGAGACCAGGCCCAGGAGAGGGAGGGAGGGGTGCCTGGCCAGTGGGGTTGGAATGGCTGAATCTCATCTGTAATGTTCTAGGCATTTTATATATTTTTAAAATATATTTTTATTGATTTCAGAGAGGAAGGGAGAGGGAGAGAGAGATAGAAACATCAATGATGAGAGAGAGTCATTGATCAGCTGCCTCCTGCACGCCCCTGACCGGGAAGCGAATCTTGACCTCCTAGTTCATAGGTCAGTGCCCAGCCACTGAGCCACACTGGCCGGGCTGCGTGTTTAATATTAAAAAACAACAAGAGACAGGAAACGTCGGCAGCTGTTAGTTTGGGTCAGTGGGCCCCTGGGAATGTGTTCCCGTCGTCATGGGGAAACGATAAAACCTGGGTGCGACCGCAGCCTGAACTGAGGTGGCCCCTTACCCAGTGGGCAGTGCTGCTTCGTGCCCCGCACGGCGGCGGGAGGAGCCGGCCTGCCCTCCCCACAGCGGACAGGGAGCAGAGGGCACGGGCCTGCCCTCCCCACAGCGGACAGGGAGCAGAGGGCACGGGCCTGCCCTCCCCACAGCGGACAGGGAGCAGAGGGCACGGGCCTGCCCTCCCCACAGCGGACAGGGAGCAGAGGGCACGGGCCTGCCCTCCCCACAGCGGACAGGGAGCAGAGGGCACGGGCCTGCCCTCCCCACAGCGGACAGGGAGCAGAGGGCACGGGCCTGCCCTCCCCACAGCGGACAGGGAGCAGAGGGCGCCGTCTCCGCGGCTGCTTTGGGAGGTCGTTAAAGAAATCTGGACATTGTAGGCGATATTGATTCGCAGAGACACAAATGGGGAGCAGAGTGTAAAAGCTAATCAATCAATAAATGCATCTCTCCTCTCCCGACCTTAGGTAACGGGGCTGATTGAGGGCCTCGCCACTTACCCTGCGAACCGGAGTTAAATATTCATTATGGGTCGTATGGCTCGGCCCCAGGAGGGACCATCTGGGGCTCCGGGTGCATCCCCCCCACTCTGCCCCCCTCCCCCCTGGGCAGATTCCCAGGAGAGGCCACCACGCAGCCAGGAGAGAACGGACCACTACGGCGACAATTCATGGTTCCACGGGCTGAGCTCATAATATCAGCGTGGATTTAAAGAAATCAGTTCTTAGCGAGAAATTAAAAATAGTCCGTCTTCTCCCGCCCCCTCCCCCCCCTCCCCGCCATCTCTCTCTCTCTTTCCAGATTTAGACTCGGAGAAGCCTTGCTAGGTCACCTCCCCTCACATCCCCGTGACGCCTCCTGTGTCAGAGGCTTGGGGACACTCTTCAACGAGCGGGTGTCACCGTGCTCCTGCGGGGACCCTGCGATCAGCTCAGTGCAAATGAAGGAGAAGAGGCGGGGACCTAGGACCTGCCCGCGAGCCAAGGGAGCCATCGGGGAGCCACCCACACCCACACCCACACCCAGCCGAGCCCTCGGCCCAACCTGAGCACCAGGGAGAGAACCCCTCCCCGCCCCGTGGGTCCCCCTGCACCTGAGAGTTGAAGGATGACGCGCAGCACGGTCCCTTTACATGGGGAAACTGAGGCCTGGGCAGAGCAGAAGGCACAGGGGTCCCCTTGCCCCTGAGCTGGGCATGAAAATCCCAGGCCTCATACATCTTCACCAACACTTGCATTGGCCAGATGAATTGTATCATTCTCATGAATATGAAAAGATACCCCATTGCTCTCTTAATTTGCTTTCCTCTGATTACTGAGTTTGAGCTCATCCCCGGGGTCCTCGCCACCCCACCCCATGCCTGCCCCTCTGTACACATGGAAGAGCGCCCCCCGATACCCATGCCAGCGGCGGGTCTGGTGCAGAGGAAACCCCACGCCCCCTCCTGCCCACCTGCCCCTGAAAAGGCACCGCGGAAACCCCGCGGATTCAGGGTCACACAGAACAAGCCCATCTCAGTGAAGTGACCCCAGTGGAGAGAGAGCCTCCAACCCCCCCCGGGGAACAGGGCCCCGACGCCCCGACACTGCCAGCCGGTGCCGGGGGGCCTTGTGCCCAGCGCCCAGCCTCCCCACATTTCGCTTTCCAGAACCCCTTTCTAGTTTTTTTTTTTTTAAATGTATTTTTATTGATTTCAGAGAGGAAGGGAGAGGGAGAGAAACGTCAATGATAGAGAATCATGGACCGGCTGCCTCCTGCAGGCCCCACATGGGGATGGAGCCCGCACCTGGGCACGTGCCCTGACCTCCTGGCTCAAGGTCAACGCTCAGCCACTGAGCCGCGCCCAGGCCTGTGGGCCCTAGTGGTGAGGCCCAAGCTCTCTCTGAAGCCCTTGACTCCTCAGCCTCTATAGTGGAGACAACAGGTAAACCAGATTCTTCTCTATGTTAGAACTAGTAGGGATCTCAAGGGTCATCTGGCCCAGCCTTCTCTTTTTACAGATAAGGAAGTAAATAATTCATTATTTTCAATTAAACTTCACCTTATATGTTTTGAAGGAAGGAACACACTC
>NW_006292094.1:6345494-6346886 GCF_000327345.1 Myotis davidii | reverse complement strand
TCTGGTGCGTCCCCCAAGATGCTCACGTGCCCACGACCTCGCTCCCGTCCCTCCCGGGGGGACTGCGGGCCAGCGTGGGAACCTCACATGCGAGGGCCGGAGGGACAGCCTGGGAGCCACGCACCTCGCACTTCCTAGTGGAGACAATGCCCACGGGACAAACGCCGTGCGTCCCGCTCATGCCCTGAGCCACCCGAGGCCTTTAAGAGGACGGAGCCCCCGCGGGAGGAGGCAGAGGGGAACCGCGGCGCGGCCCCTGAGCACCACCCACGGAGGCCCACGCTCCGCCGGCCACCACTCACTGAGGAGGCTGCCGCACCCCGCACCCCACGCTCCACGCTCCACACCATGTACCTCACAGTGCACACTGCACGCCCCACACCATGTACCCCACAGTGCACACTGCACACCCCACACCCCACACCATGTACCCCACAGTGCACACTGCACACCCCACACCCCACACCATGTACCCCACAGTGCACACTGCACACCCCACACCCCACACCATGTACCCCACAGTGCACACTGCACACCCCACACCCCACACCATGTACCCCACAGTGCACACTGCACACCCCACACCCCACACCATGTACCCCACAGTGCACACTGCACACCCCACACCCCACACCATGTACCCCACAGTGCACACTGCACACCCCACACCCCACACCATGTACCCCACAGTGCACACTGCACACCCCACACCCCACACCATGTACCCCACAGTGCACACTGCACACCCCACACCCCACACCATGTACCCCACAGTGCACACTGCACACCCCACACCCCACACCATGTACCCCACAGTGCACACTGCACACCCCACACCCCACACCATGTACCCCACAGTGCACACTGCACACCCCACACCCCACACCATGTACCCCACAGTGCACACTGCACACCCCACACCCCACACCATGTACCCCACAGTGCACACTGCACACCCCACACCCCACACCATGTACCCCACAGTGCACACTGCACACCCCACACCCCACACCATGTACCCCACAGTGCACACTGCACACCCCACACCCCACACCATGTACCCCACAGTGCACACTGCACACCCCACACCCCACACCATGTACCCCACAGTGCACACTGCACACCCCACACCCCACACCATGTACCCCACAGTGCACACTGCACACCCCACACCCCACACCATGTACCCCACAGTGCACACTGCACACCCCACACCCCACACCATGTACCCCACAGTGCACACTGCACACCCCACACCCCACACCATGTACCCCACAGTGCACACTGCACACCCCACACCCCACACCATGTACCCCACAGTGCACACTGCACACCCCACACCCCACACCATGTACCCCACAGTGCACACTGCCCACCCCACACCCCACACCA
>NW_006292094.1:6343844-6345223 GCF_000327345.1 Myotis davidii | reverse complement strand
CAGCGCACACCGCACACCCCACACCCCACACCATGTACCCCACAGTGCACACTGCACACCCCACACCCCACACCATGTACCCCACAGCGCACACTGCACACCCCACACCATGTACCCCACAGCGCACACTGCACACCGCACTCCGGGAAGGGGGTCGGGCTGGGAATCAGTGTGAAGGCGGGGGCCTGGGCGCCAGTGTCTGGGTTCTCAGGTATCACCCATGTGGAGCAGGGAGGGACCTGGAGGGGGGCAGGGAGACCCCGCTCCACTCTGGGAAGGGCGGTTTGGTCCTGGCAGCCAGGAGGAAACGCTGCAGGGCAGGAGGGGGAAGGGGGGGAGGAGAGGCTCAGAGGTTCCGGGGCCTCGCTGTGTTCTCAGGGCTCAGGAAAGACGCAGAGGCCACCCTCTCCACGAGGTCCCTCAGCTGCTACGGCTTCTGCTGCCGCCTCCCCTCCGATAGTTAATAGTCGTGAATGGGCGCCGCCTTCTTAAGGCAAAACCAGGTGTTGCCAATGACTTTCCCGTGGAATGGGATCTCTGCCAGGTTCTCCCAGGGCCCGGGAGGCTGCCAATCACCACGATGGAGTGAGGGGGCCTCCCCCGAAATCTTCATTCAATCTGTTCACCTGTTCTAAAAAATTATCACATTGTATCAGGCTCTACACTGTACTTTGGGGATAAACTACAGTTTCAGGAAAGCAACTGAGAAAGAACCCAGAAGAAAACTGCTAACAGATGACTGGAAAATATCTTCAGTTCATCACTGCCTCTATGATTCTGTTCTGAAAAACTAAACTTGGGACAGAAACAGGTCTAGAGCTTTGACTGGCAGAAGGATTTGTTTGATTTTTGTACAAAAAATACTCCCAGTGTCACAGCTTGGGTCTAAGGATGAGATCTCCAACCAAAGAAATAGAGGCCAGGACTAGATTCCAGAATGTGTTCTGAAGCCATGAAGCTGCATACTTCAGGGCCCTCTAGCTTCCAATCTCCATCTCTGCGTGTTTCCTGTTATTGGCTCCTTGTCCTCAAGAAACCCATGCCTGTTCGGTCTTGGACCTTCTGTGAGCAGAACCTCTCTTTTAATGGGAGGAGGGAGGGGGGCCTGGGAGGAGGGAGGGGTGTGTGTGTGAGGGAGGCGCTGTGGGAGTGGGGACAGCCGGCCTGCATGGACACCCAGTGGGCGCTTTACAGAACCGGCTCCCTGCCACCCCAGGACTCATTTTCTTCCCTGAAGGCATTTACTCGCAGCCCCACCTGCCCCCAGGCTCCGCTCCAGATCAGTGCCTGCGCCCTCCCCAGGGCGCACCTAAACCAGCTCCCTGGCCGGCCTCCCTCACGCACCGCCCACCGACAGGCGCACACCACCCCGCACAGCT
>NW_006292094.1:6334763-6343472 GCF_000327345.1 Myotis davidii | reverse complement strand
AGGTGTGAGCTGGCGAGGGAGCAGGGTCCGCTGTCCACAGCCTGCGGGGCGCCCGATGCCCTCCCGCTGGCCACGTGCGGCTCCTGCGCCCGGGTGGTCCTCCAGCCTCGGGACGGGGTGTCCGTGGGCCCACGCCTATAGCGCTGCTCGGTCAGGAGCTCAGGTGCCCGTCACCCCCCGCGAGCTGACCCCGCTTTTCAACGGCTGCGTGATGTTCCCTGGGCGGAGACCCGCATTCCCTCCGGACTCTCCCTGCTTTTCCCACCCACTCGAGGCCGAGGAATCGCCGTTTTCCTACGCGAACAGCGCCGCACATCCACGCGTCCTGGCGAGGGCGGGAGGAAAGGGAACCCGCGGCTGCTGGTGGGAGGGTAACAGGTGCAGCCACTGTGGGCGGCAGGAGAGGCCCTAAAACACACAGACGGCCGCCATGTCGCCCCCGAGTCCCACTGTGCGCACACCACACGCAGGCCCCTCTGCAGCTCCTGCCCTCAGCCAGCCACCCTGTGGCACCCCCACGTGCACAGCCCCTGCCTCACCGCAGCCACCATGTGGGAGCCGCCCAGCGTCCCCCGCGGGTGGAGGGACAGGGCCCGTGGGTGCTGTGCACAATGAATACTGTTCCGCCACGAAAAAGAATTCAACCCTGCCACTCGCAACAGCATGGAGAGAGCTTCGAGCCACTGTGCTAAGTGAACTGCTAGGTCAGAGGAAGACGAACTGTATGATCCCCCTTTTCCATGAAATCAAAGCAAAACCAACCATGGAACTCAGAGGAAAAGAGCAAGGACTGCAGTTACGGAGAAAGGGAGGGAGGCGGTCAGAGGAGACAGACTCGGGCTCTGGGACCAGCAGGCCCAGGAGGCCCCGTCTGCTGACCACAGCCCGCCCTGCGGGACGCGGGGACGGTGAGAGTCCGCCCTGAGCTCGTATCACGGGAACATGTTCTCTCCCTCTGTTCTTGTTCCTCTGGGCCAGTGGTTCTCAACCTTCTGGCCCTTTAAATACAGTTCCTCATGCTGTGGCCCAACCACAACATTATTTTCGTTGCTATTTCATAACTGTAATGCTGCTACTGTTAGGAATCGTCATGTAAATATCTGATATGCAGCATGGTCTTAGGCGACCCCTGTGAAAGGGTCGTTCAACCGCCAGAGGGGTCGCGACCCACAGGTTGAGAACCACTGCTCTACGTGAAGACGGATGTTCGTGAACTGCCGTGCAATCACGTCACAGGCATGACCATGAGACCGCCCTGCTGTCCGCCTTGCCTGTCACAGGGACACACGGCCATTCTTTTTCAATAAAACGGAGAACGGGGCTGTGCTCTCGATGTTAACCGACACGGGAGGCGAATGCCTGCAAAGGCTGCATCCGCCCACGGCTTCCCGCGCCCGTGAGCACGTGTTCCCCCCGGTCTTCCCCGTATTGGAAATCATTGCCCTTTTAATCATCGGTTAATCGAATCGATGAAAAATGGCACCTCGTGATCAATGCCATTTGCATCTCCTGTGAGTTGGGGCAACATTGCCAAAGCTTGACAGGCAGCGTCCCCCTGTTGTGAGCTGTCCGCTCATATGTGTCTGGGCTGCTTTTTTCTGCAGTCTCGGTGGCCTCATCCGTAAAATGGGCACAAGGGGAGCCGCGCCCTGGAAGTCCTGGGGATGTGCGGAGCCGGGGTGCACAGGGAGCTCCACAAGCACAGTGCCTGCCGGCCCAGGCGCAGCTTCAGCAGAGTTTTGGGCTGAGGAGGGAAAAGGGGAGGATGAGAGGGTGCCCACCATGGGCTGGCTGAAGGCAGGAGCCTGCAGCAGGGGGCCGAGAACAGCCGCTGAAAATTGGCCTAAGCCTGGTGAACGGCGAGCCGGAGAAACACTGGGGGGAGTTTGGGGCGGGAGGCGGTTAAGAACATTGGGGCTCACCGAGCAGCAGCCATGGGGATGATGCCCGTGGAGCACCTGCCACCTCCAAGGGCTTTGCCTCCGCAGCATCCCAGCAAGACGGGACGGCTGTGTATTCCCGGCCTGAGGCTCAGAGAGGCTGAGGGCTTTGCCCGAGGTCACACAGCCTGCGATGGCCCCGCACGCCCCCTCCCCCCCACCAGGAAAGACTGAGCCCACCGGTATCTGAGTGACCCTCTCTTTGGGTGGAGGGACCCTCACCACTGGGGTGACACCGGGAAGCCCCAAACCACAGTCTTTTCTTGATTTCTTGGCTAAGAATTGTAGGAAGAAGATTGTTCAGCCTCCACATTTCTATGCAAGTGGCGGTGCGTCTGCTCCCTCGCTAATTGGAGCAGAAACGAGCGGTGAGCCGAGCGGCGTGGAGGGCCCGGCGCAGGTGTGAGCCATTAGCGGTGAGCGGGCAGGTGACGGCGTAGACACGGCTGCTCAGTGTTCCGCTCCGAGCACACGCCGTGGGCCTGCGCTCCCTACTCCGCTCCCTGCCTGTGGCTCTCGATGCTGTAACCCAGCGCCAACGTTTTAAATAAGGCAGCGCCCTGTTCTCCCGCGCAGGGCACGCGTGGCCTTTTCAAACACGAGGGGAGAATAAAACATGTTTTGGTGAGGAGGCTGGAACCTGCAGGGCAGCCTCATGAACCACTGTTTTCCTGCTCACTCGCTCTCCCTCTGGCCGTGGCTTCGTGGGGGATAAATAATTCACCTCCAGCCTCTGCCCTGAGCGGGTCTGAGCTGAGCGATGGAATAGAGAGAGTGCCCGTGGGTGCCTGTGGCTCCGGAAACGGCCTTAGCAGCCCCGCTTCAGCCGGCAGCCCCGGCTGGTCCAGCGTCTCGCTGCTCAGGAGCAGCCTGGGGTCTGAGACAGGGGTGGGCCTGGGGGGGCACCAAGGGAACCCACAGACACAGAGGGAGCTGTGCCTTTAAGGCAGACCCCTCCTTTATTGAGGCAGCTGCGGTGGCCGACTGAGGTGTGAGGGCAGCTGCGTTTCAGCAGGTGGGGCCAGGAGCCTGGAACTATTTTCCCCGCATGCAGCCGCTGTGTACATGTATTTGCACACGTGTGTGTGCGCCTGTGCGTGTGTACATGTTAAGGCGTGGACTCAGTGTCTGCATCAACCACAGCCCAGCGAGCCCCAATCCCCATCAGGGGAAACTGGGTCCAGATTTCTCACTCGACCAGGAATGGTGGCTGGCCCTGCCCACCTCCAGGCCGGGTTCTGGAACATTCTCTGCTCAGGGAGGCTCTGTCTCTGAGTCACCCCCCCTTTACGTGGCAGACCCAGGGTGACCAGTGGGATGCTGCAGCCCCGGGCAGGACGAGGGGCCCTGTCTTCCCCCGGCAGCCCGGTGGCTCTTGTGCCAGCAGCTGCCGGGTCCAGCGTCGGGAGTGTGTGTGTGACGCTCCAACAGCCCAGCCTCCTTAGGGGCGGCTAGTGCCACGGAGTGAGACACGTCGGATACCTTTCAATCCATCATGATCCTTAAAGAGAAAAAAGCCCTGGCTGGTGTGGCTCAGTGGATAGAGCGTCGACCTGCGGACTGAGGGTTCCAGGTTCAAGGCCAGCCAAGGGCACAGGCCTGGGTTGTGGGCTCGATCCCAGTGGGGGCCGTGCAGGAGGCAGCCGGTCCACGATTCTCTCTCACCATTGATGCTTCTCTCTCTCTCCCTCTCCCTTCCTCTCTGACATCAACACAAATCTATTTAAAGAGGAAAACCTTTGCTGGCCTTTGGAGGTGTGAGGTACCAACTTGTTGTGAACATTGACCAACACGGGGGGCTGTGGATCTATCCTGCCGCCCCCCAGCACCGGTGCCCCAGGCCGAGGGACGGGCGCACTGTGGGCAGGGCAGGCTCACCAGGCAGCCCGCAGCCGGGGAGGACCAAGGCTGGTGGAACCCAGTGCGGCCGGTCTGCAGGCGCCTGTGGACGCCCGGGCCTGGGCAGTGAGCACCACACTCATCCTCCCCCGGACACAGCGCAGTGTGCGCCCCTGGGAGGACGCAGCGCCCCACAGAGGCATGCTCTTGCCAGAAAACACACCCCAAATCTGGGCAAGCCTCCAGGTCGAACCTCCTGTTCACAGACCGTCCAGAGGACAGAGGAGCGTGGGAAGGGGCACCACGGGGTGCAGCCGGCAAACCTGGGCCGCGGGCACCTCGGCCGACAGAGTTCCCTTCGTAAGGAAATAAATGAAATAATGACAGAGTATGTGCAAGGGAGGAGGGCCAGTGGTGAGAGGGGACAGGGAACGCTGGACCAACTGCGACGCATGGCCCTTTTAAGTTCCTCATCCACGTTTTAAAATGAGACGAGGAAACAGCTGCGAGGCAGTGGACTCCAGTGGGTCCTGTATGGGTGTGCTGGGGTGACGGGCACTGGGCTGTTGGAGGAATTGTGGGTCCTGTATGGATGTGCTGGGGTGACGGGCACTGGGCTATTGGAGTTGTGGGTCCTGTATGGATGTACTGGGGTGACGGGCACTGGGCTATTGGAGTTGTGGGTCCTGTATGGGTGTGCTGGGGTGACGGGCACTGGGCTGTTGGAGGAATTGTGGGGAGTGTTCTGAGCTGTGGTGATGCTGTTTTTATGCTTTTACACGGGGTTGCAGCACCAACTTGGTAGCAGAGGGTGAGGGAAGCAGCTGACACCCCCCTCACCCCCAGAAGCCGCGCTGGACACGGGGCCTTCCAGGTCGTGTCCCAGGAGGAGCGGCTCCGCCTCCCACTTTCTAGAATGCGCTGAAGCAGCTGGGCTGTTGCTATGGCTGCCCCCTCCCCCCCCTCCTTTTTTTTGTTTGACATCCATTCCCAGAAAAATAAGATTGTGGGCCACATTTCTTGTTTCACAAAGTAAATTAAAAAAAAAAATTATTGGGTGGCAACACTGCATCTATCCCCACCCTGCCTGCTTCCTGGCAGTAAAGCCGGGGTGCTGTTTACATCAGCGAATTTAAAAGGCTCGGACCCGCGGCCTGAAGTCCCCGGGGCACAGGCAGGCCTCGGAGACGTGCCCATCGGTTCCGGATCCCGCATAAGCGAGTCGCGGTCCCTCGCTGGGGGTAGGTCTCGCCTTCAGGCTGTAAAAGGCAGGAGGTAGATCTGTGGTCAGAGCCACGGAGACAGAAGGTAGGAAACGGGTCCCGGGGCTGGGGAGGCGGGGAGTGAGGGTTTAATGGGGACAGAGTCTTGGGGAAGATGAAGAAGCTCTGGAGATGGATGGCGGTTACTTAATGCCACGGAGCTGCACTTAACATGATTAAGGTGGGGAGGCCGAGGCCGCGTATGAAGTTTTACGGCCGGGAGGTGCAGCGCGGAGGACCGACGCAGGTGTTGCCGTCTCTGGCAAGCGGCTCGCGGGGGCTGTGAGAATCCGACGGGCGAGGGTAGAAAGACCCTAGAACGCGGCCCTGGACAGAGCGGCCTCGGCCTCGGTGACTGTTGGCTGTGCTTGTTATTGGAACCCCCTGGGGGTCTGACTGAGCCAGCGCCCCAAATGCAGCCCCGGGTGTAGTTCCCCTGGCGACCAGCAGAGGGCACGAGCTCCCGCCAGGTGCAGGTGGGGAGGGAAAGGTACAGGGTCCAGGCAGCATTTTCTTTCTTCCTGTCTTCTCGGTGCTCTGACGGCTCTTCTGGGCACCACCACCTCCTCCAGCCGAGAGGGGGTGCACGCTTCCTTTTACCCCAAAAGAAGCGCAGCTCCAAGAGCAGCTATTCCTTTTCCTGTGCAGGGGAGGCTGCTGTAATCGAACCCCACAGACGGGTCCTTATAAACAGCTAGTGACCCGGTGCAAGGATTCGTGCACGTTGAAAGGAAATTAATTGGAAGGTGGCCAGCAGGGTGGGACTGGGTGAGACAGGCTGGACATGCCCTGGAGCCAACCTCCCGTGGCCCCTCCCCAGCGTCTGCGGAGTGAGCGGGGGTCCCTCCACCAGGTGGGGTCCCTCGGCCTGGCCTGTGGGGATTGGGCCGAAACCCACTCTCTGACATCCCCGAGGGGTCCCGGAGTGGGAGAGGGCACTCTGCAAAGTTGCTGTCGTGCAGGGTGTGGAACGCAAGTGCAAGTGTGCAGTAAACCAGATTCGGGGCCGACAGTGCCCCAGCCACAAGATAACCCACGGCCAAAGGTGGAATCACGCGGCCCCATGAGGAATCGGGCTCCCTCCTCTCTGGTTTCTGGGTGCGTCACCTGAGAACCACCACTGCCAAGTCACTGCAAGTCAGCAGCTCCTGCATTGAGCACCTGCCCCCTGGTGGTCAGTGCGCGCCATAGCGACTGGTTGGGTGGTCGGACACTTAGCACATTAGCCTTTTATATATACAGATGGGCATTTCCTTCTCACAGTTCTGGAGGCGGGACGCCCATGGTCAGCAGGTTGGTGTCTGGTGAGGTGCGTTTCTTGGTTCACAGTGGTGTCTTCTTGCTGTGTCCCCACATGGCAGACGGGGCCAGGGACTCTCAGGAGCCATTTAGAAGGATGCAGGTCCCAGTCACAAGGGCCCCACCCCACGGCTTAGTCAGCACCCAGAGGCCCCACCTCCGAACCACCACACTGGGGAGTAGCGTCTCAACAGGTAACTGGGGGACACAGACATTCTCTCCGCAACAGAGCCCATCTCCGTGGCTGGGTTCCCTTTCTGGGCTGTTCATACGGACTCAGTGGACCGAGGGTTCTTCCCTCCAGGTCTCCCCCAGGGCGGCCTTGGCATCGTCCCCAGTGAGCATCTCAGAGACGTGCTCCTTACACGGCGATGTGCTTGCGTCACCTGACAGGTCACCTGAAGACCCAGGTAACACTGACTCAGTAGGTACGGGTTTCTAGCAATTTCCAGTGGATGCCAAGGCTGCTGGCACCGCAGCAAGGACTCCTGGGAGATCTCTGGCCAAGGCCCCGGGAAGCTTGCGTGGAGGGGAAGAGACAGACGTGGATCTCGCCCAGCCGCCCCCAGGGCCTGGTGCTAACATTTCCGCCCGTCCAGCCACCGGGAACCCTCTCTGGCCAGGGGAGCTCCTGAGCTCCGTTCACCGCGAGGGGGCTGTAACCGGCGAGGGGGCTGTGACCGGGGAGGGGGCTGTGACCGGGAGGGGGCTGTGACCGGGAGGGGGCTGTGACCGGGAGGGGGCTGTGACCGGGAGGGGGCTGTGACCGGGAGGGGGCTGTGACCGGGAGGGGGCTGTGACCGGGAGGGGGCTGTGACCGGGAGGGGGCTGTGACCGGGAGGGGGCTGTGACCGGGAGGGGGCTGTGACCGGGAGGGGGCTGTGACCGGGAGGGGGCTGTGACCGGGAGGGGGCTGTGACCGGGAGGGGGCTGTGACCGGGAGGGGGCTGTGACCGGGAGGGGGCTGTGACCGGGAGGGGGCTGTGACCGGGAGGGGGCTGTGACCGGGAGGGGGCTGTGACCGGGAGGGGGCTGTGACCGGGAGGGGGCTGTGACCGGGAGGGGGCTGTGACCGGGAGGGGGCTGTGACCGGGAGGGGGCTGTGACCGGGAGGGGGCTGTGACCGGGAGGGGGCTGTGACCGGGAGGGGGCTGTGACCGGGAGGGGGCTGTGACCGGGAGGGGGCTGTGACCGGGAGGGGGCTGTGACCGGGAGGGGGCTGTGACCGGGAGGGGGCTGTGACCGGGAGGGGGCTGTGACCGGGAGGGGGCTGTGACCGGGAGGGGGCTGTGACCGGGAGGGGGCTGTGACCGGGAGGGGGCTGTGACCGGGAGGGGGCTGTGACCGGGAGGGGGCTGTGACCGGGAGGGGGCTGTGACCGGGAGGGGGCTGTGACCGGGAGGGGGCTGTGACCGGGAGGGGGCTGTGACCGGGAGGGGGCTGTGACCGGGAGGGGGCTGTGACCGGGAGGGGGCTGTGACCGGGAGGGGGCTGTGACCGGGAGGGGGCTGTGACCGGGAGGGGGCTGTGACCGGGAGGGGGCTGTGACCGGGAGGGGGCTGTGACCGGGAGGGGGCTGTGACCGGGAGGGGGCTGTGACCGGGAGGGGGCTGTGACCGGGAGGGGGCTGTGACCGGGAGGGGGCTGTGACCGGGAGGGGGCTGTGACCGGGAGGGGGCTGTGACCGGGAGGGGGCTGTGACCGGGAGGGGGCTGTGACCGGGAGGGGGCTGTGACCGGGAGGGGGCTGTGACCGGGAGGGGGCTGTGACCGGGAGGGGGCTGTGACCGGGAGGGGGCTGTGACCGGGAGGGGGCTGTGACCGGGAGGGGGCTGTGACCGGGAGGGGGCTGTGACCGGGAGGGGGCTGTGACCGGGAGGGGGCTGTGACCGGGAGGGGGCTGTGACCGGGAGGGGGCTGTGACCGGGAGGGGGCTGTGACCGGGAGGGGGCTGTGACCGGGAGGGGGCTGTGACCGGGAGGGGGCTGTGACCGGGAGGGGGCTGTGACCGGGAGGGGGCTGTGACCGGGAGGGGGCTGTGACCGGGAGGGGGCTGTGACCGGGGAGGGGCTGTAACTGGCAGGTGGGGTTCGGTAAGTAGCTCAGGAGCAGGCAGGACCAATTAGGAGCTCCACGCAGATCCCGCTCCACCTGAGCTGCCTGGGGCGTCAATAAAGCCCCGGGGAGTGCCGGGGGCAGCAGAAAGTTCCGGATACTCCACACAGGCCTTTCTGCTTTCTCCTGAGTCATGTGTCCTCCTGACAGGGGAGGACAGTGTGACTCCCCTCCCCCGGCCCAGCCCAGGAATCCACCGTCACTTCCCTGGCACACGCCTCGCTCCCCGGGGTGACTGATGTGTTTTTTTTTTGT
>NW_006292094.1:6334163-6334699 GCF_000327345.1 Myotis davidii | reverse complement strand
CAAAGCCAGGGCCGCGTGGGGCCCCACAGGGCTGTGCGTCTCCGCCTGCTGCCCCTCTCGCTCACTCGCTTCCCGGCTCTTGCAAGAAACCTCAGGGAAGCCCGGCGGCCTGGCTCAGGGCTTGCGCGTCGACCTATGAACCTGGAGGTCAGGGTTCGATTCCTGGTCAGGGCACAGGCCCGGGTTGCGGGCCGATCCCCAGTGGGGGGTGTGCAGGAGGCAGGCGATCCATGATTCCCTCTCGTCATGGATGTTTCTCTCTCCCGCTTCCTCTCTCTGAAAATCAATAAAAATATTTTTAGAAAAAATATTTAAAATTGCAATAGTGTGCTTCTTTCTTTAAAAAAAGAGAAACCCCAGGAATTCACTGAAACCCTGGGCTGTCACTGGAGGATGGGCCACGGGCGCCCTCGGCCCCGCCCTCGGCCCGGGGGAGTGCATGAAATTTGTGCTTGGATAGGGTCTCTAGTCCTGGCCATCAATCAGGGCCTATCGGAGCCTTCCAGCTGCCAGCCAGGGCCTTCCTTCCATAGCTG
>NW_006292094.1:6332948-6333864 GCF_000327345.1 Myotis davidii | reverse complement strand
AGAAGCCCGAGCCAGGCGTGAGGTCCGATCGGCGTGACCAGCGGGTGACCTCGCAGGGACGGGCATCAGCCTTTGCTGCTGAGTAACCGTCTCCCCAAAGGTGCGCTGAGCTCCTACCCGGCCTGTGGCCGCCGCCTGGTTTGGAGACGGGGCGTGTGCAGGAGGCCCAGTTCAGGTGAGCTCCTTGGGGAGTCCTTGTGGGAGGGGAATCGGGGCTCAGGGACACACCTGGGGAAGAGCCGCGTGAGGACTGGGCGGCGCTGCTGGGCCACCAGAAGCCGGGGAGGCGGGAGGGAGCCTCGCTCCGGGCCCCAGAGGGCGGCCCCGCACCTGGGGCTCTGACTCCTGGTCTCAGGCTGAGATGACCAATGTCCGTGCTCCAAGCCGCGGGTTTGTGGTGCTTTGTCCCGGACGCCGAGGGAAACAGGACGCGGGTTGTCTCGCTAAGGGGATGAGGAGGCCACGCCCAGGGGTCCTGGGGTCGGACATGACCATTGAAAACACAAACCAGCTCTTAGCCAGCTGCTGGGCACGGACAGCTGGGCCTGCGCTTCTGTTCCCCCGGACCCGGGCCTCCTCCAACCTGCCGATCGTTAGCTTGACCTTGGGGGTCACACTGCAACAGCCCCCCTTATCCTCAGGGGATTCACTCCAGGACCCCCAGGGGCAGCCTGAAACCGCGGCTGACACCCCACCCAACCCTGCGGACACTGTTTTCTCTGACACCGGCCTATGGTCACGTTTAATTCATGCATCAGGCGCAGTAAGAGGTTAACAACGGGAGCTTCTCGGCTTCCCTTTGTCGCCCCCTATCGTCCGCGCTGGCGCTTTGGTGCCCTCATTCAGGGCAGTAAGGGTGACCCAGTGCAAGCTCTGCGACGCCTCAGCAGAGGGCCTGGTACCCAGCGGCCGCTCC
>NW_006292094.1:6331987-6332832 GCF_000327345.1 Myotis davidii | reverse complement strand
CGGGCGGGCGGGTGGGGCTGGAAGGCGCTAGGTTCATCACACGACTCAGCACAGCTCGAAATGGAAAACGTATGGATTCTTTCCAGAATTTTCCATGTCGTGTTCTTGGACCCTGGGTAACGAAACCACAGATAAGGGGGCCCGCTGCTATTTTATTTTGCTGGGACAGGGCGAGGGGCAGGAAACTCAGAGACGCTGATGAAATGGATGCGCATCTAAAAAAAATACACGTTTTTGTTGATTTCAGAGAGAAAGGGAAGGGGGGGCGGAAACATCAATGATGAGATGGAGTCATTGCCTGGCTGCCTCCTGCACGCCCCACACTGGGGATCGAGCCCACAACCTGGGCATGAGCCCAAACCGGGAATCGAACCCTGACCTCCTGGTTCATTGGTTGACACTTAACCACGAGCCTCGCCATCCGGGCTAAATGGATGTAAATTTTAAAATGCAATTTAGATGTTTGAGGCAGGAGCCCTGGATGCTCACCCTGGATCCCTCTCTCTCCGCCTCCGCCCTGGGGTACATAGGCAGGTGCCCGGGATTGCCCCTGTGGGTGGGCACCTGTCTCGTCGCAGGCGCAGCTCCTGAGCAAAGGCCGGTGGGTCTGCGCCCTCCGCCCGCTCTAATCCAGCGAAGGCCGGTCTGCACTCAACCGTCCGCCCTCCTCCCTCCCGTCCCCCGCCTCCCGCATCGACCCGACCTGCGGGGCGGCGGCTCCCATGTGCCTCTTGCCGCATGCTAATTAAATGCTTCGAGCGGTTCGGAGCCATGGTTAAGTGCAGGTAAAATTTTAATGATTTAATTAGCCAGCTCAACGAGAAGGAAAATCATGTGAAGGCAGG
>NW_006292094.1:6330890-6331425 GCF_000327345.1 Myotis davidii | reverse complement strand
CCCACCACCCGGGTCCCACCATGGGGCCTTTCTGCTCCCTTTCCTGCCGCCATGACAGCCAGATCCCCAAAGGGCCCTGTATTGTTCATGCAGCAGGAAGCAGCGCGGCCTGGAACGCCAGCAGACGGTGTCCCCGCCACTGGCCCTGGCAGCAGAATTGGCTCCGGAAGCAGAGCCCCTGGTGCCCGCTCCCGGCACGGACTAGACCGGGGCCGGGAGGCGCTTCTGTCCCCCCTCGGGGAGTCCCCCCCGCGGAGAGGGGCTCCTGTCCCCCCTCAGGGAGTCCCCGCCATGGAGAGGGGCTCCTGTCCCCCCTGCCGGAGCCGGTGGCCCCAGGTCCCGTCACATTCGCGAGGAGGAAATGTGGGGCTTTGTTCTGGGAAGGGCCGAGTGGATGTAACACGCTCTCAGCACGGCTCCCTGATCGGCCGCCTTCCACTGGGGATCAGCCTGCAACCAGGCACACGGCCAGGACCCGACCCCTGACCTCCTGGTTCACAGGTCGATGCTCAACCCCGAGCCACCCGGCCGGCTA
>NW_006292094.1:6310427-6311756 GCF_000327345.1 Myotis davidii | reverse complement strand
CTGGGGGCCAGGAGCCCAGGCCGAGGGAAGGCAGCCAGGTCCTTCCACAGGATGTTGGACACGGCGCCCCCTCCCCTGCTCGCGGCTCCGTCCTCCTGCCGACGGCGACCTCAGCCGCTCATGGTCGGGGTTGGCTGAGAGCAGCGCATTGCGTGGGGGAAGGTGGGGTTCACGTGGGAAAATTATTCGCCTCCTTGGGGGGTTCTTGGTGTTTCTGCTTTGGAGGCTCCCATCTTTGAAAGTGGCAGGTTTTCTTTATGCAAAGAGCCAGCCCTGGCCCCATCAGAGGCGAATCCTCTCCAGGCACAGCCTTGTGACCTCCTGGTTCACAGGTCGATGCTCAACCCCGAGCCACCCGGCCGGCTACAGTCTTTCTGCCGCCTCCTCCGGCGTCTTCAGGGACTGCAGGGCCTGATGGGGACATCCGCCCACCTGGGCAGCCTGGGTGGGTCCCTGTTCTTGCACCAAATGTGAGACTTCGGGGTTCAAAAGAGGCAGTGAGGGTGCCTGCCTTTGAGAGCCCACCCTCTGAAGCAGCACTGAAATCGGGGTCCCCGTCGGCCCCTGGTTCTGAGGTGAGCTTTCCACCCCGCACAGCCCCATCCAGGGGGCGGACCACGGAGGCGACATTCCTGCCCCCAGCCTGTCCCGTCTTTAGCTGTCACACAGGCTGTCACACAGGCCGTCACACAGCCTGTCCCGTCTTTAGCTGTCACACAGGCCGTCACACAGGCCGTCACACAGCCTGTCCCGTCTTTAGCCGTCACACAGGCCGTCACACAGGCCGTCACACAGTCGCCGGGCCAGGCCTGCTGTTGGCAGAGACTTCCCGCTTCCGGACAGGCCTGTGTCTGTCCCAGCAGCCCGGCCCCTCGGCCAGGAGGTCACCGAGGCCGCGTGGGACCCACCTGCCCGTCAGCAGTGACCACGTCGCGTGTGAATAATGCCTGCACGGCCGCCTCCAAATTCCTCCAGGCGGCCCCACAGGGAGAGGAAGAGACAACAGGGGTCTCCCCCTCCCTCGCCCCCTCCCTCTCCCTCTCCCCCTCCCTCTCCCCCTCCCTCTCCCTCTCCCCCGCTTCCCTCTGCAGGTGCAGGAAGGACAGGCCATGTGAGGGTCAGCAAGGAGCTGGCCGTCTGTGAGCCAGAAGGAGTCTCTCACCAGGAACCGCCCGACAGCACCTTGAACTTGGGCGTCCAGCCCCTGGGCTGTGTGAGAAGACGCGTCTGTGGTGTGCTGCTACGGAGGCCCGAGCGGACCCCTCCACCCCGGGAAGGTCAGCTCCTCGCCGGCGGGCGGGCGGGCTCGCTGGTCCTCCTGGCTGGCTG
>NW_006292094.1:6308618-6309919 GCF_000327345.1 Myotis davidii | reverse complement strand
GACACGAGGGGCGGGGGAGGGGGGCGGCTGCGATCGTCACCCACACACGCAGCGCACCGTGTCGGAGCGCAGGAGGCCCGGGACCCCGCCGCCACCTCAAACACACACACGGTGCGGAGGTGTCATCATAGACACACAGCATATGTCCTTACAGCTGACGAGGCGCTAAATTAATTCTAAATGCGGGTGTGAGCTCCTTGCAGTACAAACAGCTCTGTGCTGGGCATTCCCAGGCGCGGCAGAGCGCCAGCTATGGACTCGCCTGTGTGTCATAGGCCAGCGCGCTCCACAATAGCGCCTCTCCACTGCGGGATTAAACACGCACGAAGGGACACTCGCTGCATCACTCGGGGTCTCTCTGAAGGTCTCCCCAGTCAGCGTGGAACTGGGCCCTCTGGTGCCGCGCTCAGTGCAGCCGGGGGTGAACCTGAGGCGGGGGCGGGGTGAAGGATTAAAGAAGACGGACAGAGAATGAAGCTGGGGCCAGGTGGGAGGCTGCTCCCGGATGGAGAGACAGGGCCATGGCCTGCAAGCCGAGTCTTTATTTTATAGCAGATCCCAGGAGGCAAGGCAAGGCCTGGTCAAGATGTTTACAACGTTCTCGCGGGTTTCGGATCCGCTCAATCACATGCACCTGATCGAGCTTTGTTTACTCGCTGCCCCTCCTGCCGCCCAGATCCCTCAGCCACGTGGGCCCACAGGTTCGGACCATGAGGTCAAGCTCACAGCCACAGCCTTTGGCTGTGATGGTGCTGGGAGGGCTTTGCCCTGCACGTGGCTTTGCCACGAGAGGACCTGCCCTCTCATTGGTCCAGTGGTTCTCCACCTGGGCTGCAATTAGAACCACCTGGGAATCTTTTTAAAGCCCTGATTTCTGGGCCTCATCCCGGATTAGTCCGAGGCTTGAACCTGTCCACGCGCTGTAGCCGCTCTCCACACTCTGGGTCACGTCAATGCCGTCGACACGCCCAGCAGGTGGGAGGAAGGACGGGGGAACCCACCTTTAATCTACGGTCTGAGCAGCCCACCCGCTGCAGCTGCTCCCTGGGGAGAGCGAGGCTGGAGCTGTCAGTGCGTCCGGGTCTGTACGTCCCGCATCCCCAGGCTTCTCTCCCGGCCGAGCCCTCGCTGGTCACGGGTGACCGAGACCCTGAAGCTGGCCCAGGTGCGTCCTGCAAGCACCACACGCGGACGTCTGGGGAGTGTGTCTCAGGCGCCCCCCAGACCTCCCCCAGGGAAGGGCCGGCCCATAACGGTCCTCTCCGGCCGCGTCCCAGCTGAAAGCAGCCCCCCCTCTGGCC
>NW_006292094.1:6289312-6289711 GCF_000327345.1 Myotis davidii | reverse complement strand
CGGAGCGGGGAGGGGAGACGGCCAAGGGCACGGCCACACTCTGCCCCGCTCGGGCTGCACACGGGCTGGACTTTCTGTGCCTGGTGCCAACCCTGAGATGCGTGCCATATGCCCACTGATCTCTGAGACTCCACTTTTAATTTGTATTTGACAGAGCCCTGATTGGGCTCAGAAACCTAAGTTCAGGTCCTAGCCCTTTCATTTAACATTTTTGGGGCCTCAAAAAAAATGAGATGAAATGACAGAGGTGAACAAGATAATATCCAGATACCCATTCAGCTGTAAAATTTTATACTACTAAACATTTCACCTTTTGGGGATAGGACCATGACATTCTAGGAAAGACCAAATACTTCTAGAAGGGGATATATTTCCTTTGAATTTAGAATAATCCATGGG
>NW_006292094.1:6288163-6289135 GCF_000327345.1 Myotis davidii | reverse complement strand
ACGGACAGAGAATGAAGGGGGGGCCAGGGGAGAGGCTCCTCCTGGATGGAGAGACAGGGCCATGGCCTGCAAGCCGAGTCTTTATTTTATAGCAGATCCCAGGAGGCAAGGCAAGGCCTGGTCAAGATGTTTACAACGTTCTCGCGGGTTTCGGATCCGCTCAATCACATGCACCTGATCGAGCTTTGTTTACTCGCTGCCCCTCCTGCCGCCCAGATCCCTCAGCCACGTGGGCCCACAGGTTCGGACCATGAGGTCAAGCTCACAGCCACAGCCTTTGGCTGTGAAGGTGCTGGGAGGGCTTTGCCCTCCACGTGGCTTTGCCACGAGAGGACCTGCCCTCTCATTGGTCCAGTGGTTCTCCACCTGGGCTGCAATTAGAACCACCTGGGAATCTTTTTAAAGCCCTGATTTCTGGGCCTCATCCCGGATTAGTCCGAGGCTTGAACCTGTCCACGCGCTGTAGCCGCTCTCCACACTCTGGGTCACGTCAATGCCGTCGACACGCCCAGCAGGTGGGAGGAAGGACGGGGGAACCCACCTTTAATCTACGGTCTGAGCAGCCCACCCGCTGCAGCTGCTCCCTGGGGAGAGCGAGGCTGGAGCTGTCAGTGCGTCCGGGTCTGTACGTCCCGCATCCCCAGGCTTCTCTCCCGGCCGAGCCCTCGCTGGTCACGGGTGACCGAGACCCTGAAGCTGGCCCAGGTGCGTCCTGCAAGCACCACACGCGGACGTCTGGGGAGTGTGTCTCAGGCGCCCCCCAGACCTCCCCCAGGGAAGGGCCGGCCCATAACGGTCCTCTCCGGCCGCGTCCCAGCTGAAAGCAGCCCCCCCTCTGGCCGGAGGCAAGGGCAGCCGGGCTCCGGGCTCGGCCATCCGTCTCCAGGCACCGGTGCCGGGGCGCTTTTATGGCCCATCCGTCCTCGGGCCTCGTCTCCGTGGAGTCCGCTCTGTCAACACGCGGCCCCCATA
>NW_006292094.1:6284742-6287511 GCF_000327345.1 Myotis davidii | reverse complement strand
AGAGGCTGGGGTGACTCACCTGGTGCATTTCGATGGGGCCCGGGAGGAGCGTGCATGCGTGGGTGAGGCCGCTCTCAGGCCTGTCTGACATCCGGGACGTTCAGTCTGTCATGTATTCCCTCGATGGTGGTCGATCCAGCGGTGGGTCCGGCCGAGCGTGGGGTTTGGCCTCACAGCGGTCAGGCACTGGCCTGCCCTCAGGAAACCCGTCGTCTTGTGAGAAAGGGAGACACGGCGAAGGATAAGCGTGAGAGCAGGTGAGAGGCTGGGTCTGCGGTGGGTGAAGAGAGGAGGCCACGATGGCTGCAGCAGCGGAACCAGGGAGGGCTTCTCGGAGGAAGTGGCATTCGCGTCGGGTCCGAAGGAGTCATGTGAGAGTCCCCTGCAGAGACCATGGGTGCGGATGTTCTCGGTCAGGGTGGGGACGTCTGGCCCGCGGGCCATAGAAGGTCTGCAAAATCCTTGGGTCCCGCCCTGCCGAGGCACCTGTAGGCAGGACTCGAGATTCAATCAACCAGGAGCTTTTTTCATAGCAACATACATTTATACGAAGTGAATTGCATGCAGCGAGTGACGTTATAAACACCCGAATGGGCCTTGTTGTCCGTGGTCGAAGGAGAGCACAGGTAAAGGCACACCAGCTTTGCAAAGAGTCCTGAGGGGCAAACCCCCAAGGAACCCAGTGACACACACTCACAGGCCCCGAGCAGACGTCCTCCCAGTGACATGCACGTGGCCGCAGGCACACGGAGGGAGCTCCACGCCACTGATCGCCAGGGAGGTGCAACCGAGGCCGCAGCGACTCCCACCTCACACCCGGGAGGGCGGCGTCATCAAAAAGACGAGCGGTAACCAGCGTTGGCAAGGACGCGGAGAACAGGGAGCCCTTAATGAGAATGTAAATTGATGCAGTCATTATGGAAATAGCACGGAGGCTCCTAAAGAAAAACCCGCCTAAAAATAGCTCGGCCCAGCACTCCCCCGTCTGGGCGCATCCCCCGAGGAGAGGAACGCGGTGTCTGGGAGGGAGATCCGCGGCCCAGGCTCAGGGCAGCGTTATTCACAACAGCCAAGGCGTGGGAACAGCCTGTGTCCACCAGTAGATGAAGGAGAATGTCACACACAGGCACACGCAGGCACACACACGATTGTTACTCGGCCTTAGTAAAGAACGGAATCCTGCAGCTTGTAACGAACCTGGAGGACATGGTGCTAAATGGATAAGCCAGGCACAGAGAGACACACACCATGTGATCTCGCTAATATGTAGAATCTGGGAAAGCTGAAGTCAGAACCGGAGAGTGGAGTGGTGGTAGCCATGGGCTGGGGAGTGGGGAGGGGAGGAGTTAGTCTAAACTACAAACTTTCCATTACAAGATGAGTACATTCTGGGGATCTAATGTACAGCACAGTGACTACAGTTAATAATACTACATTACATGCCTGACATTTGCTAATAGAGTAGATCTGAAGCGTTGTCCCTACACACACAAACAAACAAACAAACAAAAAACACACCCAACTATTTAATTAATTGATTTATTATTTTTATTTAATTATTTTTATTTTTTGGTTAATCCTCACTGGAAGATATTTTTCCATTGATTTTTAGAGAGTGGGAGAGAGAGAGAAACATCTGGTTGCCTCCTGCATGAGCCCTGACCAGGGTCAGGGCCGGGAAGGAGCCTGCAACCACGATACGTGCGTGCCTGACTGGAACTGAACCTGGGACTCTTTGGTCCGCAGGCCGACACTCTATCCACTGAACACAATTGGCTAGGACTGTCCTCATTTTATTTATTTATTTTTAAAAATGTATTCTTACTGATCTCAGAGGAAGGGTGAGGGAGAGACAGAAACATCAATGATGAGCAAGAATCACTGATCGGCTGCCTCCTGCACGCCCCCCACTGGGCATGGAGCCCCCAACCCGGGCAGGTGCCCTGGACTGGAATCAAACCTGGGACCCTTCTGTCCGCAGGCCGACGCTCTGTCCACTGAGCAACACCAGCTAGAGCCTGTATTATGTTTCAACCCAAGGAACGAGTGCTCATGGTGGGATTTTGCTCGAGCGGAAGGAGGTGTGGAGAGGGACAGCTGTGCGCTCCCCTCCCGTCAGACTCGCCGCACCCTCTCCGACGTGCGTCCCATGGGGGATGTGCAGGGCACGCTTGTCATCTTTCCTGCCTCCGTCGCCACCAAAACTGTCCCTGTTGTTTATTTACAAGCCGAGGTAAACCCCGCAGAGCAAGCGACGTTTCCATGGTGAGTCCTCCCGCACGTCTGCCTTTGTGTGGCCCACAATGCCCGCCCTCTTGCACGCAAAGAAAAATTGCTCAATAAATGTTTATTGATTGGATCTAAATTGCAGCTTTATCCACCACCCTCGGGGCAGCCGAGTGGAAACGCAGTTCACCCCCACACGGCGCCCCACCATCGATCACCAGAAAGCAGGGTGCTGGCAGCCGGAGCGAGGTGCGTGCTTTCCAAAAGCCACGGGAACCAAGGCTCACGCAGCCCCTCGGCCCCTCAGGCACTCGCACAGGCGTCCACGGCTCTCCCACGTACCCCGGGGGTGACAGGGACACGGCCCCTCCCTTCCCAGCCTCCCACCACACAGGGGGCCGACACACAGGCTCTCAGGGCCGCTGGCGGGTGGTGAGGGAGGCATGGCTGGCCCAGCGAGAATGGGGTGGGATCCCTCCCTCCGCCCAGCCAGGAGCCCAGAGACGCAGGCGGGTGCCTGGAAGCGGCAGGTGGCCTGGGGTG
>NW_006292094.1:6279441-6284694 GCF_000327345.1 Myotis davidii | reverse complement strand
CAGGGCGCGCCCCTGCACACGCTGCAGGGGCACAGACGGCGGCGGAGCTCAGCGAGGGAGGAGGAAGTCGGGGTCACCTCCCGGCACCCCACAGCTCTTCCCCACGCTGTGTGCATACGTGTGCGTTCAGTCCTACACAACTTTATAACGTGTGGATGGTGTGATGGGTGCCATCCACAGTCCACATGTAACAGCCCCATCACAGGGCCCCTCGTGCAGCTTTTATAGCCAGAGCTACCGCTTCTCCCCCGCCCGCCCCCCGCCCCGGGCAACAGAATCTGTTCTGTCTCTAGTTTTGCCGTTTTAAGAGGGTCATATAAATGGAATCAGACGCTGCTGATATGAGATCTGGCTTTCATCGCGCAGCGTAATTCTCTTGAGATCCGTCCGAGTGACTGAGCATCAGCGCGGCTCTTTTTTATTGCCGAGTAGTATTCCACGGGAGGGACACGCTGCCATCGGGCCGTTCCCGGCTCGGGGCTGTGATGAATGAACGTCCCCGTGCAGATCTCAGTGTGACCGTAAGTGGTAACTTCTTGGGATAAACGTCCAGGAGCGGCTTGGATGTCCTCGCTGTTGCCTGGAGCCATCTGCCAGGAGAGAAGCGATGGCCGCGGAGTCTCTGGTTTGCGCCCCCCTGCTGGCTAACGACGCCCGCCTCTTCCCATGTTTGCGTTTGCCTTCTGTGCATCCTCTCTGGCGGGCTGTGGGTTTGTGCCTTTTGCCAGTTTTCTAATTGGATTGCTTATTTACCGTGTGTTTGGAGAGACCGTTATAGAGTCTAGATCTGCGCTGCCTGTTAGCTGTGTGGTTTGCAAACATTGCCTCCCAGCGCGTGGCTCCCCTTTTCACCCTCTTCGCGGAGTCTCTCCAGAGCAAAGCGTTCGGTGTTGATGAAGCCTAATTACCCAGTGTCCCCTCTATTCACGGTGCTCCCGTAAACGCTTTGTCCAGCCCTGGCTCCTGAAGATTTCCGCCTGCTTTTTCCTAAAAAGTTCATCACTGTGTTTTCACTTAGGCCCGTGGTCCATTTTGAGTCACATTTTGGAGACACGGTGAGGCTCATTTTGTTGTTGCTGTTTATGGGGTCCAGTTGCTGCAGCCCCAATGGCTGAATGCCGTCTCCCCCACCCCTCCCCGACGTCTTACACTGAATTCCTTTTCCTCTTTTGAAAAACCAACTGAGCCCTAGCTGGTTTGTCTCAGTGGATAGAGAGTCGGCCTGCGGACTGGAGGGTCCTGGGTTCGATTCCGCTCAAGGGCACATGCCTGGGTGACAGGCTCGATCCCTAGTGGGGGACGTGCAGGAGGCAGCCGATGAGTGATTCTCTCTCATCATTGATGTTTCTCTCTCTCTCTTCATCTCTCTCTCCCTTCCTCTCTGAAATGAATATATATATTTAAAAAAACCAACACCACCAACTGAGCATGTGTGTGAGTCTGTTTCTGGGTTTTTAATTCTGTGCCACGGACCCCTGTGTCGGTTCCCTCTGCCCCGACGACTCTGTTTTGATCACTGCAACTGCACAGAGAGCCCCAGTATCGGAGAGAGTCCTCCCAGCTCTTTCCCAGACCCCGTCTTCCTACTCCGGGCCCCGCGCCTTTCCCTGAGAGCTTAGCACGAGCGCGTGTGTGAAAGCTGTTGCTGGGGCTGCGACAGCGATTCCATTGCACCCGTAGATCAATTTGGGGAGCATGGCTTCTCTGGCTGTGTTGAATCTTGTCACCCTTGACCATGGGATAGCCCCCCGTTTATTTAGGCCTTTTTTTCCAATTTATTTGGTTAGTATTTGTAACGTTCTAGGCTGCACGTTCTGCACCTGCTTCTGTAGATTTATACTTAATTTCCTGTGGAGCAATCATAACAGTTTGTCGCTTGGGCTCTCACATGTGTACTGTTAGCACGCTGCCGTGGGGCTGACCTGTGTCCTGGCGTTGCCGGAGGCCGCGCTAGCTCTAGGAGACGTGCTGTAGACGCCGTAGAAGGGGCTCGAGCGCGTTCTCTACACCAACCACGCCATCCGCCAGCAGCGGCGGGCCTATGTCTTCTAGTCTCCGTGTCTTCATCCCTCCTCTCGCCATATCGAACTGCCAGAGCTTCAGGACCACGCGGAGGAGGCGGCCAGAGAGGACAGCATCCTTTGCTCCCCATCTTCGGGGGGAGCCGCAGCCTGTCACCGTCAAGCACGACCGTCGCTGAGGGTTTTGAGGTGCTTTTTATCACGTTGAGGGACGCCCCCCCCGCCCCCAGTGCTAGTGTTCTGAGGGTGTCATAAGGCCTGGGTAGTGAATTCTGCCCGATGCTTTTCTGTTTGCACACATTGATAAGATCATATGGTTGTCCTTCCTCCGTCTATTGATAGCGTCGACTGTGTTGATTTTTGAGTATTGAACCAGCTTTGCGTCCCTGGCACAAGCCGCACGTGGTCACGGTGTATGATTTTTAATATAAAGCGCTGGATTCAGTTTGCTGACTTTTTTGTCGCGGAGGATTGTTGCATCTGAATCTAGGAGAGCGATTGGCTCGCACTGTCCTGATTTGCATTATCTGTTCCTGGCCCTGATGTCGGGATGGGATTGGCCTCGTAAAATGAGCGGGGAGTGTTACGTTCCCTTCTGTTTTCTGAGGGGGATTGTGTGAAGTTATTAGTCTCTGTAGGGATGCCAACGTATGTGCACGACTCATTACAGTCCGCTGGCATCGATACTTCACCGCGGAAGTAGCGCGTAAAAACCTTACTTCCACGTAGGTCCCTTTAACCTCCTCTTTTAAAACATTGTGACCATATATATGTAAAATGCACCGTTGTTGGTTGAAATATTCTTTCTCTGAGTCTGTGGCCGCCTCTCCCTGACGAGCAGGAACCCTGGGTAAAGCGAGAAGAAAAACAAGGAGTAAGGTCATGGCCAGGAGAGAGTCCAGCAGCTTAAAGGGCCAATAAACCAGGGAAACTGAAAGCTGCAAGGATGGCGGCCGGACAGGGCGTGTCTGCAGCACCATTTCCAGAAAAACAGCACAGAAGGGGGGGATGCTGAACCAGGCGGCGGGGGACTCGTACAGGGACCCGAAGCCGAGAGGGATGGCGCTCGGGGGGCCAGTTACGCCCTGCCTGCCTGAGGGGCACGGGGCAGGGCTACCAACTGGAGCGGCCCCCGTTTTACCACTCAGGGTGCCCTGCGTCCCGTGTGTCACTGGCCCGTCCAGGCAGGAATCGGCCTGGATTCCTGTGCTTGAGTCTCAGCTCTGCCACCTCCTGCCGCAGGACCTGGGGAAGTGTCTCAGGCCCCGAGCCCCGTTCTCTCCCTCCGTAGCTGACGTTGGTAAGGATGACAGCTACGCCCGGCTGTTCCAGGTCGGAGTGAGAGAGGGAACGCGTCACCTGACTGCCCATAGGAGGCCATCGGTGGAGAGGCCCAGGGGCGGCCTCAGCCTGGGTTGGGCTCTGGCTACGGGGCACCCCTTCAAGAGCTTTGTGCCCGCCACCGTTTGCACCACGTGGTGGCATGGGCTGCGGGCATGCAGCACCTGGGGGCGCGTATGGCCAGCCTGGTGCCCCCCGCATGTTTCTGGAGCTGAATGGGCTGTGGGCTGTGTGCCCACCACCATCGACTCTGCCCAGGGGTGCCTGGGGCCCTTTAGACGGGGTCTAGGGAGGAAGAGGGGTTGCGGGGGGAGGGGGGAGTCCCTGGAGCATCCTGAAGGAGTCAGCATGTGGCTGCCTTTTGCTATTCTCACCCTTTACCACCAGCGTTTTGACGAAGAGCAGGTGCCATCTGTTGACTCGGACACGCCCACTGCGTGCCAGGCCTGTCTCCTCTCATTTACTCCCACAGCTCGGTGGGCAGAGCCTCCTGCGACCCCGCTGGGAGATGCGGCCCTGGGAGCTGTGTTGTCGAGGTTAAACAGCCTCAGGGTCACAACCTGACCCCAGAGCAGAGGTCAGCAAGCTGCCTGAGTCGTGGCCACGGCAGCACAAAGCGGCCGCCACAGCCTGCAGGCCACGGGCACAGCTGCGTCTAATGAACTTTATTCAAGGGGCAGGGGGGCTGGGAGAGGTGCACGGGGGAGAGAGGAGACAGATGTAATACTCTCAACAACACAGACTTAAAAAGAAAACCTTTCCTTAGGGAAACAGTGTTGGGCCCGCGTGGGCCACGGGGTGTGTGCTGGCCCCGCACCGGGGAGGCCAGGAGGGGAAGTGCGGAGTGAAGCAGGCGGCAGCCAAGATCCCTAAGGTGCTCCCTGCTCCGGCTCCTCTCCTCCCGGGTCGCACAGAGCTGGGAGGACACAGGCCCGAGGCGGCAGCAGCCAGGACGCCACCACAGAGTGTCGCTGCCCCAGACGCGGCCAGTGTGGCCCGTTCCATAGAGGAGCCGCAGGCCTGCAGAGGTGTGGGCGCAGGCCGTGCAGGTGCACACGTGTGTGTGTGCATGTGTGCATGTGTGTGCGCTGCATGCACCACTCCTTCCTTGAACGTTGGCTCAGACAGTGAGACAAAACCAGCAGCCCGTGCACCGCGGAGGCGCAGTCCCGGCCCCGGCCTCTGCTTGTGCCCGCCCACGCGCCGCGTTGGTTTAGTAATAATTCATCCGTCCCCATATTTTATTCATCGGAGGCCTCTGCAACGCCACGCCGAGCTCCACTGTTCCCTCCCGGCCGCCAGGAGCCCTGGGGAAGGCAGCCCCAGCCTTTGAACGGCTACCACGTCCTAGCCGGGGCCCAGCCCGGGTGCCACCCCACAGTTGGAGCCCTAATTGGGTCCCTCCAGGCCCCCTGGTCGCTCGGCTCGCCCTCCTGGTTTGGCTGTGTGGCCATCGTCCGGCCATGCCCCAGCCCTCAGAGTGCGCAGCCTCCCGGCCGCGGGGACCGGGGAAGGCGGGGTCTGTTTGGGCGGCCCCAGCAGAAAAGCCCAGATTCCCTCCTGCCCACACCCACCCCCCAGAACAAGCGGTTCCTCTCGACCAGGCGTGGACAGATGGCCTCTTACCAGGCGGGGGTGGGACGGGCTCTGTGTGGAGCTGCCCCACGCAGGTCACTGTCAGCATTGCCAGCGCCTGGGTCGGGGATGAGGCTCCGTTCTAACACGGCCCCCGGGGGTGGGGTGCCCCGTGCCCCGGGGATGGAGAAAGCCGCCAGGAGCAGACAGACCCACGCCTCCAGGAGCCACTGCCCGCGGAGGCCGCACTCGCTCCCGAGTGACACGGGAACCGGATTCCATCAGGAGAGACTGTTCCAAATCCTCCCACCTGAGG
>NW_006292094.1:6278794-6279084 GCF_000327345.1 Myotis davidii | reverse complement strand
AGCAATTCCCCCCTCCCCGCCCCCTCCACCTACTGCAGGCCCCGCGAGCCCTCCATCCGCCGGGTCAGAGGTGACGCCGCCACCCCAGGCCGAGGGGTGCACCCAGCACACGTGCCAGGGATTCAGAAGCTCCCCCAGGGACGTGTGGACGCTGTCTCCATGGTAACAGTGTTGACGGCGTCACAGAGCGCGGGTGCTGGGTGTGAGTCTACCGCTCCTGGGTGCGAACCAGCCCCTTCGTGGGTAGCTGTGTGCTCTGGGCAAGTCCTCACCCTCTGAGCCTTGGTCAC
>NW_006292094.1:6277925-6278323 GCF_000327345.1 Myotis davidii | reverse complement strand
CCCCCGCCCCTGCCTCCTCTCCACCCTCTCCCTACACACCTGACCCCTCCCTTCAGCCGGTCTGAGTCCCACAGGCTCCGGGAGAAGCCGTGATGCTGACCTTCTTTCCCTTCTGTTTGAAAAAGAAGTCGAGACCGTTTCCTTCTGGCACCCCTGCACCTCTCCTCCACTTCTGCCTCCATCTCGCAGGAGGGAGGCCGCCCGGGTAGAGAAATAAGGCTCTAAATACAGCGCCCTCCCCGCGGCACAGCCTGTCTGGTGTGGGTGACGGTCAGCAGCGTGAGCCGGCCCCGCAAGTCACCCTCCGGCGTTAGTGATTCCTGTGCCCCGCAGACAGGTGTGCGTGTGAGCTCCCCCGCCCCCTGCAGGCAGGTGTGTGAGCCATTCTCCCCCCCCGC
>NW_006292094.1:6276508-6277815 GCF_000327345.1 Myotis davidii | reverse complement strand
CATGTGAACCCCCACGGCTCCTCCACGAACCCAAGGCGCTGCACTTCCAACACGGCGCCTGTGATGGTGAGCGGCTGTGGCTCCTCTTCTGATCCTGTTTCCTGACGTGGAACTTTGTTTCTCAGCAAACAGACAGCAAGAGGACAGACATGCAAGGGGCCCTGAGCGGGGGTGGAGGGAGGGATTAGGCGCTTGCTAAGAAGCAGGACACAGCGTCCTGTGCTGGTCAGCGGTGCCATCCCTCCCGGCTCGAGAAGAAGGTTTTGGGGTTCGGGGTTCTACAGCAGAGCAGCCTGCGAGATCCTAGGTCTGTTACTAGCGAGAGTTCTCTGTGACCTGGGGGTCGAAGCCCCGGCAGGTTAACACATCTGGACGAGATGGGGAAAGAGCAGGCGGATGGAAGAGGGCGGCGAATGTGCAACCTGTTGGATGAAATTGCCCCAGAAGGACTATTGGGGAGCCGGGCGTCTTTAGGGGAGAGCCTGGGCTCTTGCCTGGCTGACCGCGGGGACATGGCCCGAAGCAGTCGGAACAGTGGCTACAGTGGGGACAGAATCGGACCAGCCCACCCAACCGGCTAGAGTGATGAGCCTATTGACTACGCTGTTGTTTCCCAAGAGAAATTACATCCTTGTGTTGGGAAAACAAACACAAAAACAAGGACAGGGGACAAAGGATTAACTGAAACGCACCCTTGGAACCTCAGGCTCTCTGAGTCATTGTTCTGCAGCATTTCTGTCATTCACGGGGGCACAGAACAGTGGTCTAAACCCAAGATGATGTTTAACAGGCGAGTTTAACCCAAGCACATTTATTGTGATTGTGAACTTATTGGGATTTAATTCTATCATCTCACTTTGTATTTTTTAATTTTCCATGCCCCCTTCCCTGCTGGGGTCCAGCAGGTCCAGGGGTCCCCAAAGGTGTGGACGGAGTCAGTGAAGAGGAATGACACAGAGACAGCGTTCAGTTGATCAGCAGCCTTGCCAGGATCTCTAGCCACACTCTCCAGCCAAGTTTTGTGTCCATGTTCTCTTGCTAGGTTCTCCAGCCACGTTCTCCTTAGGTTCTCCAACCAGGTTCGGTCGCCAGGTTCTGTAGCCGGGATCTTCAGCCAGGTTCTGTCTAGGTTCTCCAACCAAGTTCTGTAGCAAGGTTCTGTCCAGGATCTTTTGCCATGTTCTCTCTAGCGAAGTTCTTCTGTCTCTCGGTTCTGTCTAAGTTCTGTGTCCTAAGTTCTGTCTTCTGAGTTCTGTCTCTATCTGTCTCTGAGTTCTGTCTTCTAAGGTCTGTCTTCTGCGGTCTCC
>NW_006292094.1:6271570-6275492 GCF_000327345.1 Myotis davidii | reverse complement strand
CTCCTGTTGTCTTGCTGCATCTGTATTTATACCAGTTGATTCTAATCCTATCAATCTCTATTCCAAAGGTTAGGGCATTTCTTATCTCCATTCCAGGGAGTAAAGATTATGTACTTAAGCATGATTGTTAGTAGTTAAAGTGATTAATTACCCGCCTGGCAGTTAAGAGGTTTTATTCCCTCCCTAACTTCAGGGGAAAATCCCTACCTGGGGAAACAACCTTTCTCAGAGAGGTGACCTTAGTTAAAACACATAGTGCCAAGAAGGTGAGCAAACATATTAAGAACAGTATACCAGATATGCCAGGTCCCTTGAAACAGCAAAGATGGACCGGCTCCCGGCACCTCCCCCCTTTCTTCTCTTCCTTCTATGGGCTGATGATGGGTTTTTCTTTTAATTCTCTTTTGTTTCTTCGCCATGTTGGAAATGATAGTTTATCTTTCCACGTTTCCTTTGTTACCCATAAATATTTTGAACAAAGACTGTTCCTCCCTCAAGCAAACAATGGGTCTTGCCAATTCAACCTCCTCCCCTCCTGTTTCCACGTTACTGCTCTAGAGAAGTTGACATTTCTCTGCGGTCGACATGGAAATAGCTTCTTTTCTTACAGTCGGTAGTTTAATAAGATCCATCCGATTATTTATTCTGCATGTGTTTACCTTGCTCCCTGTCTCCCGGCCCCTCACCACAGGGCCCTTGCCCTTCCACCGAAGTGCATCCTCCAGCAGCTCTTTGATGGGGGGTGGGAGCATTTGTGGAGATAAGTCCTCTCTGTCTCTTAGGTGTGAAAATATCTTTACTGCGTCCTCACCCCCGAGTGGCAGCTCATCTGGGTATGTCATTCTCGGTTGACGATTGTTTTTCTTCCGCAGACTTGTCTTGGCGCTGACGTTACTGACGAGGTGTCTGGCTCATTGTCCTTGCCTTGCTCCCTCACGGTCTGCTCCCCGGCAGCTTGGGATCTTTTCCTGTTTGGCCAGGGAGGGGCCCCCAGGGGGTGTAACGTTCCAGCGGCTTCTGCTCCCCATAAGCCCTGGTTCTCTGCATTCACCTGTCTCTCCAAATGCCAAGGCAGCCACCTTCCCCCGGCCTCAGTGCTAGGATGGATCTGAAAAGAATTGTTCATTTTCCGTGTGTTTAGCTTTTCCTGTTGTGAGAACAGGAGTGGTAACTTCCAAGCTCTTGACATCTTGAAGCTGAAACTGGAGGCCTGTTTTCCGTTTTTAATTCGTGTGTGTGTGTGTGTGTGTGTTTCCTGCTTTCTGGTAGGTCACTTCACCATTTTTTCCTACTCCCATTTTGATTTCATTACAGTGCTCTCGAAGGAAATTCTCTCTTTTATATATTTGTGTGTTGTTGCTCAAGGTATGACATTATATTACAGAACATTTAACACCCTATTGGAATCCATATCTTAGCAGTTGAGTGAAATGTACAAACCTGACTTTTTTTCGTGTTCCTTTATCCTCCCCCATTTATAATCTTATTGCGAATCCTATCAGGCAGTGTTACAGTTTTTGCTTCAACCATCAAACATCATTTAGAAATTTCAAGAGGAGAAGAAGTCTACTCTATCCTTTCTTCTTTCCTTGGGTTCTAAGATTCCTTCTTTTATTGTTTCCTTTCTGTTGAGAAAACTACTTCAGTTATTTTTTTTTTTAGCTTATGTGGACTGGTGACAAGTTCTCTTCGCTTCTATTCATTCAAAAATGTCTTGCCTGGCTGGTGTGGCTCAGTGGTTGAGCATCAACCCATGAACCAAAAGGTCCCTGGTTCATTCGATTCCTGGTCAGGGCACATTCCTGAGTTGCGGGCTCCATCCATAGTAGGGAGTGTGCAGGAGGCAGCTGATCAACGTCTCTTTCTCTCATCATTGAAGTTTCTATTCTTCTTTTCCTCTCCCTTCCTCTCTCTGAAATCAATAAAAGCATATTAAGAAACAAACAAACATCAAAAATGTCTTGATTTCTGCTTCATTCCTGAAGGATGTTTCTATTGGGTATAGAATTCCGGATTGGCAGTTATTTTATTTCCATACTTGAAAATGTCTTGCCACTTCCTTCTGGTTTCTGGTGGGAAATGCATTGCCATATGAATTGTTTTTCATATTAATAAGGTCCCATTTCTCTTTTGTGCTTTCACAATGCTTTGCTTTTTTTTCTTTTCAACTAAAGCGTTCTCATAAATGTAACTATGATATATCTTTCAATTTACCCAGTGGGAGGTTTATTCAGCTTCTTGAGTCTGTAAAGTTATGTCTTTTGCCAAATTTGGGAACTTTTCAGCCAGTATTTCTTTGAAGACTCATTCGGTCCCACCCACTTCCTCCTCTGCCCGTGGGACTCAAAGAGCATGAACATTAGGGCTCTTTGTTTTCGTGCCTCAGGTCCCAGAGGCTCAGCTCACGCCCTTCCCGACCGTTTTTTCTCCCTGTTGTTCAGACTGGGCCATTCCTATGTTTCTTGCTTTAAGCTCCCTCGCTCTTTCCTCCGTCCTCCCCATTCTGGTGTTAAACCCCATCTATTGACATTTTCTTTTTCTTGGTTGTATTTTTCAGTTTAAAATTTTTTATTTTATTTAAAAAATATCTTCTATGTGTGTGCTGAGACGTGCTATGGTCCCATTCATTCCAAGTGTGTTCATAATTGCTCATTAAAGCGTTTTATGGGGAGTGCTTTAAAGTCTTTCGTCGGGTAATTCTGACATCTGTATCGCCCGAGTGTTCGCATCTGTCTTCGTCTGCTAGCGCTGCCGGAACAAATTGCCACGAGCTGGTGCCGTGAAACAACAGCAGTGTGTTCCCGTGCAGGTCTGGAGCCGGACATCCGAGGTCCAGGTGTGGGCGGGCTTTGCTCCCTCTGGACACCGAGGGGGGGGCGGGTCTGCCCGTGCTGCTCTCCTGCCTCCGGGCACTCCTCCGCCTGTCTCTCCAGGGCCTTCTCGGCCTGTTGCTCCGAGGCCTCCCCTCTGCTCTGTGGACACAGGCATTGCGTGTAGTTAGACCCACAGAGACCCGATCTCCGATTCCCTCCTTCCATCTCTGAGGACTGTAGTTGCACTTGTTTAAGGCCATCCTCAGGTTGCTCGAATGATTTCATTTTGGGGAAACGAAACATTTGTTGGTCCTCTCCTGGAAGACGTGCTTTGGCAGGTTAGTTTTAAAGCTTATCTTGAATAGAAGGTGTGAGTGTGTGTGTGTATATATGTGTGTGTATGTGTGAGTGTGTGTATATGTGTGTGTATGTGTGTATGTGAGTGTGAGTGTGTGTATGTGAGTGTGTATATGTGTATGTGAGTGTGTATATGTGTGTGTGAATTTGTGCGTGTGTGTGTGTATGTGTGTGTGTGTGTGTATGTGTGTATGTGAGTGTGAGTGTGTGTATGTGACTGTGTATATGTGTATGTGAGTGTGTATATGTGTGAGCGTGTGTGTGAGTGTGAGAGCATATGTGTGTATATGTGTGTGTGTGTGTGTCCGTGTCCCTTCCTGGGGTCACCCCTCTGTGACCAGTGGAGTTGCAGGCCTCTGTCCAGCCCACTGGGCTCCTGAGTAACAGGCCTGAGATTGGCGGCCCGGGGTCTGGTCGCACAGGGACAGGGACGGGCTGGGATTTTCCGCAGGTCGGTCCCGCCGGCTCCTCTGCTCACTGCCGCCTGCTCAGTAGTAGCCCCGCGGCGGCCGCAGTGGTTCAGCCTCGGTTCCTGGTGGAGGATGCTCCCGGGCTCCCCTGTCCCGGGCTCCCCTGTCCCGGGCGCACGGAGCCCGTGCCCTGCTCGCTCCTCCTCGTGGGACTAACTCCCAAGGAACGCACGTGTTTTTCAAGGGCAGCTACATCTTCGAATCCATTCTTACCCCTGACCAGTGATCATATCTGTGGTGGTGGAGCTGGGAGGGGGAAGCCCTGGGTGAACCCACGTGGCT
>NW_006292094.1:6270764-6271026 GCF_000327345.1 Myotis davidii | reverse complement strand
TGTGTGTGTGTGTGTGTCCGTGTCCCTTCCTGGGGTCACCCCTCTGTGACCAGTGGAGTTGCAGGCCTCTGTCCAGCCCACTGGGCTCCTGAGTAACAGGCCTGAGATTGGCGGCCCGGGGTCTGGTCGCACAGGGACAGGGACGGGCTGGGATTTTCCGCAGGTCGGTCCCGCCGGCTCCTCTGCTCACTGCCGCCTGCTCAGTAGTAGCCCCGCGGCGGCCGCAGTGGTTCAGCCTCGGTTCCTGGTGGAGGATGCTCCC
>NW_006292094.1:6269837-6270552 GCF_000327345.1 Myotis davidii | reverse complement strand
CGCTGCGGAGAGGCCGGCTCAGGGGCCGGGCGGGGGCCCGGCCCCCCCCCCCCCCCCCCCCCCCCCGGGGCTTTGAAAAGGAAATCTGCCCGGAGCAGGGCTGCGTTGGCCCCCGGTTGCTGGCTCGTGGGAAGACGCTGGCCTGGCAGCTCTGTGCTCAGGTAGTGGCCGCAGTCCTGAGGAAGCGTCGTAACTGACACTTTAGATTTTTGAACCAAAACCTTAAATTGCAAAATTACATATTTCAGGCCTGTATTAACTTGGTAACGAAAGTAAAGAGGCCCCGCCGAACCTCCAAACCTCACTGACCTTCCTGTGCCGCCGCACAATTATAGTGTTTTTGTAAAATTACCAAGAAAGTAAGAGGATGTGATATTTTCTCTCCTGACAGCAATCTCGTTTCCCAGCACAAACCCGGGCCTGTCATTCCGGGAGCCACGCAGGGCGGCGGCCACCTGCCTCCTGACTGTTTCCCGCAGTCGCCAGGTGATCCGCCAGAACGCGTTTGGACGAAAATAGCAATTTCGCCCCCACCCCCCATCCGCTTCCTTTCTTGTCCCTCATCACCATTCCAATTTGGCCATAATTGTGCCGTTCCCATAACAACAGCCAAGGAGCTGGGTCTTTACGGAGGCCTTGCAGCGGGCTGTCCACAGAGCGGGCGGCGCCGTGCAGACCCACAGTCAGCCGCGCACAAAGCCACGGCGATGGGGGG
>NW_006292094.1:6266011-6269398 GCF_000327345.1 Myotis davidii | reverse complement strand
GCACCCCACTCCCTGCCCTCCTGTGCCCCGCACCCTACCCCCTGCACCCCATGCCCCATGCCCTGCACCCCATACCCCGTACCCCTGCACCCCACACCCAGTGCCCCTGCACCCCACTCCCCACGCCCTGCACCCTGCACCCTGCACCCTGTGTTTCCACTCTCTGCCCCGTGTGCACCCAGGCCTCTGGTCACCATTGCGGCCGGCCTGGGCCAGCTAAAATGCACGCACACAGAGAAACACCACAAAAGCTCCTCTGCATGTATTTTACCAAATCGTGGCAAACATCGAAGAGCAGCACTCTCGAGGGGCGGTGCCTCACCTTACCCGAGAGCACAGGGCAGCACCCAGAGTCGCCACGCCCGGACGGCCCCTCTCTCACCCACACGTGTCCCTTTGTGCTGAGCCCCCGCGGGGGTCAGGGAACAACGGCTGGGTCAGGTACCGGAGCTGGCTGGTCGGGATGCTCCCTTTGTCACGGCCCACAAGGTGTGTCGTGCTAAGTCGATGTGTCCCCACCAACAGCTATTCCCACCCCCATCCCACCTGAGAACATGCCTTTACAATTTTTGAGAGAGAGAGAGCAAGAGTGAGTGGGAGGGCGGGAGAGGGAGGGAGAGAGAGAGGGAGAAAGAGAGAGAGAGAGAGAGAGAAACATCAATCAGTTGCCTTCCATACACACCCTGACTGGGGAATCTGCATCCTTTTGGTGTACAAGACGACACAGTTCTGGAGGCCGGAGGTCTAGGATCAGGGTGCTGGCACATTCCGTGTCTGGTGAGCCCTCTTCCTGGTTCACAGAAGGCCGTCTTTGCCGGGGTCCAGCCCCAGCAGGTCCAGGGGTTCCCAAAGGTGTGGACGGAGTCGGCGAAGAAGGAATGACACGGAGACAGCGTTCAGTTGATCAGCAGCCTAGGCAGGATCTCTAGCCAAGTTCTAGTCAGGATCTCCAGCCAGGTTCTGTGGCCATGTTCTCTCACTGGGTTCTCCAGCCAGGTTCGGTCACCAGGTTCTGTAGCCGGGTTCTCTTGCCAATTTCTGTAGTCAGGTTCAGTCCAGGATCTTTTGCCATGTTCTCTCCAGCGAAGTTCTAGGTTCTGTGTAGGTCCTGTCTGCTAAGTTCTGTGTTCTAAGTTCTGTCTTCTAAGGTCTGCCTTCTGAGGTCTGCCTTCTGAGGTCTGCCTTCTGTTGTCTTGTTGCATCTGTATTTATACCAGTTGATTCTAATCCTATCAATCTCTATTCCAAAGGTTAGGGCGTTTCTTATCTCCATTCCAGGGAGTAATGATTATGTAGCTTAAGCATGATGGTTCGTAGTTAAAGTGATTAATTACCCGCCTGGCAGTTAAGAGGATTTATTCCCTCCCTAACTTCAGGGGAAAATCCCTACCTGGGGAAACAACCTTTCTCGGAGAGGTGACCTTGGACCGGCTCCCGGCACGTCTTCTCCCTGTGTCCTGGCGTGGCAGAAGCGGGAGGGAACTCTGTGGGGTCTCTTTCTAGGGCACTAATCCCATTCATAAGGGCCCCACCCTCATGCCCTAAGCACCTCCCAAAGGCTTCCCGCCCTAACGATATCACAGTGGGGGGTAGGATTTAACATATGGATTTGGGGTGAAGAGGTCAACTTTCAGTTCATTGCCGCTGGGGTCTTATAAGAGGGGGTGTGTTAGGGGAGACAGAACCCAGAACGCTGTGAGGAACGCTCTGTGGGTGAGACCTGAGTTGCCGACCTGAGGGCGAGGCTTCTACCTGCGGCCTCCAGCTGGCTGTCCATGGCCGGGCCACAGTCCTGGGGCCAGTGTGGGCCCCACAGTATATACGTTTTCCAACATTTCATTTAGAAAAATTTCAAACATACAGTAAAGTCGAAAGATGTTTACAATGCACATCCATCTAACTACCACCTAGATTCTACCATTAACATTTGTTTTTTACTTTAAAAAAAATCCGATTATCTGTCTGATTTAAAATTTCAAACATTACAAGCAAAGGTTTAGCCAATGAAGGCCCGTCCATCTGTGTTCTTTACCTTCTAAGTAACCACGGTGAGCCGTCTGATGTCGATTTTTCCAGACTTTTCCATGCAAACACCATGATTATAAAAGTGTACACGCCCACACGCACGCACCCCACCCCCCACAGGACTCCCCGAGTTCCTCCCCAGCACGACCCCATCGCCACTAACATTTTACTCCACGCGCTTGTCACCTACCGGTCCGGCTCCCCACCCTCCGTCCACTCGTTAGCTACCTGGTTTCTGGTGCATTTCCAAACAGATTGCAGCCGCCAGAAAGCTCACTTCCGCAGCGAGCACACCACGCCCCAGAGTCCAGTATGTGCTTGCAGCTTGTTTTGAGGTAAAGCCTTTCATACACTGAAACGCATAAACCACGACTGTACGTGGCCTGAGTTTTGAGAAATGCAATGTGTGTGTAACCACAACACCGACCAAACTGTAGAAAAAGACATCACCCTGAAAGCTCTCCCCTGCTCACTCCCAGCGAATCCGAATCCTCACCCAGTCCTTTCGGGGCAATGGCTCCTTTCCCTGCCTGCTTCCTAGCTTTACACGAATGGAAGCACTCAGCGTGAACTCTCAGGGCACCTTTTACTCGGCAGACGATACCAGATATTCATCCGTGGTGTGACATCTGCTAGCGTGGCGTATGTCAGTCATTCATTGTGGTGGGCTGTGGAGCGGGCTTCCCAGCAGCAGTTTTGATCACCACATCACACTGATGATCACCTGCACCTACCGGTAAAATTAGAAAGTGGTTCTAGTCCCAAACATGCAAATAATTACATTGAAAGTGAACGGGCCAAACACGCCGCGGGAGACAGAGCCGGCGATTCCACGCCCAGATGTCTGCCCTAGAGAAGCCCTGCTGCCCGTGTGCGTGTGACCCCGCGGAGTCTGCTCAAGTGCCCAAACGACCGCCAGTACCAGAAAGGCAAATAGACTAAAATATGCACAGGAGGAATATCAGTTAGAAATAAATCCACACGTGTCAGAATGAATAGATCTCCTGGAACAAATATTTCAAAGTAACGGGAAAGGTATGACTTTTGTACAAAATTTTAAGGATACACAAAGCTTACTGTACATTATTTATAATTGCACATATATGTAGAAAACAGAAATTCGAGATTTTAATGAATGTGTAATATTGGCTGCCTCCAGAGAGAACAGGGAAATAATGGTGGTGATGGTGGGGTTGATGGTGATGGTGGTGGTGGGGTTGATGGTGATGGTGGTGGTGGTGGTGGTGGTGATGGTGGTGGTGGTGGTGATGGTGGTGATAATGGTGATGGTGGTGGTGCTGGTGATGGTGGTGGTGGTGGTGGTGGTGATGGTGGTGATAATGGTGATGGTGATGATGGTGG
>NW_006292094.1:6263339-6265199 GCF_000327345.1 Myotis davidii | reverse complement strand
TAGAAGGTGAAATGGACAGGATTTAGTGGTTCTCAGAAGCCTCGTAGAAAGGGAGGAGGAGAACAGGGTAGGTCAGTTGTATTTTATAAAAAGTCTGTAGTCACCTAAGCTGCTCCCTGCTCACCTTCCGGGGCGAATGCCAGCCCGCGTCCCCGGCAGGAGCGTGCAGCCACCACCACCAGGGCCGCCTCGCTGTCCCGGCTGCGGCGGTGAGATGGCTGCCCGTCTCGACAGCCCTTCCATCAGGGGTGGCTCCGGCCCTCCCGGGGCGGGCGCGGGGCTGCTCTGACAAACAGCCGGCGGGAGGAGTGATGTGCGGCTCGCCTGCCGAGGAGTCAGGCCCGGTGATGGATGCTCCGGCCGACGGGAGGTCCCCGCGGCTGCCTGATGCATCGTCTAGTCACCGCGGGCATTTAAATGACTCGATTGGAACCGTCCTCCATGGAAGAGATTGGATCCCAGCTAACAGAGAGGCTGGGAGGCGGGGCAGGCCTCACGCCAGAGGCCACGTGGCTGCCGAGACGCGAGAGCAGATGCCATGGGCGTGGCCGATCTCGCGTGGCAGCTCCTCCACAGTCCGTGGGGCCCAGGGAGGCTCCTGGTGAACATTTTCGTGGTGAAATGGCCTCCCTGCCCCCCCAGGATAGAAGCGTGTGGACACGGTGCCTTCCTGGGAGCCTACGGGCCGACGTCACACTCTGCTAACTTTATGTCCCGTTAAACTGACACGCGTGGCACCGCCCTGGGAGTCATTAGAGGCACGTCAGCAGGAGCGGCGAGGAGCTCAACGTGTCCGCACCCGAACCGCACCGAGGGGCCGGGACGTCGCTATGGCATCAGACGATAATCGAAGAGCGAGGGACCGGCTTTGCAAGAGCGCGCGCTTCCATTTGGGGTGAAATAGGGAGCACGCTCCGTTCGGAACAAGTGCCCTGTCTGTGGGCCGGGAATGGATGGAGCAGTTTATCTCCAGGGGCGGAGGGAGAGCCGCTATGAAAGGGGCCGCTGTGCCCTGGGAGGGAGCCCCGCGGCTGCTTGATCCATGGACGCGTGCCGTCTAATGCTCTCCCCGAGGCACAGCTCCCCTAAATCTCCGAGACGTTTACAGTCTTCAGGATGCGCGGCCGGGAGCCGCTCCATCATGCGGGGGGAGCTTGACAGCGGAATGGAGTGCCATCATTTATTTTCACAGGAAGCACTGGGTTTGACCTTGAAACTCCTCACCACACTTTATAACCCTCAGCCCATCCTGGCCAGGAGGGCCCCTTAAGAAAAATGTGCTGGCGGGATGTGCGTCCGTCAGCCTCGCCGGGACCTGCGGGAACGGCCGCACTCGGGGCGGTGTGGGGAGCCGGGCCTGGCAGCTCGGTGGGCCACAGGCCAGCGGAGTGGGGGCTGCGGCCACAGACAGTATGAACCGCCACCGCCCACTGAGCCCTCCGGGCGCCAGGCCCCGCACCTCACGGGAGTGTCCTCTTTCCTCCCGTGACTTCCTTCCACTTCGTTCTTGGTTCCGGCTGGAACCTTGAGGCTCAGAGAGGTTGAGTCACTTACCCCGGGTCACCCAGCGATGCAGCGGAGGGTCCGGATTCACACTCAGGTCTTGTGACGGCAGAGCCAGAGGGGCGTTAGCGGCCGGTGCTGACAGGCCACCGCTGCTGCGGTGGAAGCCGGTGGCCTGGGCGGGTGCCTGGCTCAGCTTCCCGGTCTCGCGTGAGCGTGGCTGGGCGCTCTGTCCCTCCCTCCCTCCCGAGGGCAGCGTGCGGCTGGGTCTGGCTCTGGAGATGCTGCGTGCCTGGAGCGGGAAGCTGAGGGGGCTGAGGGGGCCTCCCTGCCCACCTCCTCTGCGGAGTCCACTCG
>NW_006292094.1:6248289-6263187 GCF_000327345.1 Myotis davidii | reverse complement strand
GCAGCCGCAGGCCTCCAGGCCGTTCTGGAGGGGTGACCCCCATCGGGCCGGTGACCAGCCTCTGGAAGGAGGACAGCGCCACGGCTCTGCGTCCTCTCCAGCTACTGACAAGGAGGCCATGCAGACGGGCTAAGGGATGTCCCGGCCGGGCCCAGCCCTGGCGGCAGGGCTGCATGGCGCCCGCTTCCCCGGCTCTCAGGGTTGGTACGTGATGCGGCCGCTCTTCATTTCCAGACCCACCTCCCGCCACGTGGCAGGCTCCTGAGGGGAGAGGGAGAGGGAGTGAGGGAGGCTGCAGGGTGTCTGGCGGCCTGGAGGGGGTGCGTGTGCCCTGGGAGGGACCCACGGGAACATCTCTGCCCACCGCCCAGCCCTGGCGTGGGCAGCCCTGTGACGTGGGCAGTCCCGTGATGTGGGCAGTCCCGTGACATGGGCATCCCCGTGACATGGGCATTCCCGTGACGTGGGCATTCCCGTGATGTGGGCAGTCCTGTGACGTGGGTAGCCCTGTGACGTGGACAGTTCCGTGACGTGGGCAGCCCTGTGGTGTATACGTGTGCATTGTCTCCTCCTTACTGATAGAGGAGCAGCCCAGAGAGGGACAGTGATCTGCCCAGGGTCACACAGCGCGGAAGCATCAGGACCAAGGCTGGAATCCAGACGGTTGGCCGGCCGGCCACGCTCTGGAATCATAAGCCACAGCCCTATCTCGGGAAAAGCAGGGAGGCTCATTGCAAACCCTGGAGGAGCGAACCCCGGAAGCACCTTCAGCGCAGGCCATGCTGACCTCAGAGGGCCCGATGGTGGACTCTGCAGCTTAGCATTTAAAAAGTGACACTGTCCCTCCTCCCCCTCATAATCATTATGTTCCGATAAATGAACGGCGCCCAGCTGTGCGGAGAGGCTGGCGCGGAGCTGCCGGGGAGGTGGCCCCACCGCTGTCCTGTCCTCTCGCAGCATCGGGGCTGGGGCTTTCCTGCCGCCGAGTGGCCCCGCGCGCGGCTGCCCCACGGTCCAGACTGGACCCAGGAACACATCCGTGTTTCCAAGGCTGCATGAGCTCCACACAGAACAGCTGTGTCTCCCCAAATGCTCGGTGACTTTTTATATATACATATATTTCTATAGATTTCAGAGAGGAAGAGAGAGGGAGAGAAACAACGATGATGAGAGAGAATCATGGATCGGCTGCCTCCTGCACACCCCACCCTGGGGATCGAGCCGGAAACCCGGGCCTGTGCCCTGACCGGGAATCGAACCCTGACCTCCGGGTTCATAGGTCAACCTCTGAGCCCCGCCAGCTGGACGCTTGGTGAGGGTCGTTGACTGTCCGGCCAGGTGTGGTCAGAGAGGCAGGGAGGGCGCTGCGTCCCTGCGCCAGACGCCCTGGCACCTGGGACAGAGACATGTGCAGGGGCGGGCGAGGGATGGGGCCGCCCTAGTGTCTGTTGTCCTCAGAGTCGGGGAGTCATGAGCACGCTGCCCCCCGGGGTCTCTGGGGCCGTGGGTAACTCCACACGGCCCTGCTGTCTCATTAACCAGCCTCGGCCTTGCACTTCACACGGACCTGCCAGGGTGCGGCCCTCAGGAGGGACGGCCCCACCGAGACGCCCGGCGGCCTGGAGCTCTTGGTGGGTCCCAACAGTCTCGTTTGGGGGGAAGAGAAACCTAATTCCAGCGGAGGAAGCAGCCCTCGGGCATATGGCTCTCCGGTTCGCCAGGACCCGTGGCCCACGTGCGACTTTCTTACTGTTGCTGTTGCCCGTCTTTACCTGGAAGACATGGGGAGCCACCCACCGAGTCCCTGCCCCGAGGGACTGACCCCGCGTCTCTGCGGGGGGTGGGGGTCGGCGAGCAGAGCAGAGCAGAGCGAGGACGCTGGTCGTCTGTCCACAGGAGAGGGCGGCCGTGATGCTCGCTGCTCGCTCGGCACTCTCTCCCCCTGCAGAGCCGCGCTCCTGTCCCCGGGAGGCCTGCTCTGAGGCCCCGACAGCTCTGCTTTCCCGGTTCTGCTCGTTCCCTTGGGCGCGTCCTGCCTGCCTCTGGCCGTCCCGGGAGGGCGTCCTCCTCTGTGGATGCTCCTGTGTTTGAGGGGAGCCGTCACGGCCGAGGGGGGCACAGTCCGGGGAAAGGCCTGCCCTCCAGGAGCCAAGGGGAATGTGGTTTTAAATCTCACTCACACATCCGTTTTGGCATCTTTAAAACTCGTTCTCCTTCCTGTCCCTCCCCTCCGTGGCTGTCAGTGGTCTGGTGAGTGAGCAGGGGCAGGGCAGGGATGTGCCCTGGGGCCCGATGGACAGAGGGTGTCTGAAATGGGGGGTGGGCGGGTTGAGGGGTCAGCGTGCCATCTGTGTCTATAGAAACCGCCCGGAAGCGGACTGTGGGTGTGAGCCCGACGGTCGGTGGAGAGCTGTGAGGACCGAGCGGAGCGGGAAGCAGTGCAGTGGCCACGGGCACGGCCAGGGTCAGGGCTGGCGGGTGCCCTGGGGCTTCAGGGATGACCCTCTCCCTGTGCCGACACGCAGGTGACCCCTGCGTCCTCTCAGGGCCGCAGGCCGGGCTGCTCTCACAGCCCTAATCGTCCCTCCTGTTTCCTAAGTGGCCAGATCGAAGGGCATTAGCGCTCTCAGGGGGCAGCTCTTACCGGCTCCTGTGCCATGGGCCTCGGACCCCCGCCTCCCTCCTAAGTGGCCTTAATGCACAGTCCGCGCACGTCCTCCCGGCCTCCCGGGACCAGTGGCGAGTCCTGACTATTTCATCAGCGCCGGGCCTGCTGTGCGGCCACATCTGGGCGTCATCTGTCCTGTGGGACACCTTTCCGGAGAGGGAGCCACCAGCAAGGGTGCGTCACCGTCCTTCAGACACGAGGGCTCAGCCAGGCTCCCAGCGACGCCGGAGAGCATTCACCCCGTGTGAGCGGGTCTCTGTGGGTGAAGGGAGCCCCCATGGAGGCCTGGCGTTCACGGAAGCCCTGTCTGCCCAGCCCCCAGGCAGCGGAAGAGGATGTGCAAAAAGAAAATGAACCCACAGGACTTGGGAGAGCCTTTTCAAAGGGGACTGTTTCCTGAGACGACTGTTTCTGCTCTGTTCTGGAACTCGGGTGAACTTGTTTCTTTCTTTAGCAAGTGTTTATTTAGTTCCTACTGCCTCACGCACGGGACAAGGCACTAGGACTCAACCCTGAACAGGAATACGCCCGCCTTGCCCTCAGAGAATGGGAGCCCAGGGAGGGATTCATTCATTCATTCATTCATTCATTCATTCATCAGCACTGTTTATTGAGTGAGTGTTGCATGGCTAGGCATTGTTCTAGGGACGGGTACACGGCAACGGACAAAACAAACCAGCGTCCTTCAGGTGGGAGAGGACACTTTCCCGATAAGCATACAATGTGTGTAATTATCCCGTGCAATGCGCACAATACAGACACGTTTCTTACAAAGGCCTTCAGGCGCTTCTGCTCCTAAAGTGATCCGGGGTAATACAGAGGAAAAGCAAACCAACTGACACCTTCGCTGGGACGCTATACCCAGCTAAACGGTCCTTCCGCAGCCGAGGCCAAACAAAGGCATTTCAGGCATAAACGACAGCGAGTGACGCCTTTATGACCAGCAGAGACTCAGGATCGGAGGGAAATGAGGAGCATAAAAACTCCTGGAATGCGGGGCCCTGGCGAAGCTCCCAGGTCCGCACAGTGAGGCCGATGGGCCACTCGCGCCATCAGTGCTTGTCATCACCCCCCGCCCATTCCGTCAGTGAGGAATGGCCCGTAATGTGCGGCAGCTCGCGAGAGAGACTGCCTACGTAAGGGCTTGTTCCCTCAGGTTAGAAGGCCAGGCCTGGGGAGAAGGCTCCACCTGTCACCGGGGACCCAGCCTCGTCTGTCTTCCTGCCGCGGCAGACGCAGCGGCGGCCTCCATCCTCAGCATGGCCACGTGGTCCCAGGCGGCTGCGGGAGCACCAGCTACCAAACCCCCCTTCTGAGCAGCAAGAAGAGGGAAAGGGAGGGAGAGCAAAGGGCGGGCCCCAGTCTGCCCGTCTGTAAAGGAGCCCTCACTGAAGTCCCACCCAGGAACCCCAGAATATGGACGTGGCCACCCCTGGGAGCAAGACGGTAGGGAACATTCCCTTAGCGGGGCACACCCCTGAGGCAGTGACTCAGGAAGAGAGAGGGATTTGGGGAGCAGCCGCAGTCTTTGCCACTCCACTCGAATGCCTGTCTTTACGGGAATGGATACATAAACTGCAGGGGCGTTTTGCAATGGAGTGCTGTGTCGTGGTTACGATGAAGGCAGTAGCGACACGGATCTATAGAAATAATCCTCAACGAACGCTCTTGCCTGCAGAAGCGAGTGGTGAACGATTTCCGCTGAGGTCAGGTTTAAAGGCCCGCAGAACAGCACAATGTGTCTGTTACAGCCGCACAACGTGCTCATGTGGGGAAGATGCAGAGCACGAAGGAGAATGGAAACCCCAAATGCAGGGTGGGAGGGCCGGCCGTGGGGCCAGACGCGGGCACGCCAAGGGCGTCAGCTCCCCGGTAACGCTTTGTTTCTCCAAAAAGAAAAGAAAAGGGTTTGGAGGAAACAGCACAGTGTTAAATCTGGTTAAAATTAAATGGTGAGCTCACAGCACTTTAGCTCTCGCTCCCTATACGTTTCTCGGCATGTGAGTTAGAAGTGGGGGGAGAGGGGTGCTAGAAGGGCAGAATGGGTGAGGTGCGACATAGAGTGAATCCACCCCCCAAGTGCACAGCTTGGTAAACTTCGTAAAGTAAACACACACCAAGCCTGTATAGAACCCAGCTCTCCGGAACGTTCTCTCAGGCCCCTCAGCCATAGGCCGTGAAGAATGGCACCATGGGCGGCCGGGCCTGTTGCTGGCTTTCGCATGAAGGGGTCGTGCCGCCTCCTACAGGCGCCCCCTTTCCTGGCGGGCTTCCTCTCCCAGCCTCACGCCTGTAAGGGTCATCCCCAGGGGATGTTTCTTTTTAAAAAAATATATTTTATTGATTTCTGAGAGGAAGAGAGAGAGAGAGGGAGAGGGCGAGAGCGAGAGAAACATCAGTGATGAGAGAGAATCATGGACCGGCTGCCTCTGCCTCCTGCATGCCCCTCTCTGGGGATCGGGCCCACAACCCGGGCATGTGCCCTGACAGATTGGAACTGCGACCTCCTGGTTCCTAGGTTGATGAACCGGCCAGGCCTGAGCGGCGTTTTCTAACCGGCCTCCTGTCTGACTCCTCCGAAGGTGGGGCTCCGCCCTCACGGTGAGGAAGGACTTCATGGACCCGCCCCCCCCGCACCCCCCGAGCCTGGAAGCAGCAGGAGGGAGAGCTGAGTTTGGGGCGGTTTTCAGAATCCTGGACCCGTGGCTGCTTGGGGAGCCGAGGTCCGCCCGCTGTCGTGATGTGACAACGCTCCCACAGCCCCTCTGGGCCCCAGTTTCCCGTCCCCTCGCCTCGTGTCTTTTTGAAAGAAAGCAAGTACCAAGCATGGGGCTGTGGGCGAGGCACGGGAGCTCCCAGCTCAGCCCTGACAGCTCGCCGGGGGCCAAAATCATTAAAGCTGCACAGGGAGATGTAGGTATTATTTTAACACTAGAGGCCCTGTGCACGAAATTCATGCACTGCGGGGGGAGGGGGGGTGTCCCTTAGCCTGGATTGCGAGACGGGGCAGGCCAGGCCACGGGACCCCACCAGTGCACAATCAGGATGCGGGAGGTTGGCCAGCCTGGGAGGGACCACAGGAGGGCTCCAGGGCATGTCCAGCCCGGCTCACTCGGCCGGACCCCAGCAGCAAGCTAACCTAACAGACGGAGCATCTGCCTGGTGGTCAGTGCATGTCATAGTGAGTGGTTGAGCGGCCTTAGCATATAATTAGCGTATTACACTTTGATTGGTTGAACGGATGACCAGACACTTAGCATATTAGGCTTTTATTAGATAGGATAGGACCCAGGTTTGCTTTTCGTTCATGCCCTGCTCCAGTCCCTCCCTCACTGCCAGCGTCTAATGTTAGCGCCTTCACGCAGCTTTTGTCAAAGATGTTAACGTACAACACAAAACCCCAAGGAATGTCCTTGCCAAATGGGCTGGCGCCGGTGTCTGCCCCAGCAGGACCGAGGAGGCAGCATGCTGAGTTCCTGGCGTGCGATCAGTTTCCTGGGTGCTGAGTGCTGGCGGCCATGCTCGGCCGCCTGCTCCCTGGTGTGCAGGCCAGACGCTCCCATTGACCACGCTGCTCCCTGGAACCCTCTCTGGAAATTAATGGAGGATGGAAGTCTCTGGTCCCAACCACACACACACTCACACACACACTCAACACACACACACACAATTACACACACACACTCACACTCACACACACACACACTCACACTCACACACACACTCTCACACACACACACACACACACTCTCACACACATGCACACACATGCACACACTCACACGCACACACACTCACTCACACACACACTCTCACACACATGCACACACGCACACACACTCGCACACACACACGCACACACTCACACGCACACACACTCACACACACACTCACACACACACACACACTCTCACACACACATACTCTCTCACACACGCACTCACACGCACGTGCACACACACACACTCACTCACACACACGCACGCACACACGCACACACTCACACGCATGTGCACACACGCACACACACACACACTCACACACTCCCCTCGTGGAGCCCGCCAAGCTCTTCTATTGTAAATGAGTCGTTTTCACTTCCACACGATTGATCGCTGTTTGCCTGCAGCGGGAGTCCAATCTGAGGTGTGTGCAATCCTGCTGGGTTTCCTGGGAAGATCGCCCGCCAAGGATGAGTCTGAATTGGACCACGAGACCCAACGCCTACATGCCCGATCCCCTTCCTACCCACCGACAGGGCCCGTGCCTCCGTGATTCGATTTTGCACCAAAGGAGGCAGCACAGGTGATCCAGGCACAAGGGCGTCCTGGCGAGAACGCGGTGCCCAGGCGCTCTGTGAGGGGCGTGCAGAACGGTGCCACCTCAGTGAAGTGGCTGCTCGCTCCCCACCCAGGGAGAGCCTGCACTTATTGCAGCAGAGATGCCACCTGTGGGCGAGCTGGCGGCCCATCCCACCCCCTGCTCTGAGGGCATCTGTCTGCCTGCGCCCTCCCAATGCTGGGGAGGAAGGAAGGACAGGCCAGCGGGTACTGATGGACAGACCAGCGGGTGCTGACGCTGGGGAGGGCGGAAGGGCGGCTGCCAGCGCTGCTGTGAGATGCCCGCGAGTGATGGTCTGCCCAGGGAAGGAGGAGCTGGTGCACTTGAGGATCCGGCCAAGGAGAACAGGGGAAGCCAATAAATGTTGGCTGCTGAGCAGAAAACCTGTTGGTGGGAAAGGCTCAGCACCAGGGACTGGGAGGAGGGGAGCGTGAGTCAGATTCCGTCTGGTGCCAGCCCGCTGACGGCGGAGACAGCTGGCCCGGGGCCACGGCCAGTCCCCCGGCTGAGCTCCGGGGCCTGTGGCTGCCCCTGGAGTCGGTGAAAACTCCAGCCACTCCGCATCATCCAATCTGGGATCCTACGGGGTGTGTCTGCTCCGGGATTAGCAAACAGCCGGAGGCCGTTAGGGGCTGAACAAAGGGAACGCCCTCTGCGGCCGGCCGAGCCCCGGCTTCCAATTCCGTCAGAGGCTGATTAATACCCGCTCACTTCCCGCCGCAAGGAAAACATTGATAATTAAGTCCGGCGGCCGGCGCGTAATCACTCCAGCTCCTCCTTTGTATGTTTTGAGCGTGCTCGCACATTTCATGAGCCGTTGACTTTACAAGGTGGGTAAACGGCAGGCGATTATGGCGACCACACGGCCGAGGTGCGTGGTTTTATGTCTTCGCTGTAAACGGTGGCGGTTCGAGGCCGCGGGGAGGGCTCCCACCCTCAGTGCCTTCCTGGCATTTGAAGACAAAGACGAGTTTTGTAAAAAAGGGAATGTTTATTTTGTGATAATCACATCACCTATTCAAATAGCAATATAATTTAAAATTCTCTCGGTGGGCACGGCTCAATTAAATGAATGACACCAGCACCGCCTCTACCGTGCGGCCACGCCTCCGAACAGAACACGAAGCTTATTAAGGATCGTGCGTCACTCTTCTCGCGTAGACAACACGGGCTGTGGACAATGAGCGGGCGGTCTGCTCTGGAAAGGTCTGGGGGACACAGGGAGGAAGTCTGAGGTTTTCTATCGGAAGACAGAGCATCCCTGTGTAATTCTCAGGACACGGCGGGGGCGCAGGGGCCCCAGAGAGTCCCGAGCAGCTGAAGGAAGATGAAGTCAAGGCTAGAGTCCACCCGGCGTGGCTCAGGGGTTGAGCATCGAACCTCTGAACATCCTATGAACTAGGAGGTCATGGTTCGATTCCCAGTCAGGGCACATGCCAGGTTGCAGGCTCCATCCCCGGTAGGGCGCGTGCAGGAGGCAGCTGATTGGTGATTCTCATCATGGATGTTTCTCTCTCCCGCTCCCTCTCCCTTCCTCTCTGAAATCAATAACAAATATATATTTTTTAAAAAGAAGTCAAGGCTATGTGTGGAGAGCCGCTACAGCGTCTGGACAGGTTCCAGCCTCGGACTGATGAGAGGGCACAGTCCTCTCGTGGCAAAGCCCTCCCAGCACCATTACAGCCAAAGGCTGTGGCTGTGAGCTTCACCTTATGGTCCGAACCTGTGGGCCCAGGTGGCTGAGTGGTGTGGGCTGTGGGAGGTGCAGCAAGTGCTGCCCAAACAAAGCTTGATCGAGTTCAGGTGCATGTAATCCAGTAGATTCAAAACCCGCGGGAACGTTGTAAACATCTTGACCTGCCCTTGCTTTGCCTCGTGGGATCTGCTATAAAGTAAAGACTCGGCTCGCAGGCCGTGGCGCTGTCTCTCCATCCGGGAGCAGCGGCCCCAGCTTCATTCTCTTGTCTGTTATCTTTCACCCTTCACCACCACCACTCCCGCCCCTCAGGTTCACCCTTGGCCATGCCGGACACGGTTCAGCTATGGGGAGATGGGGCCACAGAGGCCTCTGAGCACCTCGGGCCTCTTCCCTCTCATGCCCATTTCCTCCCCACTGCCCTCCGTGTCCCGGCGCCAGGGGCGCGCTCACACGCAAGAAAAGGGCCTGTGGGCTGTGCGAAGAGGCCCGAAGGTCACAATCGTCGGGATGACCCCTCTCAAGCCTCCGCAGCGCCCAGGGCAGAGCACGAATTACACTGTCACTGGCCGCTCTCCTGCGGGCGAGAGAAGTGTTTTCAGGGAACAGGCCGCCTGTGAGGGATGGAAAGATCCTTCCCAAACTCCCACTCCGCACGCTCAGCAGGACACCGCCGATGCCCCCACAGTGAGCCTCCTCCGGTGGTGCCTCCGGAATTAGGTTAGGGAAGTGCAGCTCAGGTGCCATAGCAGAGGGCAAACCAAAATGCCCTTTGTGTTTCCTGCCTCCTGAGTTTTGAATGCCTTGGACATGGCCACAGCCAGAGCCACCCCTTAAGTCACCCTGGCGTTGGCAATTAGGGCCTCTAGGGCTCAGCTGGACTCTGCAGCCCCTCCGCCCAGCCCCCGCCTGCCGGCCAGGCCTAAGAGAGGGCCATGGCTCTGAGCCGCCATCTCCAGGACACGATGACAACCACCCGACCCCACCAAGAGCACTCGACAGTCTACCAACATGGGTTTGCAAATGGCAGCTCTTCTGTGTGTGAGCCCAAGATCCCTAGCACGTGGAGGTGGTGGTGGCGGCAGTGGTGGTGGGTGGGTGGTGTGTTGGGTTTGGTTTATTTTTTTAAATCATAATAGGAATGGAAGCAAGGGTGATGTGACCATTCAGGCTCCTGGGGCTCTCTGCTTCTCTCCCGCGCCACGAACTCCACGTCTGCACAGAGCTCCACAGACCCTCATCCCATTGTCTGTGGGTGCCGTTCCCTACATCCCATTGTCTGTGGGAGCCGTTCCCTACATCCCATTGTCTGTGGGTGCCGTTTCCTACATCCCATTGTCTGTGGGTGCCGTTTCCTACATCCCGTTGTCTGTGGGTGCCGTTCCCTACATCCCGTTGTCTGCGGGAGCCGTTCCCTACATCCCGTTGTCTGGGGGTTCCGTTCTTACAGCTAAGGTGCTGCTACAGCAGCTCTGCCCACCCTCAGAAGGCCAGGGGGGACACTCCCCGCTTCCCGAGGCCCCTCCTGATACGCGATCCCCACTCCCTCCAGTCACTGGTGCTGATGGAGCAGCTGGTGTGCCTCGTGGGAGTATCGTGTTTGCACGCGTCCCTGGGAGGGGCATGTCTTTGGGTGACACATGCTGTCGAGAAGCCCAGCTCGCAGCCTCTGGAAGAGCCGGGAGGAGGGAAGCGGTAGAAGGAGGAGCTGGGGAGAGCCAGCTGCTCGGAGGGCTCTGGGGCCATCCAGGCGATGAGCTCACGCTGCAAATCTAAACAGGGAATCGCAGGGCGCTGAACAGCGGGGGGTGGGGGGCACCAGAAGCGGGAAGTGGCTTTGCAGCAGCTGGTCCTAGGCGTTCGGGGTTCGTAAATATTGCCACTGGGCCCGAGAGAGTGCCCACGAGCAGACCTTCTGGAGGAAAACAACATCTCCCACTCGAGCTGATGGGCATCGAGGAAGCCGTGGCGGCAGGACGGCTGTTTTCCTCCCGTCGGTCAGCCCCTGGGAGGTCACAGGCCCATTAGCACTTGAGTGGCCAGATGGCCCACTTGGCAGACTGTGGGCTCCCCCTGACCGGCCTCTCATGCAGCCCCTCCCAGGCCCGCCGCTCCGGGGCCTCTGCTCGGAGCATCTCTGAAGGACAGGGACTCGGGATGGGGACTCGGGACGGGGACTCCGGACAGGGACTCCGGACAGGGACTCCGGACAGGGACTCGGGCAGGGACGCAGGACAGGGACTCCGGACAGGGACTCCGGACAGGGACTCGGGCAGGGACTCAGGACAGGGACTCTGGACAGGGACTCCGGACAGGGACTCGGGATGGGGACTCAGGACAGGGACTCGGGACAGGGACTCGGGAGGGGAACTCCGGACAGGGACTCGGGACAGGGATCAGGACAGGGACTCGGGACAGGGACTCAGGACAGGGACTCGGGACGGGGACTCCGGACACGGACTCCGGACAGGGACTCGGGACGGGGACTCGGGACAGGGACTTGGGACAGGGACTCGGGAGGGGGACTCCAGACAGGGACTCGGGACAGGGATCAGGACAGGGACTCAGGACGGGGACTCGGGACAGGGAGCCAAGGAAGCGCACGTGGGTGATGGCAGCTTCCCAGTTTGTGTTTCCTGTTCCTCCTGATGTGGAGCATGACGGCCTCGCCGAAGCAGCGTGCGGGCCAATCTCCAAGACCGTCCGTCTGCTCTTGAACTTGAATGCGCCTCCCTCCTTCCTGCCCACCTGTGGCCTTCAGATCTTCCTGCTTCCCTGCCATCCATGTCCCTGCCTGGTCCTTTCCCTGCTCACCCCCCCTGTCCCCGCAGGGCTCCCCCAGCTCCTCCCGCTCCTTGTGAAGGAATGTTCGTGAAAGCAGGGCGCGGGGATCTGTCAGGAGCCTGCTTCTCTGTGCTTCCGCCTGGAGGGAAGTTCTCTCCGTTCATCACTGGCATGTGTTCCTTGCTCTCTATCATCCCCTCGCTGGGCCACACAGCCCCATCTCAACTGGTCAGATGCTCAACTATTTCAAAAGGCCTTTAGTGAATAAAGTTATTTGAGGTCTTGCAAGTCTAAGTAGGTGTTTTTCCAACGTTTCGTAGCAGCGGAACCCTTAGTTCCCCCACTGTTGTGCCACCAGCGGACGCCTAGAAAGGTGAAGGTGTCGATCAAGACCTGAAGAGGTACGCAGTCCATTAGTAGCTGAGTCTGAACAGCAGTGAGGAGCCCAGGGGAGGGAACGACGCAAGAAAGGCCCTTTGCTGCCTGGTCACCTTTCAGTCTTTGCAGAATCGGCCTCAGACAGAGGCTGGGGAGGCACCATCTTTCCCAGGTCACCCTCCGGCTCCCCTTTTCATTCTGCCCCCCAATCCAGGGGTCCAGTCCCCACCTTCTGGCTCCCGACACAATCAAGCCAGGGGGAGACTTTTGCTGGTTGTTCTACCCTGTAGGGCAAAGGAAATCACCACAGAATTTTGTGGGTGTAGTGATGCTGATGGTGATGACGATGAAGATCATGATGAAGATGGTGACGATGGTGGTGAGGATGATGTTGGGGTGGCTCTCAGATGATAATGATGAAGGTGATGAGGAACAGATTACTAACAATGGTGGTGTTGGTGATGGCGATAATGATGACAATGATAATGAAGGTCATGAGGAAGGCGGTGGTGAGGATGATGTTGGGGATGGCTCTCATGATGATAATGATGAAGATGATGAGGAAAAAGATTAATAATGATGGTGGATGTTGATGCTGATGCAGATGATGTTGGTGATGATGATGATGGTGGTGGTGATCATAATGAGAATAGTGATGAAGATGATGAAGAAAAAGACTGATAATGATGGTGGTGATGCTGGTGGTATTGTGATGGTGATAATGATAATGATGATCATGATGAAGATGGTGACGTTGATGGTGGTGGTGGTGATTATAATGATAATGAAGAAGAAGATGAAAAAGATTACTAATGATGGTGATGTTGGTGATGGTGATGTGATGGTGATAATGATGATAATGGTAATGAAGGTCATGAGGAAGATGACGATGATGGTGGTGATGATGATGTAGGTGGCTTTCATGATGTTAATAATGATGAAGATGATGAGGAAAAAGATTAATAATGATAGTGGATGTTGGTGATGCTGCTGCTGCTATGATATTGGTGATGATGATGGGAATGATAATGACGGTCATGAGGAAAACAGTGATGATGGTGATGGTGGTGATGATGATAATGATGGTGGTAATGATGATAATGTGGTGATGGTGGTGATGATGATAATGATGGTGGTGATGATGATAATGATGGTGGTGATGATGATAATGATGGTGGTGATGATGATAATGATGGTGGTAATGATGGTAATGATGGTGGTGATGATGATAATGATGGGGGCGATGACAGCAGTAGTTAACATTGCGAGGCACCGTTCTTTGCATTTTGCATGTGTCAATTCATTTAATACATTGCCTGTATTAATCCACTTAATACATTGTCTGTACTGATTCATTGACCGCTATAAGTCAAGTATCTTTATTATGATCAATCCCATTTCACAGGTGAGGAACCTGAGGCACAGAGCCGTTATGTAACTGCTAAGGTAACAGCTTGTGCAGGCAGAGCTGGGATTTTGACCCAGTCAGTCTGGCTCCAGAGCTCACGCATCAGCCATGTGGCAGATGCTCCAGAGCCTTTGAGAGGTAAACCTCTGGGTAAGTGAACTTGAACTTGTGTTACTGTTCTGCAGAACTCTCATTGATTATGTCAGATGACCCACAGCAGTGAGGATAGAATGGGAGGTGAGAGGACTGAGAACTTCACCATCTCATACCTTCTCTCAAAAGGAACCTTAGCTGGAAAATAAATACAAGCAGAGCTCTCTGGGGAAAATGGGTAAGAAGGCTTGGGGTCTTGTTTCCTGACCTCCTCTAAGACTCTCCAAACTGCCCTGGAGGCTCTGCCCTGAGACCTGGGCATGATGATAATGATGATGATGATGGTGGTGTTATGGTGATGATGGTGGTGATGGTAGTGATGATGGTGATGATGGTGATGGTGGTGATGGTGGTGATGGTGGTGCTGATGGTGGTGCTGATGGTGGTGCTGATGGTGGTGCTGATGGTGGTGCTGATGGTGGTGCTGATGGTGGTGCTGATGGTGGTGCTGATGGTGGTGCTGATGGTGGTGCTGATGGTGGTGCTGATGGTGGTGCTGATGGTGGTGCTGATGGTGGTGCTGATGGTGGTGCTGATGGTGGTGCTGATGGTGGTGCTGATGGTGGTGCTGATGGTGGTGCTGATGGTGGTGCTGATGGTGGTGCTGATGGTGGTGCTGATGGTGGTGCTGATGGTGGTGCTGATGGTGGTGCTGATGGTGGTGCTGATGGTGGTGCTGATGGTGGTGCTGATGGTGGTGCTGATGGTGGTGCTGATGGTGGTGCTGATGGTGGTGCTGATGGTGGTGCTGATGGTGGTGCTGATGGTGGTGCTGATGGTGGTGCTGATGGTGGTGCTGATGGTGGTGCTGATGGTGGTGCTGATGGTGGTGCTGATGGTGGTGCTGATGGTGGTGCTGATGGTGGTGCTGATGGTGGTGCTGATGGTGGTGCTGATGGTGGTGCTGATGGTGGTGCTGATGGTGGTGCTGATGGTGGTGCTGATGGTGGTGCTGATGGTGGTGCTGATGGTGGTGCTGATGGTGGTGCTGATGGTGGTGCTGATGGTGGTGCTGATGGTGGTGCTGATGGTGGTGCTGATGGTGGTGCTGATGGTGGTGCTGATGGTGGTGCTGATGGTGGTGCTGATGGTGGTGCTGATGGTGGTGCTGATGGTGGTGCTGATGGTGGTGCTGATGGTGGTGCTGATGGTGGTGCTGATGGTGGTGCTGATGGTGGTGCTGATGGTGGTGCTGATGGTGGTGCTGATGGTGGTGCTGATGGTGGTGCTGATGGTGGTGCTGATGGTGGTGCTGATGGTTGTGCTGATGGTGGTGATGGTGATGATGGTGATGGTGATGGTGATGGTGATGGTGATAGTGCTGGTGGTGCTGATGATAATGATGGTGATGGTAGTGATTAGGATGGTGTTGATGACAATGATGGTGATGGGGGTGATAATGGTGATGGGGATGGTGTTGATGACAATGATGGTAATGATGATGATGATGATGATGATGATGGGGACAGCATG
>NW_006292094.1:6245123-6248202 GCF_000327345.1 Myotis davidii | reverse complement strand
GACGATGCAGGAGACGCCAGATAGTGATGGTGGTGGTGATGGTGGTGATGATGGTGATGGTGATGGTGATGGTGATGGTGATGATGATGGTGATGGTGATGGTGGTGATGGTGATGGTGATGATGGTGGTGCTGATGGTAGTGGTGGTGGTGGTGATGGTGATGATGGCGAAGGTGGTGAGGCTGGTGAGGATGGTGAGGGTGATGGTGGTGATGACTCAGCTGGAAAACCCTTTGGTTCCAGGTGTAGCAGGTCATACTGGCCACCACTTGCCACCTGCCTGCCACGGGCCAGGCACTGTCCTTACCAGTTTTAATTCTCAGCTGCCTTGGGAATGAAGCATAATGATCCCCATTTAGAGGTGAGGAAACTGAGGCTCAGGCAAGTTCTGCCACCAGCCACGTTCACGTGGGTTAGGTTGGTGGCAGAGCTGGGTAGGGGTCAGGACAGTGTGACTCAGAAAACCTGCTCTTCCCTGGCTGAACCGGCTGCTGGCTGTACGTTACCCCATGGGAATGATGGTGCCCAGGCTGACTCCTCCGAGGACCCGGCCCCTGTGTGGCCCCCACACCTCACTCCTCCCTGGCCCTGTAGGTTGATGTCAGTTCACAGGCTTTTCCTTTATTCCAGCTGCCAGCAGCGCGGCCCAGATGGAGGCTGAGAGCTGACTTGTCTGCGCCATCGTCCCCCAGGCCCCACTCAGGGGCTCTTAAGGCCGTGGTCACATCTGTGAGCTGACGTCCTGGCCGGCCAGCAGCCATTTGTGCCGACAAGTCCCACTGTCCTGCCAACCAACCACCGTCCCCGCTTCACCCACGAGCTTCCGCGGCTCTCATGTGGGGCCACCTGCTTGCAGCGACTGATCCGCACGTACGTCTTTCCAACCTGCTTAGAACATTGTGGTGTTGACCACGGCTTGATCCGGGACCCATCTCCTGCAGACGCCGCTCCAACAGCCTCCGTATCCAAGGCCAGAAGTCCACGCAGTCCATTAGCTGCTTCCTTTTCATCCTCCTCCCCGCAGACAGATCTGAGTCACAGCATCCCTTTCACAAGTGGAGTGAGCAGCGGGCTGGTGCTCCCGGCAGGATGCTGACCTCGCCTGTGATCAGGAGTCGTGTTGCTTAGTGACTGAGAGGACCACCACGGAGCCAGGCCGCCCGGCTGAAGCCCTGGTTCCGCCCCCGCCCACGGGGAGCTCGGCTGCCTAGTCCCACCTCCTCTGCCTTTGGGGGACTGCTCTCCCCACGCTCCCCAGGACACCAGCCCCTTGGCCACAGGGACCCAGGGCTGGGCCAACCGGAACCCTTCCTGGAACTTTTCTAAGTGGACCCCGTGGGGAGCCCTTCCTTCTCCTGCGGACACTCAGCCCTGCCCCGTCCCTCCTCCCGGGGATCTGTGTGAGCAGGAAGGAGCCCGGCGGTGGGGTTCAGTGGTTGAGTGCTGACCTATGAACCAGGAGGTCACGGTTCTATTCCCGGTCAGGGCACAGGCCCGGGTTGTGGGCCCAATTCCCAGTGTGGGGTGTGCAGGAGGCAGCCAATCAATGATTCTCTCTCATCTTTGATGTTTCTCCTCTCTCTCTCTCCCTTCTCTGAAATCAATAAAAAATATTTAAAAGAGAGAAGGGAGAGAGAGAGAGAGAGAGAGAGAGAGAGAGGGAAAGTGAGAGAGAGAGAGGAAGGATTTGGGAGACAGGAGTGAGGAGGAGAGCTGTCCCCTGGGCCCGGTGTCTGGAGTGCCCGGAGCCAGCGCCATGGCCTGCCTGTCCAGTGGTGACATGAGCTGGTGCCCAGCCCGATGAAGCCCTGGCCGCGTGTCCTGCGGAGTCTCCTCCTTAATGCCGTGAAGGGCCTCTTTCGGGGGCTGCGTGGTGGCACTTAGTCTACCGGGCGGGGGGGCCTTTCGATGAGCACAGAGTTCTTTACGGGCTGAAGACGCGCACACTCGCCCCCGCTTTCAGCAGCGGAGCCCGGCCCGGCGAGTCCTCCTTCCTTAGTCAGGGCGGAGGTCCTGACCCACAGGCACCAGGGGAGCCATGGCCCATCGGCCTTCTGCAGGCAACCGCAGGGTCTGTGCCTAGAAGCTCCTCTCACCCACTGTCCCTGCCCCCAGCTCCCTGGATGCCAGCGACGGACGCTGAGCCCCTACTGGCCGCCCAGGCCCCGGCACTGGGATACCCCCCCCCCTTCCTTCGTGTGTCTGCCCTCTGCCCACCCACCGTCTCCTTTGAGGGGCGTTCCATCCACTGGCTTATCTTGGAAGAAGGCCTCGAGGTTTCTCCGCCGGCCTCTGTGACAGGGGCCTCCCCAATCCTCATCACTTCCCCCTGTCCTCCCGCCTCACTTTAACTTTGGAAAATTCGGTGAAATGATCGCGGACTCTCCACCCTGGTGATGGAACCTGCGTTACTGAGCTGGAGTGGTGGCAGCGGGGCCATGCGCTGTGACGGACGCTTTCCCCGGGCGACCGCTCTGAGCCTCCTTCCCAAGGGCAGGGCTGCGGGCTCCTGGTCCTCAGGTGTGTGTGGCCCGCAGCAGGCGCTCGGCAAACATCTGTTCATCAGACGGTCATTCAGAAGGAACAAGTCTGGGGCCCTGAGCCCACGGAAGGGTGAGTGAGGGGTCACACCGACCACCCTGCCCTTGTTACGCAAAAGGAGAGCCTGCAGAGGGCGCTCCTGGGCCGCAGGAGGGAGGGAGGAAGGGCCCGGCCAGCTCTATTCCGACCTGCCCTCCTCTAACCTGCGCTGTTGATGCCTGCCTCCTAGAGCATCACCGAGCGAGGATGAGATGAAGGGCCACTGACTGCTCTCCAGGGACTGCTGGCGTCTTAGGGGAGAGCCACGGCCACGGCCACGATCAGACGGGGCAGGAGAGGAGCGGTGCAACACGCCTCCGTCCGGCTTCTGAGATGATCACGAAGGCTCTCGAGACGAGGAATCACTCGTCAGGCAGCACTCGGATGTGTGCAGGGCCTCGTGGGGCGAAGCACGGAACACGCAGGTCCTAGAGGAGGAGTGAAGGCTGGGGCACAGCGCCCTGTGGGATCCCAGCAGGTAGAGGCCCAGCCCGCCCCC
>NW_006292094.1:6235774-6244989 GCF_000327345.1 Myotis davidii | reverse complement strand
CCCCCGCTTTCCCGGCCTCTCCCTCTGAGGCCCTGGAGGGGGGCTGGCTGCACAAGGGCGGGGACTGGCCAGTTCCCCCAGTTCCCACTCACGTGACCCAGGGTCCCTCCGTTCCCAAAGCCCCTTGGGGCTTCCCAGGAGGGCTGTCGTGTGCCAATTCCTCTTTCCATCCTGCCTTTTTTCCTTCTTAGCCTTGCAGATGCGAGGCCTCAAAACTTTGCTTCGGAACTCAGGATTGTCCCCTCCGCGGAATCTCCAGTCCAAGGCGAAGGCTGTGCGCCCTGAAGAGGAAGCAGAGTGTACCCTGCATTTCTGACGCTTTGACATCTTGGGGTCTTGTTGGTCCTGTGGGACCGCCGTCCCCAGGTCAGCCGAGTCCCTGAGAAAATAAACAGCTCACCTGTGGGCGTGCCTTTCGGATACATACCCCAGCCCAGAGCCCACAACCACCTGCTCCGTGGGCTCTCACACCGGGGCCACCGTCCCCCTAGGGTGCAAAGAACTAGGGACAGCCCTGTGCCCACAGCCTGCAAGCGAGCCCACCCTCAGCCCGCTGGCTGCCTGGCCGGCTCCTTTCTGAGAAACCAGAGAGAGGCTCCTGTCCGTGTTTCCCTCTCCCTCCGCCTCCCCCCGACCCAGGTGCTTCCCCTGCAGCCCCTCTAGCAGGCCGCCCCCCTTGCTTGGGATCTGTGTGTCACATACTCTCCTTCCTGGGCAGTTATCTCCTGACCTTTGCCCTCGCCATCCCTAACTCATCACCAAACCTGTATTTTAAAACATGCGGGCATCAGGAATGCACCCCACAAAGGGTGTGCAGGTCCCAGGAGTGTGGGGTCCCTGCTGAGGGCTCCCTCTTGCAGAGTGGCTCCCCTGTTCTCTGTTCCACCGTGGAATTTTATTTTTTTATTTTAAATAAGGGAGAGGGAGAGATAGAAACATCAATGCTGAGAGAGAATCATGGACCGGCTGCCTCCTGCACGCCCCACCCTGAGGATCGAGCCCACAATCACGCATGTGCCCTGACCGGGAATCAGACCGTGAACTCCTGGTTCATAGGTCGATGCTCATACTGAGCCACACTGGCCAGGCCACAGTGGAATTTTAAACACCATTCGGACCGTGGCCTTCTCTTGCTCAAAACACTGTTATGACTCCCCAGAGCCAAAGTTCTTATACCTCAAAGGCCCTCCCTCCATGGACCATGCCCCTTCCCCGTCCTCCCCCCCACAAGGCTCCTTGCTGCTCCTGGAGCCCTGGAGGCAGAGGCTGGCCCCTCTCAGAGCCCTTCCTCCCCCCGTAATCCCCACGAGCAGCCCCTCCCCCTCTCTCAGGTCCGCCCACATGCCCCTCTCAGTGGGGATCCCTGCCCTCTCTGCTCTCTTACCCCCAGGACGCCCTTCGCCCTTCACGGGAGGACAGACACTTTATGGTGCTCACGGCCCCTCACTCCTCGCTGCCTCCCTGCCTCACTGCGACCAGCCCCAGGGCCAGGGCCAGGGCCAGGGTCTTTGTCCGGTGCCGTGATGTATTGCAAGGACCTGGGATGGTTCAGGCGCAAGCAGGCGTGGAAGCCAATTTCTGTTGCATGAGTCAGTTTCCACTTAAGATTTTGTTGAACCAATGTTTCCTCAGTTTAGAAAAAGAGTTTGCAAGGGACTTGCCTGACTCTCTAACCGTCTTCACACCAAGCCCAACCTTGGCCTGCAGCGCCCATTGTGAGGACATTTGTAATCATGTTGGGGTGCGGCCTGGCAGGGCCTGGGGGACAACAGGTGAAGGTTGCTTCTGCCCTGGGCCGGACGGTGACGTGTGGACCGAGAGGATGACCCTCGAGCCCACGGCCCCTGGAGGGTCCTGGCGGGAAGCCTCCTGGTGCTGGTGCAGGAGACGCGGCCCCGTGACTGACGGCGAGAGGAAACCTGTGGGAATAACTCAGATTTCCAAGCCCTGCACGAGGCTGCACACAAGTCTGTTTTAACCCTTTCGTTGGCATAGAATGGGGCGGGCGGCGTGGGCTTTGTTTGTTTTGTTTCATGGATGAGAACATGCCTTAGCGACAGGCGGAGAGCAGAACTGAAGAGGCAGCCTGGAAGGAAGGGTGTGGACGCAGGGCCCCAGCCAGGACCCTGGAAACGGTCCCGTGCGATGGTTCCTCAAATGATCTGGAAGCAAACGTGCCCAGTGAAGTCAGCAACTCAGCTCGTGACCTTGGACCTCCGCCTGGCGGGATGTCAGGCTCACAGAGACAGATGGCGGGAGGCCTGCAGGGCCGAGGGCGGGCGGGGACGTGGCTAATGAGCGGCGTGGGGGGACCGTGTAATGCAGCCGGGACGCGCGGAGCCAGCAGCCAGGGCCCGGAGAGGGCCTGGGGTGCGGGGCATTCTTTCAGGAGCAAGTCAGCCAGACCAGCGGGAGTACTGGGTCTCACCGGCGGGGGCTCCAGCCCCTGCTCTGGGAAACGCCTCATCTCCTAGGTCTCCCCACCCCGGGCTCCCCCTGTCTTGGGCTCCTCGGAGCTCTCCCTGCCCCCCTTTCATAACTCCGTGCCCCCACAGAGAGCACCATGTCCGGAGAGTCCCCAGTGCCCTTCCCATCCCGACCTCAGATGCCCGCTTCTCCGTGAGCCCGACCACGGGCCCAGCACCCCTGATCCGTTCATCTCGCCTCCTCGGCTTCGGGTTCCGGTTCGGGTTCCTGGAGCTCTCGGCTCAGACCTGCGGAAAGCGGGTTAAACGATCTGCTTCACGCTGGCCTCGCGGAGAGCTCCTCAAAAGCCAGAGCAGGCGGCCAGTGACTGGACGTGCATGGAGACCTGCGCTGTGTGGCTCAGGATGGCCCAGAGAGGGGACCCTGGGGAGGGGCGCAGTGGGGAGAGGTGCGCAGTGGGGAGAGGGGCACAGTGGGGAGAGGGGACCCTGGGGAGGGGTGCAGTGGGGAAGGGGACTCTGGGGAGGGGCGCAGTGGGGGAGGGGACCCTGGGGAGGGGCGCAGTGGGGAGAGGTGCGCAGTGGGGAGAGGGGCACAGTGGGGAGAGGGGACCCTGGGGAGGGGTGCAGTGGGGAAGGGGACTCTGGGGAGGGGCGCAGTGGGGGAGGGGACCCTGGGGAGGGGCGCAGTGGGGAGAGGGGACCCTGGGGAGGGGCGCAGTGGGAGACCAGTGTGCAGTCTGGACCGAGGCCAGCTGAAGTGGACACAGCAATGTGTGGACGTCCTCCAATGGTCTACAGCTGCAATTTTCAACCTTTCCCATTTCATGGCATATGAACTGATTACTAAAATTCTGTGGTGCACCAAGAAATATATATATTTTGCTGATCTGACAAAAATAGGTATAAATTTGATTCATTTACAAAATAATAATAATTAATTACCTACCCTTTTTTGCTCCAAAGTGACTTTTAAAAAAATCAGGTGCCTGTACTCCTACTAGAGACCCAGTGCACGGATTCGTGCTCTGGTGGGGTCCCTCGCCCTGGCCTGTACCCTCTTGCAATCTGGGACCCCTCAGGGATGTCGGAGAGCTGGTTTCAGCCTGATCCCCGCAGGCCAGGCCAAAGGACACCGGGCCTCTGGTATGCATATAAGATCTTTGGTTATTCTCTTCCGGCCCTCCCTCATATCCCCTCCCCTCTAAGATCCATCAGTCTGTTCCATGTTTCCATGCCTGTGGTTTCTGCTCCTGCGTCGAGCATCTGCCCCCTAGTGGTCAGTGCGCATCATAGCTATCGGCCGGTCGAATGGTCGGATGGTTGCTTAGGCTTCCTATATAATAAAAGCCCAATATTCAAATCAACTGAACAGTGGAATGACCGGTGGAACAACCTGTTGCTATGACGCACACTGACCACCAGGGGCAGACACTCAATGCAGGAGCTGCCCCCAGCCCGCAGGCCCCAGGCCGGCCAAGATGGGTGCCAGCAGGGCCCCCCTGATTGCCCTGCTGGTCGCCCTGCAGATCGGCCCTGATTGCCGGCCACGCCTAGAGATCCTACCTGTGTATGGATTTTGTGCACCGGGCCTCTAGTTTATATGTATAGATATAAGGATTTCTGGTGCCAACAATTAACCAATCAGACGAAACCTTATTATGCAACATAACCAATTATGTGACCTATACATTCATGGTTCAGGACAGGGCATTCACACCGGCGGCTGTACTTGTGCTGGCTGCTGTTGCTTTTTATTTGACAGACTAGGGCAGTGGTCAGCAAACTGTGGCTCGTGAGCCGCATTCGCCGACCAGTGGTCTAAGGGAAAAGAAGGCAGTGCCCTGACTAAACAGTCAGGTGTTACCTGTTTTATGAATCCCCGCGGCACCGGTTGAAGTCGCTGATCTAGAGCGGGCACGGCCCTGCTGCCCACTCACAGGACACTGGAACAAGCAGGGAGCCCTTGACATTCACGAGAAACTGTTATTTTTTCACATAAAAGAAAGCTGACAAATCATTCTGGGTATGAAACATATAGTTTTGATCAACTTTGTTTTGGTAAGTTTGCATACAATGAAATACGCCCATGATGGCATAGTTCAGTGGGTTCTGACACGTGTGTACAGCCAGGCAGCTGATCTTTCTATCACTATCGGTGAGTGTGCCTGTTCTAGAGCCTCATCTGTGCATTAGGCGTCTGGCTTCTCACCCTCAGAGTCGTGTTTTTGAGATTCACCCCTGCTGTGTGCTGCACGTCAGCAGTGCTGTCTTGGTCATCGCTGTGTAGTACAGTGGGGCCTTGACTGACAAGTTTAATTCGTTCCGTGACGGAGCTCGTAACTCAAATTACTCATATGTCACATCAATTGTGAACGAGTGAGACATGGGATGCTGGGCTGATGTGGTGGCATTCACTGTGACGTCCGCTGCGCCAACTAGCGGTGGGGTATCTGAAGCTGGCTCGTAACCCGAATTTTAGCTCGCAACTCAAAGCAAAAAATCGGCCGAGAGACAGCTCGTATCTCGAAAAACTCGTTAGTCGGGACACTCGTAAGTCAAGGCCCCACTGTATTTCACGGTGGGGCCGGGGGACCACTTCTTTACCCACTTACCTGCGGAGGATATCTGAGGTGCTTCCGGTTTGGGTCTGTTTTGCGTAAAACTGCATGCACATCGTGTGCAAGTGTTTCTGTGGCTCAGACCAAGGGTCAATAAGTAACATAAAAGGGACGGAATCTCCGACTGGGAAGGGGACGCTGACAGGAGCCTTAGCCCTCCCTAGACCCAGGCCTCTGCCTGCGGCTCCTCCTCGCCGGTCACATCCCCGAGAGCTGACTGTGGGGGACGCACGGCCTCTCACGGTCGGTCGCCTACTCAGTGTGGGAAAGCTGCAACTGCTGGAAAGTTCTCCCTGAACCGAACTGGCCCCTGGGTAGGACCCACCCACGGGTGCTGAAATGAAGCCTAATTACTTGTTGGGTCTCTGAAAACAGCCCGATTCACTTCAGCTGCTGCCCATCTTCGTCGACACATCCTGTGCTCTGCCAGTCATTTCCCTCGGGGCTCTCTCTAGCTGTGGCCGTCCTGAGCTGCACCCAGAAACTGACCACCGTGCCCAGCAGTTGGCAGCCCAGCCACCCCCTCACCCCACAGTGATGGGACTTTACTGGGGACCCCTCTTCCCCCCCGCAGATGCCCACCGAGCTCCCAGGCAGCGCGAGAGCAGCCTCAAGCCCCTTCTCACGCGTGCCCGCATCCTGTGCTTCCCACAGTGGGCAGCAGATTTATGGAAATGGCCGCGGCTTGGAAATATGAATAGCTTCAGACGTGACCCAGACAACTTCATGGTTGAGAGACCCATAATGGCCTATTGTGGGAGACGGGGTGTTGTACATTCTCGCTGTCCCCGCTGACAGGATAAATGACTGTGGGACTGGACGTTTCTGGGCCCCTTCAGCCTCTCCAATCTCGTGAGTCTGCTAGGGCAGCACTAGAATACTGGGACCAGCTAGGATTGTAGGAAACATGAATCCTGCTCTGGGAGCCGCGACTGCTTCGTTCTGATTACAGAAGGCGCATGCTCACCTGGCTGGGAGTGGCAGTGGGACCTGGGAGCTCACCTGGAAAGGCGGCCCCTCCTCCCCATCCGGCAGCTGCCTATTATCATGGACAGATTAGCAACCTTGTTGCAGGAACCAGAGCCGCCAGCCCTGTGAAGACCCCCAGCCGTGGCTTACCCACAGGCCTTTGCAAATCTGTAGCCTGCACTGCCCATTTGGCATCCCTTTTGCCTACTTCCCCGTGTAATCTTTGTCTACTCCACTGGCTTATGGGGGGCAGCGCAGATGTTTGTGGGTGACCTGCTGCTCTGCCTGCTGCCGGCAGGACTGGAATACACGCTCATGTAGGATTCAACCCCGTCTCTGCTTCATTGGCTCAAGCATGACAGGCAGCCCGGACCCACTGGTTGTCCGGTTACAGTTTTTGTCTTCCCACCAAATGCTCTGTTGGCCCAGAATGAAGCCAAGGAGGCCAGGAGGCTGACCCATTGTAGCGTTTTGAGAGGAGAAACAGGAGGAGGAGGGAGAGGTGGGGGGAAGCAACATCCAGTGTGAGCAGACAGGGCTCCCCGCTCGTGTGGGAGCCGAGAGTTGTGGCCCCGCCCCCACAGGGCTATCTGAGGTTCACTTTTTATGGTAAAGCAACGTGTATCCAGCTTAGAATTCTTCAATGCAAGGAAATGCAATGAAAACATCACCTGTAATCCATACAGGACCAGCCACCTTGAATGTTTTGGTGTATTTTCTTCTAATTCTTTTATAATGTTTATCTATTGTTGCAGCCATCCCTCCATCTATGCATCCATCATCCATCCATCCCCCCACCCACCCATCATCCACTCATCCATCCATCCTTTAACCCATTATCCATCCATCCATCCACCCACCCACCCATCCATCCATCCATCCATCAACCCATTATCTATCCACCCACCCACCTACCCACCTACCCACCCACCTACGCACCCACCCATCCTTTTGTCCCTCCCCCTTCCTCCAATATATAGACCATGTATCCCAATTTTTTTGTAAAGAAAAATGGCAATTTCCCCCACTTGACGCTATCTTGGCCCTTTTCCCAGGTCAGTAACTGTTCTTTGAAAGGGCAGACGCACTATCTCACGCGATTCCATGGAGCAGGTAAACCGTGAAGTTTCCACCCCGTCCTTACACGCTGTGCTGCTTCGGCGTCTTCCCAAGCGCACAGCGTGCAGAGGGCATCCTGGCGCGCGCATCCGCAGGTTTCCGGCTGCAGATACACGTGTTGGCGTGTCATTCCGAAGGGGTCGGGCGCGCTGGTTCACGGCCCGCGGGGCAGCCCGCAGTCCCCGCTCAGGCCTCGCGTCCAGGGGCCCGATTCCCTGATTCCCGCCTCAGCCACTCCCTGCGCTCCAGAGCCCGCGAGCGGAGGGAAGGGGGTGCTTTATGCCTCCTTTGGGGATGAAAACTGAAACCAGAGGAGAGGCTGTGACGGTTCAAAGGTCCCCTGCTGCTGAGCGCACCTGGAGCTGCTCCAGTGTTCAGCCCGGAGCTGCTCCCACCTTCATCCTTTCAGCAAAGGCTCCCGGCCTGGCCGGTGTGGCTCAGTGGTTGAGCATGGACCTGTGAACCAGGAGGTCAGGGTTCCATCCGTCAGGGCACAGGCCCAGGGTACAGGCTCCAGCCCCACTGTGGGGTGTGCAGAAGGCAGCCGATCCATGATTCTCTCTCATCGCGAATGTTTCTCTCTCTCCCTCTCCCTTCCTTCCTCTCTGAACTCAATAAAAACATATTTAAAAAAAATAAAAAAAACCAAAAACCCCGAACAAACACAAAAGCTTGCTGTAGGCAATGCACCTCGAGCAGCGTGGGCGCCCGCGAGCGTGACCCTGCAGGCCGAGGGCACTGCAGAAGGCCGATGCCACTCAGGTGAGGGCCCTGGGCCCTGACTACAGCCTCCTCCACGGCAACCTGCCCATCCAGGGGGACGAGGAGGAGCCCAGCCACAGGCAGACCATGTCTTGCTCCCAAAGGGATCTAAGAGCTTCCTTTTATTTGACTTACGCACTTTTATTTTTTAATTTTAAATATTTTTATTGACTTCAGGGAGGAAGGGAGAAGGAGGGAGGGAGAGAAATATCAATGATGAGAGAGAATCATGGGTCGGCTGCTTCCTGCACGACCCAAACTGGGGATGGAGCCCCCAACCCAGGCCTGTGCCCTGACTGGGAATTGAACCCTGACCTCCTGGTTCCTAGGTCAATGTTCAACCACTGAACCACGCCGGCCAGGTTTTAGCGCCTCTTTTAAACAAGATGCTCTGTGAGACCCTTCTGGTGTGGTGCCTGGGGCTGGCTGTGTAATATTAGCCCTGCTCCCCGCCACCCCCAAAGCAGGAGGCAGCATCTGGAGACCCAGGCTCCAACCGGGGCCCACTGCTCCCTGGCCGAGCAGCCCTGGGCAAATGATTTGCGTTGACTGAGCCCCAGTAACGTGCGGAAACGTACTCCCTGCCCACAGGGATTGGCGTGAGGATTACAGGGCGCCTGTGTGCACCAGGTGGAGAGATGTCAATGGGATCTGTTGCTAAGTCTCTCCCTTTTCCCAGAGCGGATGTCTCAAATCTTCTACACTCTGCTCTCAGCCACTGCCACCCGCTCCCTGGCCCTAAACTAGCCAGGTCCCCTTTGAAGGGAGCGAGGGGAGAGCGGGAGGAGAGTGATAGGAGAAACTTGCCCTGGCCCCTCAAACTGAGCTGTGCCCAGTGGGTGCCCGGAGTGTGAGGTGGCACCCCAGAATTTGCGTTTCTGGTCAGGTGACGCTGATAATGCTGGTCCGGGGCCAGCCCTAAGGACTGCATCAGATCACATAACTTTCAAAGCTCTGGGACACCTCCTTTATAAGTAGAGTAACCACACAATTTGTCCTCTAAGCCAGGCATGTTAATTTCTTAAGGCTGCCAAATTACCACAATCTTGGTGGCTTAATAAAATAGACCCCGGCCCTGCCCCACGGGATCATTGCCTGGATTAGCACGTGGGAGGGCACAAGTCCCTGTGCAGACAGCTTCACCTTGTAACTGGGCCTCTAACAGGGTCGGGGAATGTTTTCCTCAGAACCACTGCGATCCCCCGGGGAGAAGCGGGCGGGGCTCATCGCCCCCTGCTTGGTGAGAATAAGTCCTGTTAGTTTATTTTGGATTATAAAACACATCTCGCCGAAACCGGTTTGGCTCAGTGGATAGAGC
>NW_006292094.1:6234926-6235596 GCF_000327345.1 Myotis davidii | reverse complement strand
GGGCGGGGGAGGGCTGGCCCGAGTGCCTGGGGTGGGTAATTTCTGGAGCCACTCTTCTGCTTTGCTCCCTTAAGAGCATTCACGGGAGTTTAGCTTCTATAAGAGACCTCAGGTGGGCGCTAAGGTAACCAAAGCTCACACCCCATCGGGATCAAAGGCAGCACCTGCTTGCTCCTTAATGGGTTGCCAGGCAACCAGACAAAGGTGAGGCTGAGGCTGGGATTAGCAGCTGGCAGGGGTTTTAGAGGGAGCTACTGGGCATCCAGAGGGCGTCTGCCTACCTTCTTTCCACCTGCTCCAGGGTCTGATCTCGCTCCCCTGTAGTCAGAACACTGTGCAGGAGCCGTTAGAAAAGGCCTGTCTGGATTAGAACAGCCCTCTCCCGGGTCCCCTCTGGAGCAGCCACCCTGGGAGGCCTGTTTCCTGCCCGGTTTGCATGAACCAGCTCAGGGCCCCGCTCTTGGAGGAGAAAGGCTGTGGATGTCTGGATGCCATGTTCCATTTCAGTGTGGACCGGCAGTGGTTTTGTTAATTATGTTGGATGATTTTGTAAAGTCAAGTATATCTTTATTTTTAAGTCTTTTTTCTTAAGAATTCAAAAGATGTTTTGATGTATTGTCTTGCATGTCTCCTACTTTTCTTCGAGGAAAGGGTGAGGATGATGTGTGTT
>NW_006292094.1:6231837-6234841 GCF_000327345.1 Myotis davidii | reverse complement strand
AAAAAACACATCTCCACATGTGAACCTTTTAAAAGTACAGGGAAGCGTGGTCCTGGAGGGACCTGATGAAAGTGGGCATCCCTCCCTCAGGAGGAAGTAAAGCCAACATGAAAGGGCTGTTCTGCAAGCCCCAGGCCTGCGGGAGAAAACACTGCCCTGAGCACAGGGGGCGCTTCTGCACCGGTGCTCCTAGCGCCCCGTCATTCTCTCCCCAGCGTTCGCCTTCCTGGGTGGCGTGTAGGTCGCCGTGCATTCTGTTGCTGTTACCAGCGATGCCGCAGTGGGCAGCCGTAGCCATGATCTCTGTGCGTTTGCCAGGTGGGCGGCTGGAGCTACGACACCGTGTTTGCAGTTTACTATGCCTTGCAGGCCCCTCTCCAGAAAGGCTGCTCATATTTCCACCAATAACGCGAGTGCCCATTTCCGCAGACCCTCACCAGCACTTGCCATGGTCACTCGTGTAACATTTTCATAAGCCCATTTACTGTAATTTTTACCCATTTCTTGGATCACTTTCTATGGGCACCTCTCAAACATTTATTTTCCCTTTATTTCTCTGAGACTTGCCTATTCGTGTCCTTTGCCCATCTTTTATAGGGATCGCTTATCTAGTCTTTGTAAAAGCTATTTATATCGAGAGACCAATGGGACCTTCTTGAGTTTGTTGCTTGTTTCTCTCTTTTTTAAAAAAGAACATTTTTTATTGATTTCAGAGAGAAAGGGAGAGGGAGAGAGAGAAACACCAATGATGTTTGGTCATTGGTCAGCTGCCTCCTGCACACCCCACACTGAGGATTGAGCCCACAACCTGGGCCTGTGCCCTTGACCGGAATTGAACCTGGGACCCTTCAGTCTGCAGGCCGACGCTCTATCCACTGAGCCACACCAGCTAGGGTGCTTGTTTCTTTTAACACCCCCCACCCCCGCTGCACCATAGGATATCTTTGGTTTTCAATTTGTATACAGTTGAGTTGTTTTTTTTAAAATATGTTTTATTGATTTTTTTACAGAGAGGAAGGGAGAGGGATAGAGGGTTAGAAACATCGATGAGAGAGAAACATCAATCAGCTGCCTCCTGCACACCTCCCACTGGGGATGTGCCCGCAACCCAGGTACATGCCCTTGACTGGAATCGAACCCGGGACCCTTCAGTCTGCAGGCCGACGCTCTATCCACTGAGCCAAACTGGTTTCGGCTGTATACAGTTGAGTTTTATTGATGTTCTAGAAAGTAAGTTAAATCTTTTTCTTTTCAATAAAAAAATCATAATTCTATTTGAAAAGGTTTCCCTTTTACATCATGGCTCATTCAGGGCAAAAGAAGAGGAGAAAGAGAGAATGAAGGTGAAGAGGAAGAAAGAGAGGAAGACAGACAACAGAAAGGAGAGCTCTATCCGCCGTGTTTGTTGAGTTCCTAAGAGAGCTGGAGTGATTTTCAAACCTTATCTGTGAATCGGCTGGAGTCTTGTTGAAATGTAGATTTGGGCCCGGCCGGCGTGGCTCCATGGCTGAGCATCGACCTATGAACCAGGAGGTCATGGTTTGATTCCCGGTCAGGGCACATGCCTGGGTTTTGGGCTCCATCCCCAGTGGGGAGTATGTGGGAGGCAGCCGATCCTTTATTCCCTCTCATCATTGATGTTTCTCTCTCTCCCTTCCTCTCTGAAATAAAAAAGAAAAAAAGAAATGTAGATTCTGGCCCTGGCCAGGGCGGCTCGGTTGGTTGAACGTTGACCTGTGAACTGAAGGGCCACCGGTTTGATTCTGTCAGGGTTGTGGGTTCGAGCCCTGGCCCGGAGGCAACTGAGTGATGTCTCGCATCGGTGTTTCTCTCTCTCCCTCTCCTTCCTCTCTCTAAAAATCAAAACATACGTTAAAGGGGAAAGAAAAAGAAATGCAGAGTCTGATTTCAACCAGCTCCCCGCGGGGTCTGCTCTCCCACGGACACTGGGACGGCGACTTCACATGATGACAAGGGGAAACACTGAGGGTCTGGCTGATTGTACTGACTCCGCTTAAATGGTCATTTTATTCTGAAAACTGTTTTTCTCTCTCTCTTTTGTCAGCAGGGAACCCCTAGCCTGGCCTGGGAAGGAGAGAGCCACGGTTCATTTCTGAGTGAAAAGAAGTCCACGTTAATGGAGTAATTCCCCTACCACATGGCCTTTTAGGTCCCCCACCCGAGGCCGTACAGGCGAGTGTGGGAGCACAGAGCGTCACTCCTCCACTTCGTGGAGACAATTAAATTGAGATTAACGCAGCGCCATCTCCCTTCTCCAGCATCGTAAAGGGGTTTCTCTGTGGTTTTTTTTTTTTTTTTTTGCGAAAGAATCGCTACAGTCGACACGCACCTCCTAAGACAGTAATGTAACGGGTCATGAAAAAAGCTACATGGTCTGGGGGGGAGAGTCTTGGAATCGGACTCAGAGGAGCCGCTCCCCGCCTGGCGTTCACGGGCTCCGGGCTGCGTTCCTTCAGCTGTAGCATGAGACCATCACAGGCTCCCTTCCCCGCCCATCCTGGAATGAGAAGTTCCAGCGGCGTCTCCAGGCCTCTCCGGGCAGGAGGACGTTCCTGCAGCGAAGACACACGTGGCCTCGGCTCTCCAGCTCCCAGGCAAGTCTCCACGGAGCCGCCCCGGACACAAACCAACAGCAGCAGGAGGCTCCGGAAGGTCGGGAGTGGGCTGGTTGAGTCACACACATGCCTGGGGTTGCCCGATGCCTGTGCTGCAGCCTGAGCCGTGGTCATGCCGATGCTGCAAGGGCACGGGCCTGGCTGGAGATGTGCCAGGGAAGCAAGGGGCACCGATTTCTAGGCGAAAGGAGGAGGTTAAACGTGTGCCCAGCAAGGCTGGCTGGGGCAGCACCAGGGAAACAGCGGTGACTGCGTGTGAACGGCCCCACTCCCTCGCGACAGCCCTGTGCCAGGGAATTCTTCCCAACTCCGCACAGGAACTTAGTCAGCGATTTGCCCAGATTTCGCAACTAGAATGCAGCTGAGCC
>NW_006292094.1:6231303-6231674 GCF_000327345.1 Myotis davidii | reverse complement strand
TCCCCGTGCCCTCAGGACTGCGAGGCCCACAGGGCTCTCTGTGCTGTGGCCGCGGCACCCCAGCGCTGGAGCCCTCAGTAGGTTCCAGTGTGGCCTCGGGGTTGTTTCCCATTTTTCTGCACCCCCCCCCATAGTGTGTGTGTGTGTGTGTGTTGGGGGGGGCAGAGGGCACGGCCAGGGGTCCAGTTCAGAACCCACCTCACCGTGGCTGCCTCCTCGGGCCTCGGTTTCCCCATCTTCCCTTCACGTGGCCATGGTCAGGAAGCCTTGGGTAAGGTCGGCAGCACACAGTAGGCGCGCCGGATTCTGGAGCTGTTGCACTCAGGAGCCTACGGCCGCCCCCCTCTCCTGGGCCCTCCTTGTCTGGGGCA
>NW_006292094.1:6218242-6229277 GCF_000327345.1 Myotis davidii | reverse complement strand
GGTACCAGGACCCCTGGGCAGGGGGGTGGGGGCTGGGCACCAGCTCTGCCCTGAACCCGGCCCTGGACAGGCCGGCGCAGCCTGAGCAGGTGAGCAGCCCTTCCGCCAGGTGAGTGGTCGGGAAGGACCAGGAGTGTGCCACCCAGGGCGGGGGTACTGCCAGGCCGCGTCCCCTTGGCGAGCCCCCTGGGATGGGGGCACCCTTGGCCAGGTTCTCTGGGATGCCCTTGGCCAGATCCTCTGGGATGGGTGCACCCTTGGTGAGCCCTCTGGGATGGGTGCACCCCTGGCAGGTCCTCTGGGATGGGGCACCCTTGGCCAGATCCTCTGGGATGGGTGCACCCTTGGTGAGCCCTCTGGGATGGGTGCACCCCTGGCAGGTCCTCTGGGATGGGGCACCCTTGGCCAGATCCTCTGGGATGGGTGCACCCTTGGTGAGCCCTCTGGGATGGGGCACCCCTGGCAGGTCCTCTGGGATGGGTGCACCCCTGGCAGGTCCTCTGGGATGGGGCACCCTTGGCCAGATCCTCTGGGATGGGTGCACCCTTGGTGAGCCCTCTGGGATGGGGCACCCCTGGCAGGTCCTCTGGGATGGGTGCACCCCTGGCAGGTCCTCTGGGATGGGGGCACCTGTGCTGTGTGGCAGCCTGGGGGCGGGGCTGCGCGGGGGCTTTGGGAGTCATGGAACTGAGGTTGCGGGAGGTGGGCACCCAATTCAGATCCGTGTGTGTGTGTGTGTGTGTGTGTACTAGTATGGGGGGGCGACCTCTGTGTGGCACATGCGGGGGTGTAAATGTGATGGCACCTGGGGGTCTGCACTCAGAGCTGCCTTCCCCAGCTGCAGCCGCCACCCCTGATCCCACTGTCGCTGCTGACCGGACTGGTCTCGCGGGGCCTCACACCCTCCCCAGGGCTTTCACAGATGCCCGCTTGCGTGTGTGGCTGCCCGAAAACAAATTGCCCTATTTCTGGTTAATTTAACTCCTCCATTACTTGGAACATTTTCATTTCACTTATTTGTGCTTCTTTTTTGCTTAATGACTTACTTTTGTAGGAACGCATTTATTAAGTCATTTTGTAAAATGGGATCCGCGGATTGCCAGGGAAGCCAGGTTCAGAGGGAGAAATCTAAATCACTAGGCATGACCTTTAAGATAGAAATGGTGTTTATTAAGTTTTCCTTAAAAAACAAAAAGAACAGTGACTTGCACTTTGCAGTAATCTCTGTCCATTTACACATTTGAAAATGTGTGCACACGTTCAAATGAAAAACACACCTGGTTTTGTTTTGAAGGGTAGTGCAGGGATTTCAACTTTTTATCAATTGCACGTTGAAGGTTCTATAAAATGCCACGTTTTTACAGCTGTAACGGTAATGAACGTATGTTAATTAAAGAAAAAACACGTACTAAGGCAATGCTCAAACTTGGTTAGGGAGGACTGTTCTATCCCCTGTCGCCAGTAAAAACACCGGCCCCTGTTTTACATTTATATGGTTTATAAAGTGTACAGATCTTTTCGTGTAACATTTCAAATAGGTTGTCACAAATTTTAAATGCATCGACAGGTTTCTGTTCTCTGTGCTCTGTGAAATGTGTAATATATCCATCATTTTTTTATATCATATTGAAAATTCATATTACAGGAGAGATGTCACCATTTGACAAAAGCTCATGTATCTTGAAAATGAAAATTCTGGTGCTGCTGTAGAGATTTCTAATGGGATGATGAGGTGGTCATGTGGGCAGGGATGTATTGTCTTGAATCTTATCAGGTACAGTGTGACATTCTGCATGGAATCCTCACCATTGTGTCGGAGCCAGTGGAGCAATTCTTCATTTCTCCGTGTTTTCTTCTACCGGTGTTCCATGTGGCTAGGCTTGGTCTGGGCATTTTGGGAGGAAAGTGTAACATGGACCAGTAACAGCTACATGTAGTTACAGAGCATAAGCCAGGAGCAGAGCAAGTCATAGGCCTGTTAGAAACACCTGGCTCAGACGGTCTACCTGTGACTTTAATAGTCCTGAGGTTTTATGTGTAAAGAGGATTTCTGCGTTATATACTCTGCTTATTGGGGTGTGTGTGTGTGTGTGTGTGAGACTTTTCTAGATTCCACGACTTTAGTTCTAAAAGGCGGCCGGCAGCGCAGGCTTTCTTGATGGGGCCCAGCAGCCGGACCTGGGTGTCTCAGCAGGATGGCAGCGCCACAGAATTCTGTGTGTGACGTTTCCTGCCGGACCTTTGGCGGGCTCGTTGGTTCTCGGAATGTTTACGCCGCCTCTCCTTAAGTTCGTGTTCTGCAGGCGGGAGGGGTAGGCCTGGGCGGCTCACATCACTGCTTTAGGGTTGTTCACAGTTTCTCCTTTGGCGTTATGTCCGGTCACGTGACAGTGATGGTCCTGGAACTTCGGTGTGTGTCACAGCCACTCGGGGAACGTAGTGGACCCGTCGATGGCCAGCTCCTTTGGTCTGACATGGAGCCACACCTGCCTTCCAGGTGACCCTGGTTCACACCAGAGTCTGAGAGCCAGGAACTGAGATTGTCTTACGTTTTTCCTCATTCTGGCCACTTGCTGATTTCCTGGATCCTCTCCAGCCCTGTGCCTCTTGCACTGGGCTGCTCATTGGAATCACCGGGGAGCTTTACACGGTCCTGGGACCGGACCCTCATTCTCTGCATTGGTTTTAATCGACTGGAAGTTTGACCCGGCATCAGGAGAGGGAAAAGCTCCCCAGGTGGTCCCCGTGCTCAGCCAGGTTTGAGAGCTCTTGCTCCACACTGTCAAATGAGATCACATGACTCGATTTGGGTCTTAACCTTGTCACGGGCCTTGAGGTTTTATGGTAACCGCCCTTCTCCACCCCAGATTCCAGTGACTTTTGGGTACTTTGAACCTATCTTCACTTAAGCCTCTTTCATGTTCATGAAATTTCTCTCAGACGCAGTCAGTTTTTTAGTCACTCATCCTGTTTATTCCAACGGACACTGTCAAGCTCCTGTTAGTCTGGGGGCAGTTACCTGGCCCCACCTCCGGCCTGAGGGTGTCTGGAGGGTGAGCTTGTGAATTTAAAGGAGCCCCACAGGTGGCTCTTCTGTCTTTGTTACCTGTTGATCCGTGTGTTGGCCAATCCCATACTCTTACCCTGTTTGCCGTCATCCTGACTTCCTGTGGCCTGGACCCCTGCCTGGACCGTTTTTCTAGCCTCCGTGAGGTCTACCGATGAGGCTTCCCTGCCCCTGGCTTGCTGGAGAAAGCGCCAAGCAGTGGTCATTGGGTTCACAACAAATCCAGCTGCTTTCTGGGCCCTCGTGGCTTCCAGTCACCCCAGGATCGCGTTGTTTCCCCTTCCGCTTACCCCGAGACTCCCTTCCCTTCACCACTTAGTAATTTGAGTTTCAGTTGCAGCTTGAGTCCCAGACAACCTGCCTCACTAGGGTCTGCAGAGACGGGGCTGCACGGAGGAGGAGCTCAGATGCTCCCTGGTTGCGATTAGACCACTGCCTGTGACAGACGGCACCTGGCCCTGGGCTGGTGCCTGCCTTGTAAGTCTAATCAGGAGCAGTGATCACCCACCTGCCGCTAACCTTTGTGGAGCCCTTACTGCGAGCCACGCACAAGTGCTCCACAGGTTGGCCGCTGCTCTTCACAGAGGCTGGGAGGGGGGGAGCACTTGGTACTCCTTCACCTGGGAGACACGGAGGCCTGAGATGGTAGCTAATTGGCCTCGGGTCCCAGGCCCAGTCGTGATGAAAGCAGCCTGCCTGGCCCACAGTCCCTGTTCCTAACCGCTGGGCGTTCCCACCCGGTCCTGACCTTCCACAGGAGCAGGAGGTGTGAAGGGGACGCGGCCGGTGGTGTTTTCTGAAGACTGTATCCAGTTACTTGACCTCTAGTAGTCAGGGCACTTTTGTACTGTTGTAAAAAAAATAAAAACTACATCAGATAATTTGGAAAATAGAGGAGAGGAATATGCATAACCCCCATGTACCCACCCCTCTCCCATAATAATACGGCTGTTGCCATTTTGATGTTTTCTTTCCAAACTGTCAAATTCCAACTGAGAATGTGGCAGTCTGGGGGCAGACTCGAACACCCCATAATTGACCACGAGACGTGCACCAACCATTTTCTTGGAGGGATGCTTGGGAAATTCTCTTATCTGCACTCAAGTACGTGCATTTAAGTCCTTTAAATGAAAATAAAGAGCCGGGCTTTGTCAGGTACAGGCTTCTTATTTGTTATTTCGCTTCAGCATGCGTTCTGTCTAACCACAGTTACGTTTAGCTGCGTGCTGTGGTCATACTTAGCCAGGGGCGTCCCTGTGCCCTCAGACGCTGGAGCACAACAAAGTCACGCTGACAAGCAGGCAATTAGTGGAATCCAAGGAGAACTTGTAGCTAACTTCTACCTGCAAGTGGCCTTTATTTCCGTGCTAAGAGCCTCTGCCTCACTTCTGGATGGGCCATGGATCTGGGCCTTTCTCTCGGTGCCCCAGAGACCAGACACTAGCAACATCAGCTGGCTAAATCCAGAGAATGAAGCAGACCAGAGAGGGAAAACACAAAAACTGGATTTTGACAGGGTCACAGCTTAAATTTAAGAAAAAAAGTAGTTTTAAGAGTAGACCCCTTAAAATCCAAATCCATGAAAATTGAGTAAAGCTGAGGATGGGGAATGAGAGGTGCAATATAAAGGGGAGTTAAAGTGGATTTATCTTTTTAAAAAGTAAGGGTGTTGAGATGTCTTACTATCTGGTTAAATACTCCTATTAAGAGATGATACGTTTCCACCTAATGCAACTGAGTATTTGAATGTATATAGTCTCTCATTCAAATTAATTGGACTTGAACATTTCTATAAGGCATTTTATTAAACAAATTCTCCCCTAAATTTGTAATTATCCTATATAATAAAAGGCTAATATGCAAATTGGCTGAACAGCAGAATGACTGCTTGCTATGACATGCACTGACCACCAGGGGGCAGATGCTCAGTGCAAGAGCTGCTCCCTCATGGTCAGTGTGCTCCCACAGGAGGAGTGCCGCTCAGCCAGAAGCCTTGAGCCAGGCTCACAGCTGGTGAGCGCAGTGGTGGTGTCGGGAGCCTCTCCGACCTCCGCGGCAGCGCTAAGGATGTCTGACTGATGGCTTAGGCCCCCAGACTGTGAGAGGGCACAGGCTGGACTGAGGGAACCCCCCCCGCCCCCAGTGCATGAATTTCGTACACCAGGCCTCTAGTCTTTTAATAAAAGAGATGATAAACATTTGTGCCTTTGATCCCAAGGGAGAGCATATTTTGTCAGCCAGGACTGTGAATATGGCACCGCTTATCATCCTTTTGTAGTAGCACAAAGAAATTGTCCTTAAGTTTTTCAGTGAATCATTGAAATGCAGAAGTCTGCCATCGTTTCATAGATCCTTGCCTGCCAGTTGTTGATCCTCTACCTAGAGACCTGTTCTGGAGAGCTATATTATTATTAGTCTTATAGTTTCATTATATTAATACTATTCTTATTGTATCTAAATACAGAAATTAACAGTGCTGTTCTGAGAGTCCTGCTTTAGGAAAAAGCCATAAGCATTTTCTATAGGAAGAAACTAAAGCTTAAAGAAATAATGCAAAGAATTTTTCTTTTTAAAAAAAAAAAGTAATGGGACAAAATTAGCCATAAAATAAAGGTTTCTCTTATCTATCTCTAACAGAGAATAAAATAAGTTTCTAAAAGATCAAACCACTTCCAAGTAACTTAACTACATCCCAGAAAACAACCAAAAAAAATGAGTTCGTGTGTCACCTCTGACATGCGTGTCATAGGTTCGCCATCACTGCCCTAGTCATTTATTCACTTGCTATTCTAGTATTAGGTGGTCTGACCTCCTGACAGACAGCTCTAAAGCTGGAGACGGACTCATTGCCTGAGCCTGGCTCTCCCCCACTCCAGCTCCTGTGGTCTCCAGTGGGTATTGTGGGAATATGAATATTTTTTAAAAGCTTTCCTTGAAATACAAATGTGGTGAGTGGTAAAGACATTGGGCTAAGTGTCAGTAGACCTGATTTTTATTTCATTCTGTAACTAACTTGCAGTATGAGCAAGTCTGTTAGCCTCTCTGAGTATAATTTCTCAGCTGTAAAAGTTGGGGGCGGGGGGAGAGACTAGATTTTCAAAATTGTTCTTTTCTGATTCTCTGATCTTCTGCATATTGTCAAATCTTTTCTGCCCTTCACCCAGACTCATGTGTCTCCTTGGGGATTCTATAACTCCGTGTCTTAGCTCTTGGAATCTAATTCTCTTCATTTTACATTTGCTAGGGTAGTTGCAATGTCGAAGACAACTAAGATGCAATATAATATTTCTCTTTAGGTGCTGCCGTCTAACATGTGACGTATTTACTCTACCCTGATAATGGTTTATGCTCAGAATTTTAGGTTCTGTAAAATGGATTAATGCCATAACTTGTCAGTGTAAGTCTGAAGTTTGGAGAAATAAATTTCTTTAAAACATGAGATGCTTACTTATTTAAATGGCTGGAAGAAAAAAGAGCAAGACTAGTTAAAATCTACTGGAGGTAATTAATGCAGTGGGAAGTTTGAGGAGATAGGAAAATAGTGATGGATGTGAGCATGTTCGTATTTACTGGACAGTGACCATCCGTAAAGAAAGAGGCTAGTAGATGGTTTCCGTTGACATTGTTGTCCAATCTAACGTTAGGCTGGGTGTCTTCTTTAGGGACTTCTAGTAAGTCAAAAAGCCCTCAAGATTAACACAAGAATTCTTTTTCACTTTCACAGGCTTAGCTGGGACTCTGTTGATATACAGACAACATCTAGTAAAGATTAACTGCTATCAGTTAAATAATCCAGTATCTTGACCATAGATATATCTATTCACTAAATCTATTAATTTAGAGACCTTTGGAGATTAGCTTGTTGAACATGGGCTTAGACAATAGTTTCTTCACTGTTTTTGTTTTTTTTTTGCTGTGTGTGTGTGTGTGTGTTTTAAACTGCCTTTGGAAGTGTGGGCTCTAGAGAATGGGCTCAACTCCCAGGCCCATATTGCATGAACAACATTAACCTTCGGTGCAAAGTTTTGTTGCCTTTTTCCCCTTTCAGAATTCTCCTCTGTACGCATTCTAGACATGCTTCCTTATCATGAGGAGTTAGGGAGCTCTCAAGTATGTTGGCTTGGGTTTATAAAGATGACTGATCTTTCCTAGAAAAACACACAGGGAGGTAACCAAAGAATACCCCGACTCAGAGGAGTATGGCTCTTCCAGGAGTGCCGATCGTTTCCTTTACTACGAATGGTTGGTGGTGGGAATTTTAGCAACCCAAGGAGGCTGGTTAGGAAAAATTTAGATTTGGGGTAAGGAGGGATTTCAGAATTTACATCGCATAGGTATCACCTGTCCGATGTGGGTAAGGATGGTCATCTCCAGAGGTGGTAGTGACTGTGGGTTCTTCTCTTCAGTGTGACCCTGTGTGTATTTGTGCTTTTTCTCATGAAAGAAGGCCTATTTTCAAAGTGAAGGTTAGTTCCATCTTGCCCCCCTAGGTGTTAGATGTGAAACTCCCCACTCCCCCTCAAAAGAGGTTTTGAATTTGTGGATCAAGCCCTTGTATATAATGGGTGCTAGCAGATTTAATACAGGAACCACCAGATGGCAATAGAAAAAGTGTTTCTATAGAATGTAATCTGTAGTTTTCACAGCTCACTCCCCCCCCCCCTTCCTTGGTACACTACTTTTCAGTATACTTATGCAATGTATGAAATTGTTGGTTATGAGCAAGGTGAGTTTATAATACCTGACAATGCTAATCAAAACCAGGACATAGAATAGTGGCGAAGTGTTACTGGGAAATGACATTTTATTTGCATGAGCGCATGTATGAATTGTTCCCAGAGAGTGGGTTTCCAACAGTGTAACTTATGGCTTATGTTATTGTATAGTCATGATTTTACTTCTAAATTTTTATTCGGCATTTAGCTCTGCAGTAAGCTGTGATGATTTGCGAACATAAAAGAAAACATGGCTCTTACCTTGCAGCATTTTATGCCGAGCCTCCTAAAGGCGGAGATATATGAGTTTACAAACTGCACGTATTTAGGTATCTTCTGGCAAAGGTATTCCTACCTTTTGTAGAATTGTTTTATTTTTGCCTTGGAGGCATGCGCCCCTTTTCTAAGTATGTCTTCTAGGCTCTTTAAGGCTTTCTTTTTTCTTAGCTAAGACTCTCGGTTGAAGCTAGAAACTCAATCTGAACTACTTAAGAAAAAAGGATTTCATTGGAGACATCCGAGGTATCACAGTGTAACGAGAAGAATACCTGAAACTTGGCACGTTCGGGGTTCAGCTCTGCCTCAGGAATAACTACAGCCAAGTGTTTGAAATCTCTCCGTACTGTCCTCTTTGTCATCATCTCTGTCACTGCGCTACCGTCCTTGACTCCTACTGAAAATTGGCTTTCTCGTGTGACTGAAACCCAGCTATTACCAGTCTTTGCGTTACTGTTGCTTCAGACCCTGAAGTAAAGATTGACTCAAAGCTTTGGTCCTGATTAAAAAATTGTGAAATGATCAGATTTATATGTTAAAAGCATGGCCATGAGGGAAAAATAAAGCATATTGATTGCAAAATTGAAAATGGGTCGGGAGAAACCAGCATGAATGACGGTAGACCAGTTCGGATGTATTGGCAGTTAAGGTGAGAGGAAGTAGTAGCTTGGACTGGGTGGTAGTGTTGGAGATGGAGAGAGCTGGATCGAGTAGGGAGATTTAGGAAGATACTGAGATGGGCAGGATTTGGTAATTGGATATGGAGGCTGATGTCCAGGTTTTTGGCTTGCTTGGCTAGTTGATTGGGCAGTCATTCAGTGAGGTTGGACCACCTCAATTTGGGCAGTATGATCCTGTTTTGGTTTTGAATGTGTTAATATGAGGTACCATTAAAGCTTCCACATGGAGTTGTTAGGTAGGTGTTTGGATACGAGTTTTGCATTAGAGGAGAGGTCTAGGTGTTCGGTATAAGGCCTTGTGGAAATAGCATATGTTGCTTAAGAGGGTGGGCCTGGCATGGAATAAAACAGGCTCAGCCACTTGCTAGCTCTACTTCCCTGAGTTGGCTGTTTAACCTTCTTAAAGTATCACTTCTCATCCCTGAAGTAGATATAATAATTGCAGCTACTTCAGACAGTTATTGTGAGGGTCATTCGATATGATCGGAGGTAAGGTGTTAGCACCTGACCAGGTACATAGCATGTGTTTACACGTTTGTGGATAGGGCATGCCTCATTCATCTTTTCCCATAGCACTCGGTGATTTATGGACACTGCAGGACCGGAGCGGGGAGAGTGCAGAATTGACTGGACTAGAGCCTAGCAATGTTAATCGGGCTGTGATTTACTGGATAAGCTGGAGGAGATTGGAGTGATGGAAGTGAATTGGAGACTAGTTGTGATGATATAGGGATAATAGGTATTTGACCCGGGGTGATACTGGAGTGGAAAAATGGTCATGGTCAGTATTGCTGCCGAGAGGGGAATAAGATTAGGACCAAGAAAAGGCCATTGGGTTTGTCGATTAGGTGGGGGAATGTTGATCTTGTTGAGTATGATTTCACTAGAGTTGTAGGAGAATGAAGTAGGCTGAAGTTGATTACAGAATGAATGGGTGGTGAGAAAATGGAGCCTACAGGTGTGTTCTCATACTGCTGAAAACTTGAGCAAGAAAAGAGAATGAGAATTTGAAGTGGGTAGTGACAAAATGATCTCAAAATGCCTTAGGAATATTTATTTTTTCCAATTTGAAGACTGTTCTCGAGGCTGAAAAAAATGTGGGCTCTTGTCATCTGGCAAAATGGTAAGTAATCATCACAATTCTCTGAAGGGATCATTTCAGTTTCATATTTTGTGATGACTGGAGGCTTCTAGCAGCATTGCCGCCAGATCTGATACAGAGTATTTCCACCCCCACCCTGCTGCAGACACAGAAACTGTGGACAGAATATAACAAGGACTAACAAAAGCATCGTGAGCCCGCGCGGTCAGGAAATCCCACTTCAAGCCAGGTGAGGTGGGGAGTCAGGGTGTGAGGCGGTTTCAGATCTGGATATAGGTGCCGAGGGCGTGGTCCCGAGGGTCTCATAGGAACAGGAGCCGCAGCCTGGAGTCTGCACAGCGGAAGAAGATGGACTGAGGTCCACCCGCTTAAAACCTTGAAAGGCTGGCCCAGCAGTGACAGGACTAGAAAAACCTTGCCCACTAGTTTGAGGAAGTGCAAAGAGACTTGCTGTCATTGTGGAGTCGTGCATACTAGTAATTAAAAGAAAAGAGAGAGAGAGAAATATCTAAAATTCAAGGCTGTATCTCACATTGGGGCTGGGTTAAAATTTAACATTCCTTGCTCTGCAGCTAATCCTCATGGAAACCAATGGAGCCCTGCAGAGCAAATGAAAAACCCAGGACTCTCGTAGTACAAACACCTCATGCTAAAGATAAACTTGCAATAAAAAGTTCCTAGCTGCCTGGTGGCTCAGTGGTTGAGCGTTGACCTATGAACCAGGAGGTCATGGTTCGATTCCCAGTTGGCACATACCCGGGTTCAGGGCTCGCTCCTCCCCTCCCTCCTTTGCATTCCAGTTCTTAGCCGTGGAGACAGGATTTGAGCTGCATTAAATGCACAGGATACATTTTTAACATTGGAAGGAGGTGCACCTAGGGAGGAACATGGGGAAGATGCAAAGTGCAGTGGGTGGAAATGAATGGTGGGTCAGGAGGTGGGCGTTTGCAGTTAGCGGCAGCTTGACATGGTTGGCTGGCTGTTTTTAACCAGCAACTCCTGGACGTTTAAAATGACTTAAATCTAGTATCACAGAGTGTTACTGTGGGAAGACAAAGGTTGTTGGCCTCTCTAATTTTGCTGTTGTCTATCAAAAGTATGAGGCATACGTTGTGGCTTGTTTCTATGTAGGTGGATACTTCATGGTAATTTAAAAATTATAATTTAGCATTTTATTTGCTACAAATAACTTAAG
>NW_006292094.1:6216532-6218207 GCF_000327345.1 Myotis davidii | reverse complement strand
TCCCCCCCCCCCCCCCAACCACAGTTTATTTGTTTCAATAGTTGCTCTTGCTTGGGTAAATAAACCGAATTTCATCATGTCCTGTTTTTGTTGCCAGTAAGTAACACGGTCACTTATCCACCCCTTTCCCGCTGACGTGAACTGCCCCCTTCAATAGATGCAAAATTCGCATCTGTGCTGGAACCTGCCTTTCCCTTCTGTTCTGCTGACCCACCTTACATTCCAGCACCGTTCCCATGCTGACTCAGGTACGTGCTTCTATATGCGACCAGGCAGACGCTCCTGCAGTCCTTTTCTTAACACTGTTCTTGGCTGTGCCCAGGCATTTATTCTTCCATAGACACTTTACAATCATTGTTATTGAATTGGTAGTATCAGATATAATCAAGGTTTCCATTTCCTTAGGTTGATTGTGATAATCTATAATTAGCCAGAAAATAACTCCTCTTCATTTTCAGAGCATTCGTCTTCATTTGTGATTTTGTTACCATCGGCTTCTTATAGTGTTTTCTTATGTCCTTTTACACTGTTTCTGTGGTTGCATCTTTGTTCTGTTTCTAATTAACAACTAACTTTACTCTTTTTCTCCTCATCAGTGCCTTGAGGGGCATATCTAGTTTGTTAATCTTTCCCAAGAACTGGGTTTTAGATTTACATATCTTTTCTACCTTGTCTATTTAATAATTTCACTCTTTAACTTTATTATTTTCTTCTTCCAGGTTTCTTTTGGGTTATCTGTTTATATTTGTTCCAATTGCTTAAAATGAGATATGTAGGAAAGGACTTGAACAGACATTTCTCCAAACAAAATATATATGTATATGTAATAAGCACATGAAAGATGCTCAAATTCATCAATTAATAGGGAAAAGCAAATAACATTACTAGTACAATGATATACCACTTCACTCACACCCATTAGGATAGCTACCACCTGCCCCCCCCCCCCAAACACACAAAAAAACCAAACCCCGCAGAAAGTAAGTGTTGGTGAGGAATGTAAAATGATATAGCTGCTATAGAAAACAGTTTGATGATTCCTGAAGATTTTTGGGGCAGGGGCGCATATAGAATTTGTAGTTGACACTTCTTTCCTGTCAGTACTTGAAAAATTGGTTCCAGACAAGAAGGCTCTCTCATTTGCACTGCCTTTCCTCGTAAGTACTGTGCTTTTCTCTGGCTGCTTTCAATGGCTTCCTTTTGTCTTTAGTTTGCAGTTCATAGATTTCTTTGCATTCATTTTGTTTGGGATTCGTCCAGCTTCTTGAATCTCTAAGTTTATGTGTTTTTTTTTTTACTGAATTTGGGGAGTATTTCTTTGGATATGTTTTTGATCACTCTGTCTCTCCTTTCCTTCTTGGACTGTGTTGACATGCATATGAACTCTTATTGTCCCACAGGTCTGTGAGTCTTCATTTTTTTCAGTCTATTTTCTCCGCTGCTCACATTGGGCACATTCTGTTGGTTAATCTTGAAGTTCACTGATTCTATCCTTGTCATCTCCCTCTAGTATTGAGTCCACTCAGCATTTTCTTTTAATTTCAGTTATTTTTTCAGCGCTACTATTTGTTTTTGTTTCTCTTTTTAGTAAATTTGATTTTCTTCTTGGGGTTTCTACTTTTTATTTATTGTAAGATAATTTGTAAAGGCTTAAAATATTTTTATCATGGCTGTT
>NW_006292094.1:6207190-6214363 GCF_000327345.1 Myotis davidii | reverse complement strand
CGCGTAAGTACTGTGCTTTTCTCTGGCTGCTTTCAATGGCTTCCTTTTGTCTTTAGTTTGCAGTTCATAGATTTCTTTGCATTCATTTTGTTTGGGATTCGTCCAGCTTCTTGAATCTCTAAGTTTATGTGTTTTTTTTTTTACTGAATTTGGGGAGTATTTCTTTGGATATGTTTTTGATCACTCTGTCTCTCCTTTCCTTCTTGGACTGTGTTGACATGCATATGAACTCTTATTGTCCCACAGGTCTGTGAGTCTTCATTTTTTTCAGTCTATTTTCTCCGCTGCTCACATTGGGCACATTCTGTTGGTTAATCTTGAAGTTCACTGATTCTATCCTTGTCATCTCCCTCTAGTATTGAGTCCACTCAGCATTTTCTTTTAATTTCAGTTATGTTTTCAGCGCTACTATTTGTTTTTGTTTCTCTTTTTAGTAAATTTGATTTTCTTCTTGGGGTTTCTACTTTTTATTTATTGTAAGATAATTTGTAAAGGCTTAAAATATTTTTATCATGGCTGCTTTCAGATATTTATCAGATTAATCAGTGTTGGCACCTGCTGGTTGTTCTTCTCATTTATGAGTGATTTTCCTAGTTCTTGGTGTTATGAGTGACTGATGGTATCCTGTACATGGAAGAAACCCTGGATCCTACTTCACCATCTTTTAGTAGGCAGTCCCCCTATGAAGGCTTAATGCAAGGATGGGTGGGTGCACATACTTAGTACCCTCTAAGCCCTTCCCCAGCCCAACACCCGGACAAAAGTAAGGTGCTGCCTACCTTGTTTCAGACAGGTGAGGTAGAAGTCATATTACTGACACCTTCCTTGCAAAAGTGTAGCTCTAACCCACCATTTTTGTTGTCTTCGTGTGAGAGAAGCTTCGCTTGGGCCAGGCTGCCATTAGGGAGCGGAAACCCAAGGGCTAAGACATACCACTTTTTGCTGCAAAGCCACTGCACCCTAATGAGCCCCAGTATTCCATAGGAGGGGAGAGAGGGAGTGGAGTACCAACTAGCCCTTCTCCCTCCATCCATTCCATCTTCTCGATGCTATTGGTTGTGGAAGCTCAGCTCCCCACTGGGCGGACACTGGTGGGGGGAGAGGGGAGGAATACCACGCCTGCCGGTAATTAGTCCCTATTTGCACCACCTGGTTAAATCTCATTGAGGCTGGTTGGCCCTGTCACACCACCTGGTAGGAAAATTGAAGTGCCACCTGCTCCTGCCAGGGAGGGAATAGATGATTAGCTCCCTGATCCAGGCACAGCTCCAACCTCCAGGCGGGGGACTGAGCCTGCTGCTGGGGGGGGGGAGAGGTTAGGCAGTCAGCGCCTTGCTCAGCCTGCTGGAAATGCGTGTCCCAGGAGAGCTCCTCAGTGATGGAGCAGGGTGGGGACTGGCAAAGGGTTTTCCTTCGCCCACCCCTCCCTGCCCTCTGGTTGGGCACGGGCTCTTCTTAGAGCCTCCCCCTGTGTCTGTTGAGGGTAAGAAGCTTCTAGTGCCCTATCTGGGACCCATGGGAGACAGTGAGGAAATCCAAGGAACTCGCCCCAGGTTTGTAGACGGTCTGCTGCCTTCATCCCGCCTGTCAGTCTCCCTGTGCTGGCCGGTGTGTTCTCTCCAGGGGCTCTGAGCGGTGACAGGTGGACCTGGGTTTCCTGGGCGTCCCTGTTGGGAGAACAGGAAGCTCTGCCCACGCCATCGATACCTTTCAGCTCGTGCTGCTGTTTCACACTGTGTCCGCTTTCCTAGCGCCTGCTGGTTTGACCAGGTTGTTCACTCCATTTTTTCTCTGATTAATTTGCAAGTTCCAGATTCCTATCATTCCTTAAAACTTACTTTCTCTTACCTGCAGCAATAATCAGTTGCGTGTTTTACCACTCTTACAAACTGCCCTTCCACAGAGACACCTTATACTTCAGTCCTACCAAGACGAGACCACTAGAATAATTTCACTGCCCCCACCTTCCAATCAGTACATATTTGAGGATCAACTATGTGCCAGGCAAGAAATCATGAAACGGAGCAAAATAAAGTTCTACCCTCCTGAAGCTTATGTGTCAGGGGGGAACAGAAAACATTATATATGCCACTATGTGTCCATCCCAATAAGGTACACGGGGAAACGTTCGGAGGCCAGTGTGGAGAGTTCAGTGAGCCCGGGGAAGGGAGCAGGCGGTAGGGTCAGACACAGCCGGGACCACACGGCACAGAGCCTTGCAGGCCACAGTAAGGCCTTCACATTGTATTCCAAGTGCGCTGGGCTTTACATGCTAAGTGGCAGCGGAAAGGCGTGATCGGACGTACTCGCTCTGGCATTTGGGTGCAGAATGGTAAAGTGAGGATAACCATTTATAAGGCTTGTTAGTGAAGACGGTGGCCTGGATGGCAACAGTAGATGGATTACAAGTGGTCAGTTTCAAGATTAAGTTTGAGGGCAGAGCCAACAGACTTTATTAATGAAATTAAATGTGAGAAATGAGAAAGCCAAAAGACCAAGTTTAACTGCAAGGTTTTGGGATTGAGTTACTGGGTAAATTATAGTGCCATTCATCAAGATAGGGAACAATGGGTGAAAGGCAGCTTTGGAGAAGAGAAAAGAATCAAGAGTCTGGTTTTGGACATTAGATTTGAGAAGATCTGGTACATCTAAGAGAAGGTCAGTGTAGGTCACTGAAAGTGTAAGTGTGTGCGTCTGAGGAAAGTTAGGGGAGGCGGTCAGGGATTGATCAGCGAGGAGATTACCTACAAAGAGAGAAGAAAAGAAAAAAAGGACCGAGCCTGAGCCAAGGAGAGGAAAGGGTTTTCTTAGCGAGATGGGAGTGTGACGTGTCTTGGACTCTGAGTGAAGGAAAGTTCTCAAGAAGGAAAGAGGAAGTGGATGGTGTCAGACGCTCATGACTTGTGTTGGAAGCCTCCAGAATGTGCTACTTGCTTCCTCAGCTCGTGGACCCCAGTTCCCAGGGTCTCTGCGCCCGTAACTCTCTCCTCCTCTTCCCTCTATTCCATACGGTGGTGTTGCAGCCACTCACAGTGATTTGAATGGAACAGAGAGAAGGCCAGAGGAGCAATTAAGTCCAGTTTGTACCACAGCTTTTTCTTTCAAGCTTCGGTTCCAGTCATCTGCTAAGAGTAAAAGGGCCACAGTCAAGTGGAGTAGGAACTGCCGCTTTGGGGAACAGAATCACCTGCCAGGACAGGTGAAAGGACTGTGTGGCAATTCGGATGAACCAGCTCAGTGTGGAAATGAGACATTGTGGCAAACACCGCAGCCTGGCTCCCTCAGGTCTGCAGCAGCTGGAGAGCTGACATCACGCTGCCCACTCTCCTCCTGTCAGGGTCTGGACTGACTGCAGTTCTGCCAGTCAGGTCATGCCAAACGTGAAGCATACAAAACATGAATTCGTGTGATTGATCCAACTTAGTTAAGACTGAAACAGAAGTAAGTGGGGCGAGAAAGTGACATGTCCGGCACTCCTGCGGATGGCAGCCAAGACAGCGTGGTTCTGGGGCCAGGAGCTGAGCAGCCCGCTGCCCGGGTCAGCGCTGGCTCCCCTTGGAAGTCTAGTTCTGCCGAGGAGACCGGGGAGTCGCTACCGCATGTTGTTAAGCCCCCTCAACAATTCAGCAAGCTATTTAATTCCCTGTAATAAATCCCTTTCTGTTGTAAAAGGATCTAGATTCTGTTCTCTACTACTGAACCCTGACCAATACAAGCAGCAGTCTTTGAAGTTGCTCTAATTCACCCCAAAGTACTGAGCAATGTAGCCACAAGAGCAGATAGGATGAGGAGTCTATGTTGGATTAGGGATATGCATGGCAGGAGAAATTAAAGCGTAAAGACAATGCAGTTCAGGGGACGGATGTCGGAGTCGGAGTTGGCCCTGGAATCCAGGCTGAGTGTGGAAGGAAATAAAGCCTCACTAACCAACCACAAGCCAGAGATCGTGAAAGACACACAGGTGTACAGGAGGCCAGCTAAAGGGGGCAGAACCCCAGCTGAGCATGCCACCGCTGCAGTAGACAGCTCTCCGACTTTGTCAGAAGTTGAAATACAGTTGGGAAATACAGTGAGCATCTCTCGGAAAGTGAAACACCCCTTTCATGTACCACTTTGTACGCACTCTCCAGAAGACAGTGGATGCCCTAGAAATCAGAAAGCCCAGATAGTCTGCAAGTAGTTTGTGAGCACCACAGTGTTGCCAACATCTGGCCCCATGGGCTCCGTGCGTCTTGGCCTTCATCAGGAATCGGTCTCCCAGCACAGCCTCAGCTCCTGAGCCCACCTGCCCACGCTGCACACCCTGCCTGCGGTAGCAGCGCCTTCCTTTCTCAGCAGGCTCTGGAGTTGCTCTAATGGTGAAAGGACAGTGTGGGGAGGCTGGCTGGCCTTTCAAAGGTTATGGCGTATTGACAAGGGGAAATGTAAGAGCCTTTTTTGGACAATGAAACCCATTCCCTAGGCTCAACGTAGCCTTTAGTTCTAATCAGTGCTAATGTCAAAGTGGTCAGCTGATAACCGCTTAACTTAAAATGTTAATATTATTTAGGTTCCTTCAATAATATAATGAGAATCATGTAAAAAAAACTTGGCAGATTTACCAAAAATACTTCTTGAATCTATTTCTGGGGTAGGGGTAGTAATTTGGAAATCAGACCAGCGTACTGCTGAATGTCAGAACCTTTAAAAATATTATTGTCCCCTACAGCACATTATGATATTCCTAGAAACGGTTCCAGTTTCTAATAACTTTAATTATGAATGCAGAGTCTTTCTAGGGCCTAGAAATATGATTATTTCTAAAATAGGGAGTTTGGGGGCTGGGTAAGAAAGGTGAAGAGATTGAGCAAGGGAAAAAAAAGACTCACGGACACAGACAGCAATATGGTGATTGCCAGGGGTGTGGGGGGAGGTAGAAGGAGGTAAAAGGGGAAAAATGGTGATGGAAGGAGACTTGACTTGGGGTGGTGAACACACAATACAATATGCAGATGATGTAGCCTAGAACTGTATACCTGAAACCTGTATAATTTTATTAACCAATGTCACCACAATAAATTCAGTAAGATAAAAAGGAAAAATAAATACATGGAAGGACATTCATATTTGTTATAAATGGCAATAAAATTTGTTTTTCCAAATAACAGATTCCATTATCATTTCTTTGTAATTACTCTGAGTTCACTCTGAAAGAGTTAATACTTATTAGAAATGAGGGGGTGGGGTGATGTTTAAGTTCTTGGACCCCATTGAACTTGTATCCCTTTGCACCTACGAAGTAAGAATTTCTGTCTATGTCAGATGTAACGCCGGAATGACCAGAGCACTGTGAGGACAGCTCACGCACTGATGCTGAAGGGCGGGACCCTGCGGGATTGATGTGTACAGCCGTGGCCATGCGGTGAGCCATGCTGGTGCACTGATTACACAGGGACAAGTGAGGGCATTTAAAACTATAATACAGAAAACTTTAACTTTCTGTGGAGGACCAAACATAAATCCGTTTAAATCTCAAAAAAATGTTATTATTTAGTGTCATTCGAAAATATTAGTGATGTTTCTAAAATTAATACTCGACCAAGAGTATGTTTTTTTTAATTTTAGAGAGAGAGGAAGCGGGAGAAAGAGAAAGGAAGCGGGAGAGAGAAACATCAATCGGTTGCCTCCCATATGTGGGCAGACGGGGATCAAACTCACAACCTAGGTACATGCCCTGACCAGAAATTGAACCCATAATCTTTTGATGTATGGGACGATGCTCCAACCAACTGAGCCACCTGGCCAGAGCAAGGATATTAACTTTGAAGATAACCATAGTTTGGAGAAAGTATTTTTTAACCTGCAACAAATTCATCACCATCTTCTTAGCATAAAGGAGAAGCTTAACACTTCATAAATCAGAATAAAGTGAGGCATGAGAAAGCTACATTCTGAAATTGCAAAAATTGTTTTTTGGTTTTTTTTAGTATGTATAAAGTCAGTAATAACATATTTTTAGTATGTATAAAGTCAGTAATAACATATTTTTAGTATGTATAAAGTCAGTAATAACATATTTTTCCACATATGTGCAAAAGTACGTTGCAAGGTCACATTTATTGTAAAAGCTAGATTAATTTTCTTGTGAAAATACCTTCAACCATACTTCCCAGTAAAATATCGAGGTCACCTTAGCCAATGTGGCTCAGTTGGTTGGGTGCTATCCTGGGCACCAAATCGTCGCTGGTTCAATTCCTGGTCAGGGCACATGCCCAGGTTTTACTCAGTCCCCCACAGGGGCGTGCAGCAGGAAGCTCATCCATGTTTTTCTCCCTCTCTTTCTTTAAAAATAGTCATTTATGTCATTGGCGCTGCTTTAGAATAAGCTGCACCTGAGGTCACCTCACAGACCGAGGGGTCGAGATAAGCGTGTTGCCTGTACCCAGCCTGATGAGACCAGCGTCCAAAGGAAAGGCGCTTCATCAGCACACTCACTGATTTACACGGCGAGGCTGAGAGATGACAGCAAAAGCACAAGCAACGAAAGAAAAAATCGATAAATTGGACATCATCAAAATTAAAAACATTTGTGCTTCAAAGAATACCGTCAAGAAAGTGAAAAGAAACCCACAGAATGGGAGAAAATATTTGGAGATCATATACCTTATTAGACATTTATATCTAGAATATATAAAGATCTATTACAATTCAAAAATGAAAAGACAACTAATTTAAAAACGGGCAAAGGACCTGAAGACGTATTTCTCCAAAGATAGGCAAATGACCAATAAGCACATAAAAAAGATGTAAAACTTACTAGCAATCTAGGAAATGCAAAACAACAACAACAACAACACAACAAAAAACCCCAACAAAACAAAATGAGAAAGCACTTCACACCTATTAGGATGTCTATGATTTAAAAGTTCTTTAAAGAAATAAAAAATGACAAGTGTTGGCAAAGATTTGGAAGAACTGGAACCTCATACACAGTTGGGGGAATATAAAATGATGCAGCTACTTTGGAAAGAGAGGCAGTTCCTCCAAAGCTAAGCCTAGAATTATGTGACCCAGGAATTCCACTTCCAGGTAGATGCCCAAGAGAAAGGAAAACATGTTTCACAAAAAGCTGTAAATGGCAGCTCCATTCAGAACCACCGCAAAGTGCAGACAACGCAGTGTTTCCATCAACTG
>NW_006292094.1:6195145-6207180 GCF_000327345.1 Myotis davidii | reverse complement strand
CTGAACCAGTGAAATGTGGCGTCTCCATCCAGTGGGATACTGTTCACCATAAAAGGGATGAAGGACTGATACACATTTCAGGGTGCATGAGCCTTGAAAACACGATGCTCCGTGAGGAAAGCCAGACACAAAGGCCACATACTGTGTGATTCCACTTTGATGAACTGTCCAGAGTAGGCAACTCCAGAGAGACAGTAGGCAGCTGCTAATCTAGCAACATATTTAACCCCCTAGAACTCCCGGGGATAAACAGCATCCATGAACACAGGAAAAAGAACCACTGATGAGATCATTTGGGTGATTCAACACTAGCAATATATTTAGATGTACACAACCAGCATTTCCATACCAGGGACCTATTGGATTTTCTTGCAAAATTATGTCAAACTACACATACAATGCTGTTCACTGCATTTCCATTTCTAATAAAAAATAGCCTAAAAGGGGGTAGGGGTAGGAGTGGCCAGGGAGAGATCAATGGGGGAAAAAGGAGAGTTATATAATACTTTAAACAATAAAGAATTAAAAAAAAATAGCCTAAAGGTCCATCAAGGTTATGAAAGTCATGTACACATGGAATACTACGCATTGACTAAAGAGAAAGTAGATCCGTGTGTGCACTTAATCGAAATATCTCGAAAGCACATACATGAAAAAGTAATGGACAAGATAAAGAATATATAATCTTATTTATATAATTTTTCAAATGTACATATATATTGACACAAATAAGTTATTTTTTAAATATGCCGAAACTTCAATAGTTACTTTTGGGCAGAAGGATTGGGTGGAGATATTTTTTACATATTATGTTTTTCTGCTGTTTATTTTTTTAACCAAGTGAGTTGTTGCTCTTTTTGTAAATAAGTACATTTTGAAACCATACTGCCTTTCTTTCTGTGTAAAGTTTGTGTGTGGCTTACAATACAAGTCAATGAGGTCACGTGAACTAGAATGTTAGCATGATCTAAAATGAAATCATCATCATTTACAAGCAACTTCAATATATATGCCTAAGAGAAAATTCAAAGAGCTCATAAATGTGGGTTTTAAATAGACCTGATTCTGCTTTATGATACATTACTTCATTTCAGATAATTCGAAGTAACACTATTCTGCACTAATCAGATTGGATAAAGTGAAAGATTTCAAAATGTCACCTGTCATTTGCCTCTAGAAGACAACTCTTTGTTGAACAGTTATAATAGTTCAACTATATATTTCAACATTATTCTTCCCACTTTCAGAAGGAATGTTAAACATGTGCAGAATAATAATACCATACTGGTAACTTGTTATCCTTTGGCGCTCCTACTCTGAATATGTTCTACATATTATTCTAATTTTCACAGCCTCCAAAGTACAAACTTTTTACATAGCGGCCAGGCATCAAAATACACAGTATGTAATTTGACATAGAAAAAATGACATTATAGGTACAAAAGCCCTTTGGGCCAGAAGTGTTCCAGAATTCAGACTTCCTCAGGTGTTGGCAGGGTAATAACCCAGCATTACCTACCACCCCTTGGGGGTGTGGAAAGCACACTGTAATCAAACCCGTTACCGCTTCTGCAGAGAAATGTACGGCTGCTCACAGCATGTGGGAGAAGGACCACACTCAGGGCAGGTTTGCCTCGGAATGAGTTATGGAAAACATCCCAGGACGTGCATTTCGAACTATCGGTGTGGGGTTCTGGGCCGACGCTGGGCAGCTTTCTAGCTGGGAAATGTTTGTGTCTGTTTGTTTTTCCTAATGGAGAGTATTTTCTCACACAGCAAAATAACTTTAAGCCTCAGGGTTAAATCCTTGTTTGGAGAGGTGGGTGTGCGAAGTAAAACCTGACAAAGATCATCTCAGGTTTTTCTGGGAACTCGGAAGCATCATTTGTGCCATAACCAGCCACTTGCTTTCATCAGCGGTGTAGCAAACAAAATCAGTAAAAGCGAAGTATGAGGAGCCAGAGGAGATAGAATGTATTGCTACTTAATTAGCTGCTTTGTTACCCCAAGGCCCTTCCACATGACGCATCTTCAGATAGTTGTCACCATTCATCACCCTCTTCCCTCAGCCCTGACCTCTCCAAAGGGAAGAGCCCCACCTGGCTCCTCCCACCGTTCTCTGCCGATGGCCACGCTGGTCCCTTCTCCTGGAGGTGCTCATTTGTATCCAAGTCCTGAACACGGCACCGCCAGGTCAGATGCTGTCCATGCTCTCTGCTGGGCACGGTGCTACTTCCCTGGAACTGAACATTATCTTTCCATCGACACCTTAAGATTAAACCTTTTATATCTAACATCTGAAGATGATTAAAAATAAGTGCTAAGTCACACCAATGCAACTGTGTAAAATCAGAGAAAGAAAATCAACTGATTGACTATTAAGTGAAAATGTACAACTACTCATTTCTACAGTCCGAGAGGCATCCCATGATTAAAATTCTTGTCACAGATGCAGGAAGTGAGACCAGGGAGCTTGAAGAACTGGAAACAGGTCATGTAAACCCTGAAGTCAAAAGGCAGAGAAAGAGACTTCTCCCTGGCTGAGCAGAGCCTTCACCCAACCTGTCAAGAGAGCACTGAACTGTGAGCACCGCAGGAGGCAGGATTTCAGAGATGCCCGCCCATCTCTGGGCTGTGACTGATGACATCACCTCCGTGATGATCGTGTTAGACGGCACATTTAACCTTCACTCAGACACAGAGATGATCCGGGGGCCTGTTGGGGCGCACGGGCCCTGAGATGCGGAGTTCCTCTGGCGGAGAGCGCCGGTCAGAGATCGGCCAGGCCGGTGTGCGGTTGCTGGCGGGAGATGGGGGCCACATGGAAGGAAGGTGCGTGGCCTCTAGAAGCAGAGTAGCCCTGGCTGACAGCTACCAAGGAAGCGACCTCTGTCCTACAACGGCAAGGGACTGAACTTGACCAACACCCCGAGTGAGCTTGGAAGTGGGTTTTTCCTCAAGAATCTCCAGATATATTACAACCCACCCAAGTACTGGCCCATGTCAACCATGTATCTTCTTCCTATCTTCGGCAGCAGGCTCTGGAAAGTCAGTATGCACAGGCGTAAATGGTGATAAAGGGAAAAAAATTAACAATGTATTACTCAACAATGTCTGTTGGGTTCCTATTATGTAAAGTGGGCATTGTGCCAGGTGTAAGAAATAACGAGGAATAATATAATCCTATCTTTTGAAGTTCTCAAACCGGTGAAAGAGGCCGATACAGTGAACTACAATGAGGAAAGGACTGGGGAGGGAATGCACAGAGGACTGTGGGAACCAGATGACGCGTGGTGTGGAGGACACAGCTCAGAAAGGCTACAAGGGGAGGTGGGACCTGAAGGAGCTGAAGTTTGTCGGGTAAACGGGTGGGAGAGGGAGTTAGGAGGCAGCATTCAGGGCTGCAGGGACCTGCAGGACCCAGGCAAGGAGGCAGACACCACAGTGAGCTGCAGGGAAGGGAGCAGCCAGCTTTACCTCCTGGCGATTCAGGATTCGGGGAGCGAGTGCCCAGTGACACCTGGGGAAGCAAGGCTGGGGCTGTGAAGCTCCGCTGGCGGCAGTAAGAGCCACGATGAGCAGAAGTTCACGGTGAGGTTTAGGGTTTGGAAGCTAATAGGGGATGGATGTGACCAAGAATGTAGGCAGAAAGTTCAGTTCGAATGACGAGGGCAAATTTGAGAAATATTTAGAGTAAATCCATAGGCTTTCGAAACTGACTGAGTGATGGGTGGGCTGGGGGAGTCAGGAAGAAGAGGTAAACTCAGACCGGTCTCAGGTTTCTAGCTGAGGTGACTCAGGAGGTGACCGCGGCACCAGGGGATGGAAAATCCTGGCTGAAACACAGACAAGGTTTCCAGGATAAGAACAGCCTGGGAAGGAGTCTAGAGACGTCTGGGGCTGGAGAGTTTGGAATCCTAGGCTCAACTTGGTGAGCTTGGAGAGCCAAGTGAGGTTTCAGGGACTGGCAAGGCGAAGTCCCAAGGCGTTCCCTGAAAAAGCAGCTCGTCATTATAACAGCCCGGACAGCAAGGGGGTCCGCATTCAGCCAGTGGTTCTCAACCTTCTGGCCCTTTAAATACAGTTCCTCATGTTGTGACCCAACAATAAAATTATTTTCGTTGCTACTTCATAACTGTAATGTTGCTACTGTTAGGAATCGTTATGTAAATATCTGCTTTGCAGGATGGTCTTAGGTGACCCCTGTGAAAGCCAGAGGGGTCGCGACCCACAGGTGGGGAACCGCTGGGTTATGAACTAGGAAAACGGGATATATATAAAATATTTCCCTGTAGAAACAGTGGGTCCAGCAGCTGATGAGGCAGGCAGGTAGGCAGTAAGGTCTGCGTAACATTATTTAAAAAAAAAGTCAGGAAAAGACTAGAAAGTGTATTCACTTACACGTTTATTACAAAAGTGCAAATGCTCCCTGTAGGTCCGATAGCGCACTAGGTAATACAGTGACCACGTGGGTGAGGGGGATGCTGTATTTGCGGTTCTGAGAGGATGTCAGGCCCAAAGCCCAGATCACGGGCTGGAAGGAGGAGATGCAGATGAAGTCAGCGTTTAGGTCAGTGATGGCGAACCTATGACACACGTGTCAGAGGTGACACGCGAACTCATCTTTTTGGTTGATTTTTCTTTGTTAAATGGCATTTATATAAAATAAATATCAAAAATATAAATCTTTGTTTTACTATGGTTGCAAATATCAAAAAATTTCTATATGTGACACGGCACCAGAGTTAAGTTAGGGTTTTTCAAAATGCTGACACGCCGAGTTCAGAAGGTTCGCCATCACTGGCTTAGGTAAATGACAGAGCAGGTGAGATTACGAGGAAGACAAGCCCAAGATGAAACCCCGGGGAACACTCACACTTATGGAAACAGCATAAACCCTTACACATTAATGCAGTCTGAGTGCTTAGCTACAATTGATTGAGCATGAAATAAGTTCCAGGCCCCGAGAAAGACACACACTGGCATCAAGGAGTCTATACAGTACCACAGGGGAGGGTATTGTACATAACTACAACCCTAGACTGAACTCCTGGGCAGTATAGTGAAGCTGCAGGAGATACAGTGGGAGATGGAGTACTGTGGTAGCTTCAGCGAATTGGGGACGATTACATGAAGCATGCATTGAATGGACCCTTCAGAGAGGGATGTAGGCACAGAGAAGAAGATAACAGAGTAAAGGGAAGTGATAGCCAATAACAATGGTGGCATATAGTGTTGGTCAGTCTGCAGCTACTTCCATTGTGTCGGAGATAATAGATCCATTTATATGAAGTATAACAATGCTCTCCTGGAAAACACTCCTAAGTACCCACCACAGGGGCAGCTACACTTCCAGGTGAGCCGTAACTCTGACACTATGTAGCAGTTCTTACAGGAATAAAGTGTGATAAGATGTAGTGGGAGCAGTATGAAATAACTCAGATAGAGTAAGTGAATTTCTGCTGTCAGAGATACTTTATGTAGGACTGCAGCGACCCCACTTCTGAAACTTTGTCACACAGACACACCAGTACAAGGTGAAACCACCCGCATGTATGCGCTGTTTGATATGGACTGTCTGGAATAGTAACAGGCTGGAAGTAACCCAATAACCTGGGGACAGGTTGCACACATTTGGTTCCGTACAGTGAGGTACTATGCAAAAGAGAGAGGGGAGGGAGGGAGCGGAAGAGGGAACCCCTATGTACTAATACGGAAAGATTTCCAGATTATAGTTGAAAAATACCAAGTTAAAGAAAAAAAAAATCAAAGGACAGCTCTGTGTAACATGCTTCCTTTTCTGCAGGACGAGGGGAAATGAGAATGTGTGTGTATATTCAGTTGTATTTTCAAAAAGAACATGGGAAGAGTGGGAGAAAATACACCCATCATTTATCTGATAGGGGCTTAGTGTCCAGCTTACATGAAGAATTCTTAAAACTCGGCAACAAAGAGAATGCAACGTAAAGATGGACGAAGATACTTCTCCAGAGATGGCATACAAATGCCCAGGAGTATATGAAAACACCTCAACATCATTAACTGTTAGGCAAATGCAAATCAAAACCACAATGAGATGCCACTTCACATCTTCTGGGATGATGATAATTATAAAAAATAAAATAAAAATAAGTATTGGCAAAATGTGGAAAAACTGGAATTCTCATACATTGCTGGCGGGAATGTAAAATAGTTCAGCCACTGTAGAAAACAGTCAGTTACTCAAAAAGTTCAGCATAGAATTACCATGTGATCCCACAATTGCACTCCTAGGCATATACCCAAAAGAAATGAAAACAAGTGCTCAAATACATGTACGTGCATTTTCATAGCTGCATTATTCACAATAGCCAAAGGGTGGAAACAGTGCAGATGCCCATCGGCAGAGGGATGGATAAACAAGTTGTGGCAGGTTACATACGACAGATTGTTATTCAGCCGTAAAAAGAAGTGACGTACTGATCCATGCTGCTGCAGATGAACCTCGAGAACGTTGTTAAGTGAAATAAACCAAACAGAAAAAGTCGCATATTTATGCTTCCATTTGTATCTCCAGAATAGGTAAAGCCATAAGAACAGTGCAGATTGGTGGCTGCTGGGGGTGTGGGAGCTGCTTAACAGGCACAGGGTTTCTTTGGGGGGCGGGGCTAACCAAGAACCGAAAGTGATCTGGAACTAGAGGTGGGGTTTCGCAACAGGATATAATGTCCCTGAATGACTTATGTCAAGATGGTTCACTGTTTATATGAATTTTACTTCAACTTGAAAAAATGTTTTTAAAAGAAAGAAGCTAATCAAAACGACTACCTGTGACAGGGGAGGGGCCAACAGGCTGGAAGGCAAAGGGAAAGCGAGCCCTCTCCATACTCCTGTACAGTTTGACCTCCGAACCCTGTAATTATGATTAGAAAGTAGTCAACAATAACCACTGCACATGTATTTTGTTAAATTTTAGGTTTTAAAAATAGCTTTTTTACAGCACAAAGAGTGAGTGTTTCTTTGGAAAGTACCAGGTGTACCCGTTAATAATGTTGATTTTGTAATCAAAGAAAACACGATAATTTCAAGAGAAACATCAAAAGTGCTTTATTCAAAGTCATGTCCATCGCTAGCTACACATTCCCCCATCTTTCGGGTAATTTGTGGAGAGCGTCCCAATAGAACTTTTCTTGTTTTGAGGCAAACCGTTCAGAGACCCCGTTTCCCACGTCTTCTCACGTGTTGAAGTGCTGCTCAGAAAGTGCGTGTGCCATCGATCAGCACAAGTGGTCATCTGAGGGAGCGAGGTCTGGTGAGCACGGCGGGTGGGTTCATACTTGTCAGGCAGATCTTTAACGTGTCTTTACCTGGCTTTGAAGTGTGTGATGGTGCGTCATCATGAAGCAAAATTACTTTGCTGTGTCTTCTGGAACATTCTGGTGGTTTCATGATCAAAGCGTGGTTCACATTGATTATTTGTTGTCGGTAGCGATCAGTATTAACGGTTTCACCTGGTTCTAGAGGCTCATATACACCACACCTTCCCGATCCCACCAAACGCAGAGCAGTGTCTTTCTGAAGCGATTTGGCCTCGCAGGCGATGTTGATGGTTGACCTGGACCAACCCATGATTCTGTGCGTTTGGGATTCTCAACATAAATCCACTTTTCCCCGCCAGTCACAATCGATGCCAAAAAGACTTTCTTTCGTGCCGTTGAAGCAACATTTTACTGATGACTTTTCGGTTTTCCATTTGTCTTTCGTTCAGTTGATGTGGCGCCCATTTTCCTTCCTTAAAATCGTTCCCGTTGCTTGTAAACGATCGGAAATTGTTTGCTGAGCAACGTTAAATCTTTCTGCAGGTTGTTTTTGAGTTTGACACGCATCTTCATCCAATAATGCTTGTCATTGTTGGTCTTCGAACTTTTTTGGTTGACCTGGATGTTCTTTGTCTTTCACATCGAAATCATCACTTTTAAAGCGTTTAAACCAGCGATCACACGTATCTTGAGATGGAGCATGTTCACCATAAACTTCCTGAAGTATATGATTACTTTCAGCAGCACTTTTCTTCAAAATAAAGTAATGAATTAAAACTTTGCGCAAATGCTCTTTTTGTTTTTTGGCACGACATTCGACATTTTTAAGTGTAAAAATATCTATGATGTCGACACCTTCAGCAAATCTGACATGAAGTTTTGAAGCTTGCTGTCCATACAACAAAATAGCATACATATCAAATCGCATATATATCAACATATGTGTAACTCTGTCTGTTGAAAAAAATCTGCATTATTAATCGGTAACTTCTTCAGATACCATAAGATCTTTACAATATCTTTATTTACCAAAAAAAAGAGAAGTATGGCTTGTCATTCATGTAAATTGATTATACTGATTCAGAATCGACCAAGTTAGTGCCATGAGTTCTTAAAAAGAGTATGACAGGTTCTGATCCACCACCTGGTTCTGATCCACCACCTGATTCACATCCTGAGCTGAGCACCAGAGTCAGGGGTACCAGGACTGGCCAAAGGTCCATGCTCACAGGCTGACCGCCCAAGACCTGCAGTCAGCACTGCGCCTTTAGGAGCCTTACATGCTCTGAAGAGATCAACGAAACGGCCCGGAAAAATCAGAGAGGACTTTCTGAATCGTTCCCCTTTGGCAGTGAGGCTTCCAGGCCATCTGTGAAAGCATGCCACAGTTTCATCTTGCCTCTGGATTAAAAAAAAAGATTTTTGAAAGTCAAAAAAGAGATGTTCTTTTCACATACAATAAATGCACATAATAGTTTTATTTCAAGGGCCTTCAGTTGATATTCCCTGAAATATCTTAAAAACTGTAGGATATCCTGAAATCCTATGTTACGTTAGCAAAAGTTAAATTTCAGAAGAAAAGTACGGAAACTCCAAGAACGTGGGGTGCGCCCTGTCAGAGTCTACAGGCTGTATTCAGTTTTCATCAGGTGCAAGGCTGAAGGAAGACTGCTCAGCCTTAGCTGACATTTTTCAGCTGCACTTCTCCTGACAGGACCAAAGTGCTAATTTCTCTAATTCCTGAGATCTGTCAAAATCATTATTTTTAACAGTTTGGGTCAAGTTTAAAGTTATACGTAAAGTTTTGTCTTATTCTATAACCAGTAAAAAAAAAAAATCTTATTTTCTTTCTTAACAAAGAAGAGTAGTTAAACAGGTTCCGTGTCTCAGAAGCAGGACTTCTTCTGGGGTGGTTGTCATCAATGTTGAACAGAGCAGTTGCTTAAAACATAAGATATTTGACAAAAATCCGCAAAGACCAGGAACTGGCATCACAGATTTGGTTTGATTACTTATTTGTCAATAACAGAAATTAGTCAAAATTCTTCCTCTGTCTTTAGAGTTTCCATATACTAACCAAGAGGAAAATCAATCAATATTCAAAAAGGCCAGTTTTTTATAGAAGGAACTCTGACACTGAAATACACAATTTCTGAATACTAAGCAGCAATTTACAGGAACATGAATTCTTATTCTGCATAACATAAAAATATACTTTTTTTAAAAAAAACTTTATCTTCATAGAGTTTAAGGTATGTGTAAAATAAGAACAAAAAATAGGAAAAAAAATAGAAGAAAGCTCTAACTGCAAAGGAGGGCAAAGATGTTTGGAGATTAGAATCTGGTCTCTGGAATGTCTGTCTTGCAGTGCATATATGCCAGTGTGGGGGTGGGAGACAGGGTGGATGTGTGTGAAGCAGGGTCGTCTGAAGCTTTGTAACTGCACATCAGGGCAGACAGGGAAATGAATCTGGAAGCAGAAGGGGCAGAAGAATTAGGATCCGGCCACACCACCCCTCCCACCACTTCTGGCAGTTCTGTGAAGCACACTGAAATTCATTGTCTCTCCTTTCTCGGAAAGCCTTGGTACATAGTTGACCATCATCTCTTTAAACGTTGAAATTTTCAGAAAAGCAAAGCATACGGAAAACCCCAAAGGGACAAAAACATGAAGATGACCAAACAGTACATACAGGTGTCATCTAAGCAGTGAAAATCCATCAGGCCCACAAGCCAGAAAACACTCTAGTAGAGGGGATAAAAGGAGATTCTAAGGTGTAAGCCAGCTTGCTTAGTCCACAGCCAGTTGGTACAGATTGGATCATGGGGTTGTAAATAGCGCCTTAAACTCACCCGTGAGGCCCCCAGATGCTCTTATAGGCACTCAATCTGCATACAACGCACCACACAAATACTTCTGGGAGCACCAAACCTGACTCCTCCAAGCATGACCGCTTGGCAGTCCCTGCCCAGTGAGACCCATGCCTCAGACTATGAGAAAGGTGGGGTTCCCCATAATTAGACATCTTGTACCCCAAAGCAAAACATTAGAATAGCTCAGTGAGGCAGCTCATCTAGTTTATATACAACTTCTTTTTACACACCATACTCTCTTTCCCATAGGCCACAGTTTTCACTGATCAGTGAGTTATTGCTACCCTCCCTTTCCCCTGCCCTCACCCCCACGGATGCACCTATGCTCCCCTCACCACTGGCCCCTATGGACAGGCCCACACTGTCCAAATGCTTCTGGGGCATCCCGGCCTGCATTTACTACTCTGCCAGTTGCCATCCATACCCGAACCTCAGTTCTATCCCAGCTGTAGTCCCAATCACCAAAAGAAGCCATCTGCCTAGTGACTTGAACACATTTGATTGCCAATATTAAATTCACTCTGGAGTATCATCACCAAAAATATTCCTTCTCTCTGGAGGTTTTATACTGAGTCACAATGGATGGTCCCTGATGCAATGGCAGGGATGCTATGCTAGGTCAGGAAGGTCGTCAGCAAGTCAAGAAACCTTAAGAAGGAAAAGAAATACATAACATCAGCACTTGTCAGGGCGAGGGTGGGACCGAAGAGGGAGAGAATATAAGCAATGAATTAGAAAAAGGACAACCAAAGTAAAAGGTCAGGAAACAGGTAGTGCCTTCTGTGCTTTTTATTTTAGTTGAGAAAGGAGAAACACATTAGGCGTTCATTTGATCTGATAAATTAATGAGTGCAATTATAGCAATGATTTATTAAGACTGTGCTAAATGCTTTACTAGTATATACATTATCTCTTCTAAAACCCTTTCGAAAACCTTGTGAAGACATTCACTTTTCATTTTATAAATGAGCAACTGAAACACAGGGTATGTCACTTGCCCAAGGTCACACAGCTCATCAATGGCAGAGCTAGGATTTGAATCAGCTCTATGACTCATGACAATATCATGTTTTAAGGCCAGTACACTATAGCCAGTGGCTTAAAAGCATTTTCTATGTATATATTTAAAAGTATATTTAGAGATCATTTCATATTAGTACATATATATATACATACATATATATATGTATATACACACACACACACACACATATACATACATACAGTGGGGCCTTGACTTACGAGTTTAATTTGTTCCGTGATGGAGCTCGTAACTCAAATTACTTGTATGTCAAATCAATTTTCACCACTACAATGACACGTGATGCTGGGCTGATGTTGTGGCGTTCACTGTGACGTGCGCTGCGCCAACTAGCAGTGGAGTATCTGAAGCTGCTCGTAACCCGAATTTTAGCTTGCATCTCAAAGCAAAAAATCGGCTGAGAGACGGCTCGTATCTCGAAAAACTCATTAATCGGGACACTCGTAAGTCAAGGCCCCACTGTGTGTGTGTGTGTGTGTGTGTGTATGAAATGATCTCTAAGATACATTGTTCAGTGAAAAAATACAAGTGCACTGAGGCCAGTTCCCAAGGTGCTATGTGTTACCATTTGTATAAAAGCAAAGGGCGGGGGGATCTAGGTAGTTGCGTTTTACATAAAACTAGTGGCCTGGTGCATGAAATTCATGCACATTAAAAGGGAGTTAATTAGAGGAAATATTTTAATATTGCTATTTGCCCTTTATACTAGAAGTGTCAGAGATGAAAGAAAATTAGTAGAAATGTATATGAAAATCTCCCTCCTGTCAGAGTCTGGGCATGCCATTGGACCCAGAGTCAAGTTCCTGCCTCAAAATCATGCC
>NW_006292094.1:6193919-6194761 GCF_000327345.1 Myotis davidii | reverse complement strand
ATACCATAATCCTCCTTACTTACTAGAGCTACATAAAGAGGCTTAGGAACAAAGGCACACCTGTTTTAATCCGCATCCTGTCCAGGTGTTTTCTCCTGTAAAGGGTACCTTTAACACTTCTCACATGTGATCATGGGCAAACATGCTTTACACACAGAAAGAAAAATTCCCAATCCCTGTGAAAATGGGAGGAGAGACTGCAGGTGGGACCTTGGTGAGGTCCGGAAGAAAAACAGCCTCTTTAAACGAGGAAAGCAAGAGAGGAGTGGGCAGAGGCAGGCCCTGCTGGGCGGAGCGAACACAGCCACAGACAAAGACCCGAGGGAGGAACAGGGAAGGGAGGAGAAGGCACAGGATTCCAGAGCAAGGTCAGGAGAGGAAGTTCTCACTCTCCGCTTCGTCTGGAAAATGGAAAGATGGGAACAGAATCAAAACACACTGATTTCGTCTGCTCACTCAGAATCAATATTGCTCCTTTACTTGCCTTATAATATTTACTTTTAGAACTTCCATGATTTTATATTTATAACGTGATTCAAAATGATTGGCAATGCTTATTAAGCCTCCTCTCCCCCATTTAAAAAAGTTTGAGTACCATTTGCTCAAAGAAAAGCAACTTGGGCCTGGCCAGTGTGGCTCAATGGCCTATGAACCAGGAGGTCAGGGTTCGAATCCTGGTCAGGGACATGCCCGGGTTGTGGGCTCAATGACCATAAGGGGCGTGCAGGAGGCAGCTGATCAGTGATTCTCTCACATCATTGGTGTTTCTGTCTCTCCCTTTCCTTTTCTGAAATCAATTTTTTAAAAAAATATAAAAAGTAGCCCTGACTAGTTTGGCTCCA
>NW_006292094.1:6189218-6189924 GCF_000327345.1 Myotis davidii | reverse complement strand
GTGCTATTTGCCCTTTCTCTATAATAGAAGTGTCAGAAATGAAAGAAGATTAGTAAAATGTAAATGAAAATCTCCCTCCTGTCAGAGTCTGGGCATGCCGCAGGACCCAGAGTCAAGTCCCCGCCCACCCGCATGCAAAATTGTGTGATACCCAGACCTGGCCGGCCCCACCCCTGTCAAGCCCTGCAGGGCAGGGGGCGCAGCCTTGGGTCCCCCGTTGAGCCCCACCAGGTGGAGGGCGTGGCCTCAGGTCCCCCCGCGCGAGAGTGCAGTGACCATTTGCATGTTAGCTTTTTATTATATAGGTTATCACTGAAAAAATACTTAAGAAACTGGGAACAGTGGTGGCCTCAAACAGAGGGACCAGGGTACTGAGAATCCGAAAAGTAGGGCCTTTCCACTACATATACTTCAGTTTTGTACAATTTTTTTTAACCCAACTCATGTACTTTTTTATAAGGAATAGCCCTATGTAGTAAATAAAATACAATGTAAGTGTGAAAACTAAAATCCTATCATAGAAAGATACCATAATCCTCCTTACTTACTAGAGCTACATAAAGAGGCTTAGGAACAAAGGCACACCTGTTTTAATCCGCATCCTGTCCAGGTGTTTTCTCCTGTAAAGGGTACCTTTAACACTTCTCACATGTGATCATGGGCAAACATGCTTTACACACAGAAAGAAAAATTCCCCTGCCAAAAT
>NW_006292094.1:6173318-6188928 GCF_000327345.1 Myotis davidii | reverse complement strand
CAGTGTAGGCAGCAGAATGAGAAGGGAGTGGAGGAGGAAGAACTAGGGAGACTGGTAATCACGGTACTGAATGAAAGAGACCGGGAGTAAAAAGGGAAGAACATCATCTAAAAAACATCTCCAGCCTGGCCTCTGTGGCTCAGTTGGTTGAGCATCAACTTATGAACTGGGAGGCCAAAGTTCGATTCTTGGTCAGGGACATGCCCGGGTTGTGGGCTCAATGACCATAAGGGGCGTGCAGGAGGCAGCTGATCAGTGATTCTCTCACATCATTGGTGTTTCTGTCTCTCCCTTTCCTTTTCTGAAATCAATTTTTTAAAAAAATATAAAAAGTAGCCCTAACTAGTTTGGCTCCATGGATAGAGCATTGGTCTGCAGACTCAAAGGTCCCAGGTTCAATTCCACATGTGATCATGGGCAAACATGCTTTACACACATGTTTAGGGCCGCCTTTGCCCTGCCCCCCAGCCATGATCGGAGAATCAGGTGCCTTTTCCGCCCTGGCCAGTGATAGCAGGAAGTAGGGGTGGAGCCAGCGATGGGAGCTGAGCACGGTTGAAGCTGGCAGTCCCAGGAGCTAGGGGTCCCTTGCCTGGACCTAAAGCGAAGCCCACGATCGCGGGGCCGCTGCAGCTGCAGGTCCCCGCTGCCCGGGCCGGACGCCTCAGCCAGAGGCGTTAGGCCTGGGCAGGGGCGGAGCCTGCAACTGCGGGGAGCTGGGGGTCCCCTGCCCAGGCCTGACACCTCTGCCGGAGGCCTCAGGCCTGGTCAAGGGGCCGATCCTGTGATTGGTGATCGGAGGGTGATGAGGGTCAACTCCTCTGGCTGAGGCATCAGGCCTGGGCAAGGGGCCGATTCTGCGATTGGAGGGTGATGGGGGTCAATGCCTGAGGGCTCCCAGTATGTGAGAGGGGGCAGGCTGGGCTGAGGGACACCCCCCCCCACACACACCCCGTGCACGCACTTCGTGCACCGGGCCCCTAGTGTGTGTGTATGTATATATATATTCTATTAAAAAAGCAACTCGGGCTAATTTAAGCAAAAAGGGGGATATGCTGAAAAGCAAATAGATATGTGGGAAAGCTGAACATTCAAACTTCAGGACAGGTGAGAACCAGGCAGCTCAGGGCTGCAGGGCTCTGGAGTTCCATGGAAACAAGAGACGACCCGCAGGGAAAGGCCAGTGGGGCCCGCTGTGGCCCAGGGCCATTCTCACAGGCAGGTGTCACTCCATTGTTGCCTCCTGCTCTACAGCTTTCGTACATCACACTCCCCTAACTTACATATACTGAATATGGTTTTGATAAATTTGTAATCTATGTAAAACATTTAAATTAAAAAACCACTCCCAGTTTTCAATTACAACTGACTACATGCTTCAGATTTTGTGTGTGTGTAATACCATAGGAAATTAAATTATTTCAACATTGGGAGAATTTGACGCCAGAATCATAAAACAAAGATTAAACAGCACTAATGGGAAATGTGTTTATCAGCCCATCTTTCAGAAGAGTTTCTGTTCTTAGAAGGGACCTGTGCTTTCAGATGCCGCATGCCCTTTTCAAGGAGATGAACAAAATAAGATCCAAAACAGCCATTTAAGTTCCCTCGCATAGAAGAAGCACACACAGATTCTCAGGCCCCCATTAACACACTCAGCCTCAGCCACTAAACGACTTTAATACCACATTCCTCCAAAAACCCACTAGTTCCACCACATTATGGTAAATAAGTGCTTTCATAATTTTTTTAAAAGTTATAAATGCTTGTTGCTTGAAACTCAGAACACTCAGGAAAGAAGAAAAAAAATTCTATAACAGACAGAAGCACTTTAAGCAGGCTGGTCTATTCCTTCAACCATATTCACTGTATAGATTATAAAACTGAGTAATTTCTTATCCATTTCTGACTTAATATTACATGCCCATTACTTTTTAAATCTATTACACTTTTCTGGATTTTATATTATTTCTCATTTCAAAAGCAATCTAAAGCCCATTATAGAAAATCACAAAATAGAGAAAAGTAAAAGAAGAAAAAATATCCATATTTCTGCCAAGAAACAGCTGCTGTCAATATCTTGGTGTGTTGCATTCCAGAGTGTTCATATGTATGAACGACCCTGGGTCAGAGAAACTTCCCACATGTGCTCACGTCCTATACAAAGGGCAGCCAGTACCGGCACTGAGAGCAGGGACTCAGGAGTCGGCCGGCGGGGCATTTGCAGCCCCGTTCCACCACTGATACAGGTGACCGCGACCTCTCTGTACCTCCGTTTCCTCAGCTATAAAGTCAGGCTGTAAGACGACATAGGTCCTGCAAAGAAACGCCTCTGCACAGTGTGCGATGCATGAGAAGCACTGGATAAAGGCAAGCAATTACACTGTACAAAGCAAGCTCTACCCTCGCTATTCACCTAATACATTCAGAATATCCTTCCATGTCAATTAGACCCTCTGCTGCAGCGCCCTTTTTAATGCCAACGCAGTACAGGTTCCCCATGTGCTGTCTTAGCCACTAGAAAATGTGTCAGAAAAAGTCAGCTTCTCGCCCTGGCTGGTTTGGCTCAGTGGATGGAGCGTTGGCCTGCGGACTGAAGGATCCCGGGTTTGATTCTGGCCGACGGCATATGCCTGGGTTGCGGGCTCGATCCCCGGTGGGGGGCGTGCGGGAGGCAGCCGATCAATGATTCTCATCATTGATGTTTCTCTCTATCCCTCTCCCTTCCTCTCTGAAATCAATAAAAAAATATTAAAAAAAAGTCAGCTTCTCGTTATTTTGGTCTGGGCCACCTGCTGTTGACTCATACACACGGGGACAGGACTCCCGCGTGTTCCCTAAAATGAGGATGAGCGTCAGAGCAGGGGGGGACTCCCAATGTCTCGTCACCAGCTAATTTGGAAGGAATCCCAGGGCAAATAATGTTTGGCGGTTTGTTTTTAATGTAAAAAAAAAAAGAAAAAGAATTGAAGATTTATGGGTAATGTGTGCAATCATATTGTATTCAGGATCCAATTTTATTTTGTTCTATTTGAGTAGCATGATATGAGAAAATTCTGATTTATTTAAGTAGCGGCAGTTGTTAATAGCTTTTAAGAATAGTTTCTCTTGCAATTTCAAGATGTGCTTTAGTTATATTGATATAGAAGCTCAAAGGAATTGTAGGAAGTTTATTTCCAAGCTGAATAAAAATGTGACAGCTGCTTGTTGTTATCATAAATAGAAAGAAAGACCCCCCAAATTTGCAACAAACGTTAAAACTACACTATGATCTCAGAATGGATGGGCATTGTCTTCCCTTGCTGTGGCCGGACTGAACATAACGGCTGCCGAAACACCTTTCAGCCGGACGCGCCTGAGCCTCCCTGGTGTGTGTTGTAACTTGTGCAGATGAGTTCCATAAGTGATGTAGGCAGGACAGTTCTGTACGAGCGAACATAAAAATTCAGCCGTCTTGAATTCAGAAAACAGTGAGTGGTGAGCCTTTCGAGGCAATGGCGTGATTGCTGCGGCCAGGCCTCCCCTTGCGCAGGAGCAGCGAGAGAAGCGTTCTCTCCCGGTGTGCACAGCCCACAGTGAGCTGACTGCACGGGGTGCCCTTGGGGGACTTCTCTGTGTAGAAATTTGGGGCAGTACCCACGTGATTATGGCTGGTGTGCTTTATTGCAGCTTAAAATAAATATATTGAAAAGAGGTAAGTGTATATGCACGTGTGGAAGTCTTGCTCCGAGTGTTGGGGCTTCACGGGACATAGTTTGCTCATGACCTCCCTGTAGTACGTGGGAGGGATGTCGTTAGGGGCTGTGTTGGGTGTTGAGGGTTTTATTTTTCACAGGATGTATTGGCTGGGTAGTGAAAACATTTATGCTGATATAATGATTTATTTCCTTGTACCAGATTAATGATATGCCCATAGTTTTAAGATCTCAACTTCAAAAGAACACGTTGAAAAAAGATACTTGGATAGTAACATGTGTTAAGAAACAAATGAGAATAAACAAAGACTGAGCTATCCTTTAATTCAACATAAATATGTCATGTAAATAGACTAAAAGCTGTCATTTTTTTTTTACGAGATCAGATTTTCCTGAAAAAATGACATAGAACCGTATTTAGTGATCAAACATATTAGGTATATTTTAATTATTCGTATAACAAGAAGCGGGACTTGCAAAGCAATATTTTTAATTGCCAAGTATTAGCACCATTCAATAGGCTGAGTTTTTGTTTTTCTAGAAAATTCTTCTTGATCTGCTGATAGGAGCGTGGTGATCTCACGCCTCAGGACCCGTTGCTTGTTTACAGACACGCGGTTCCAGGGTGGGCTCTTTGAAGCCCTCCAGCAGGACGTGTTTACTCTGCTCATGCCTTTCCTCTCCACTTTCCTCTCCAAGGGCTCCCCTAGGGTGCCCTCCTCGGTAGTAAATGACCTTGCACCGTGAAGCTTATGAGATTTTTTCCGCATTACATAGCTTCTGGCAGTAATTTTTGATCTCTGCTGGGAGGCCCATCGCCCTGTCTGGATTATGCAGCGGGGGCCGCTGTGACACCAGGGCGCAGCCCCTCTCAGCTTGTTGGAATTACACTGTCATCACATGTTTATAGCATTCAATTCGCGTTTTCTCTCTTTCTTTTAAGCACAATAACTAAAACATTTCTTTTAGAACAATCCCATTGTTAGATGTTTCTGGTGTTTGTACTCCTGCATAAACTGTATGTAGTTTGGGCCTAATTTTTAAGATTTAGAGTCTCAATTTTTCTAAACTGCTACTTTGAATACCGCATATTCTTAAAACCTTTCAGGGGATTTCTGTTGTCTTCAGAATGATTTTCAAACGCTGCTCACAATAAAGTTGGTCTTGTCCTACATGTGGTACCAGTAAGGAGCTGAGTCCCACCAGTTTGCCCACTGTGCAAGCTCTGGGGCTGTTGGTGGGGCACCTCTCTAGTTCATGCAGAGTCGCCGTGTGAGCTAGGGACCCCAGAGAGCCTTCATCACAGGCTGTTCCTCTGGCTTTTACTGTCCTCTTAGACTCTACCTTATTCGTCGTCTTCCTGCCACACACCACCCACAGCCAGCTGTGCTCCTGTTCTGTGGAACCAGTTGAAGTTCTCCGAATGCGTTGTGCTCTGCGGTGCCTGTGCAGTAATAATAATTTGAGCCAACAGTTACTAAACGCTTTGCCAGACACTTCCCATGCACTGTCTTACTGATCCATGCAGCAGGAACACGGGGCGGGTGCATGATTGCCCTCCTCACAGACAACTGAGCCCGTGTGAAGTGGTCTGTCCAGGTCGCACAGCTATGAGCTGTGGAGCCCGGATTGGAACCCAGCTATGGTGATTGGACCCGTTTAGGTTTTTCGGAGATATAATTGACATATAACATTATTTTGGTTCCAGGTATACAACATAATGATTTCAATATATGTATATATTGCAAGATAATGATTGCATCAAGTCTAGTGAACATCCATGATCACACATAGTTACAATTTTTTCCTTGTGTTGAGCACCTTTAAGATCTGCTCTCAGCAGCTTTTCGATATGTGATACAGTGTTATCCACCACAGTCCGCAGGACCTACCTCATTGTGTAACTGAGAGATTGAGCCTTTCGGCCGCACTCCCTCAGCTTGGTCCACTCCTCCCCGCTCTGGCAACCACCAGCCTTCTCAGCCGAGCTTCGTTCCGTTTGCCTTTAGGTTCCCCATGTAAGTGAGGTGAGGCGGTGTTTGCCTTTCTCGGCCTTATTTCACTTCTCCTAAAGCCTTCAGGACGCGTCCATGTTGTTGCAAACGGCAGAGTTTCCTTTCTGAGGCCTGAATCATATTTCATTGTGTATATGCGCCATGTTTTATTCTTCCCACGTCTCGGCTGTTGGAAGTACTGCTGCAGTGAATATGGGTGGCAGGTATCTTCTTGAGTCTGTTTTTGTTTCCTTCAGATAAACACCCAGGGGTAGAACTGCTGGATTGTATGATAATTCTATTTGTAATTTTTTCAGGAACCTTCACACTGTTTTCCATAGCGGCTGCACCGGTGTACATGGCCAGCAATAGTGCACAAGGGTTCCCCTTTTCCCATATTCTTGCCAACACTGTTATTTCTTGTATTTGTGATAATAGCCGCTCTGACGGGTGTGAGGTGATATCTCATTGTGGTTTTGGTTTGCATCTTCCTGCTGGTGAGGGACGTTGAGCGCCTTTTCATGTACCTGTTGGCCATCCGTGTGTCCCCTGGCAAATGTCTAGTCAAGATTTCTGCCTGTTTTTAATTGGATTGTTTGTGCCTTCTTCTGGCTACTGAGTTGTATGAGTTTTTATATAGTTTGGATATGAACCTCTTATCAAATATGATTTGCTAATATCTTCTCTACCCCATAGGTTGTGTTTTCATTTTGTTGGTGGTTTCTTTGTTGTGTAGAAGCTTTTTCAGTTGAATAGTGTCCCACTTGTTTATTTTTGCTTTTGTTGCCTTTGCCTTTGGTGTCAAATTCAAAAAGTCATCACTGAGAATGTCAAGGGGTGTTCTTGTGGGAGATTTATGGTTTGAGTTCTTAGTTCCAGGTCTTCCACTCATTTGGAGTTGATTTCTGTGTGTGGTGTAGGACAGTGGTCCAGCATCATTCTTTTGCTCGTGGCTGTCAATTTTTTCAACAAGGAAGAGACTGTCCTTGCACCATTGTATGTTCTTGGCTCCTTTGTTGTACATTAATTAATCATATGTGTAGGTTTACTTCTGGGCTCTCTGTTCTGTTCCATTGATCTATGTGTCTGTTTTCATACCCAAACCACACTGTTGTAATAACTATAGCTTTGTAATATAGTCATATCTTTATTAGACATTAGAGGTTGAAAAACTGTTCAAGGAGAACGTTGATAAGAGCATCAGAATCGGTAAGAAGAAAGCCGGTGAGGCCCTGGCCAGTTTTTCTCAGTGGTTAGTGCATCAGCCTGCCTACCGAAGGGTCATGGGTTTGATTCCCAGTCAAAGGCGAATACTTCCGTTGCAGGTTCCCCAGCCCCCGTAGGGGTGTGTGCGGAGGGAGCCACTTGATGTGTTGCTATCCTGTGGAGAATCAATGGAAAAAATATCCTCAGGTGAGGATTTTTAAAAAAAGAAAGCCAGTGAGACCATATATGAACAGAAATGAGCAGTGAGGCTGAGGAAAGTCTTGGTTCTTTTTTACTAAAGAAGTTGGAGAAAGTTTCACTTCAGATGCCAAAGTCTGTAGTTAATTCTTTACTTGCTGCTCCAGGAAGACTCTGTGTCTTCTCACTGCTGGTCATTCGCCCAGGCTCTTTCCTCTGCTTTCTTCTGTTATTGCCTGCGTCTAGCTGTTAGCCTGTTATTTCAAACTAGAGGCCCGGTGCACAAAAATTGTGCACTTGGGGGGTCCTTCAGCCTGGCCCGTGCCCTCTCGCAGCCTGGGACCCCTTGGGGAATGACCACATGCTGGCTTAGGCCCGTTCCCCGGGGGATTGGGCCAAAGCTGGCAGCCACACATCCCTCTGGCAGCCCAGCAGTCCTTGGGGGATGTCCACTTGCCAGCGGGGAGCAGGCCTAAACTGCAGGCGGACATCCTTATTGCTGCTGAGGAAGCAGGAGAGGCTCCCACCACCACCGCTGTACTGGCAGCCATCAGCCCAGCTTGTGGCTGAGTAGAGCTCCCTCTGTGGGAATGCACTGACCACCAGGGGGCTGGGTGAGAGGCTGATGGCTGTTTCCAGGCTGGCCACAACCCCTTTAGGGCGGGGTTCCCCACTGGGGTGCCTGGCCAGTCTGGGTGATGGGCTAAGGGTTATTTTCAGGCTGGTCAAGCCCCCCTGGCAACAGAAGCTCCCATCCTCTCCTTTTTTTCTTTTTAAGTTCTGGGATTTATTTACCTTCTGTAATTGAAAGTTTGTAGCCTGGAGTGGAGCTCAGAGTTGCTCGGGAGGGAAGCTTGGCTTCCTCCATCACCAGGGGCAACCCAAGGATCCAGCTCTGTGGCCACAGCTGGTTCAAAGCAGGTATCTGGGGTTTATTTGTCTTCTATAATTGAAACTTTGTTGCTTTGAGTGGAGCTCAGAGCCGGTGCAGCAGGCAGGAAGCTTCGCTTCCTCCATCATTGGGGCAACCAAGCCTCTTGCTTGCTCCAGCTCCATGGCTGCCGGCCGCCATCTTGGTTGGGTTAATTTGCATATAGTTTGCTGATTGGCTGGTGGGTGTGGCTTAAGGTGTAGCGAAGATACAGTCAATTTGCATGCTTGTCTTTTATTAGTGTAGATGGTACTTGTTCTTATAGCCCCTGCTTAGACGCCACTTCCTCCAAGAACAGCTCTCCACTTGCCCAAATCAGAAGTGATTCTTTTACCTTCTGGCTTTTCTTAAAGCAGGTTTGTCCTATCCTGACGGATATTATGTGGTGCATGGGGCGTAGCAGTGTAGCTGAAGTGCGGGTTTAATGTGGCATTAGCGGTGTTGACATTGTCCCCCCGAGTGCAGTGCATACAGTCAGCGCAGACTGCTGGAGACCTGAAGATGGACGTGCTGTTGCCACCAGGCAGTGACCAGGAGGATTGCTCCCGGAAGTCGGACATGGGTTAACACCAGCTCATGCGGGAGGGTGCGGGACGGAGCGGGAGATAGCGGAGCCCGTGGGAGGCCTGTGACTCTTCCGGAAGCCACGGCATCACTGTCTTTGCCAAAAGCACCGGAAGAAGCAGGAGCAAAGCAACCCTTCCTCGCATCTGCTCCCTGCCACCTGCCGCGAAGTCTACACCCGAGACTTCACATTGGGGCCAGGCCTTGTGTCTGGTTTTCTGTCCGGAAGACCTAGATCTTCCCAACCGCCCTGCAGTTTCCTTCCTGCCAGATATTTGAGGGCCAGAGGCTGATCCGCTGGAACAGTGTTCCCCTGTAGCTTGGTTTTTAATTGTGTTCTGAGCTCAGTTAGTTTCTAATGGCTGTGCCGGTTTTTTCTCCCCAGGCCTTCAGCGGAACTTCTGTGCTTCTGAAGCCCTAGGGCGCTGTTTACGTAAATTAAGAATTCAGTTCACTGAATGATACCCCTGTGGCCTGAAAGAGTTAATACAAGTTTCTTAAGTACCTTATTAATTCCTGGGGAATAATTTATGCATTCGAGTGCGGCTTTGTATGTAGCCAGCTGCACACACTGTGGACTTTTCCCGGATAAAGTAGATGTGAGCCCTTGAAAACAGGAGGAGATTGAGCTGAAATCTAGGAGTTCTCCTTCACAAACAGTTAACTGTGTGCAGTGTTTCGGTGAGAGAGGTGGTATTATTGTAATAATAAAGCGAAGCCGGCTCAGCTCTCGGCTCAGTGCTGCACTTCTGTGAGGCCCTGGTAGCTTAGCCTCTGCGTTTTTCTAAAGTGGGGCTCATGCTTACACCAGAGACCGCATAGAACAGTGGGTAAGCACTTAGGTGCTAGGGTGTAACCAGGGCACTGACTGGGCTCAATTCCTGGCTTCACTGCTTGACAAGTGTGTGACTCTAGGCAAATTGACTCATCTCTCTGACTTAGCTTTTTTTTCTCCTGTAAACTGGACTAATACTAGTGCCTCATGAACTTGGCACTCAGAGTAACAACTCAGTAAATGTGAGACACTGTTAGGCATCATTATGGCTTTTGGAGCTGAAGAAGTAAGTGATAAAAAGTGCCAGGTGCCCTGCCTGGGACATAGTGGCCAACGCTGGATAGAGAGTAGCTGGTGCTGTGAGCGTTACTAACACAGAGGGCTCATCTGCAGAGAGTTTGAGTTTGAAGGTGCGGAAGTAATAGCCACTGGTAGTGTGACCACTGACGCCCGGCACTCCCCCCAGTTTTGTACCTGTCACCTGAGAGGTTGTGGCTGGCGTGGCCTTCCCCTTCCTGTTTGTCTCCTGGGCAGCAGCACCTTGAAAGTTAACTTTAGTTTTCGGCATTGTCTTCATTTCTCTCCAGTGCCTTGGCGCCTCCCCCACTTTTGCTGTCTCCGTTCTGAGTCTTCCGTTGCCTTCAGTTGCCCTATCGTTGCCATTTAAAAAGTCTCAAATCCTCCTGTACTAGGTGTGTGACTGACTGGACGGGGCTGTGATTGTGTGGTAAGAGCAGGGTCTTACCCCTATTAGACCGAGGCTCATTATCACTTGAGGAGAAGTCCTTCTTGGATTCACGCAGCTGGAGAAGAGGCTCCGGCTCCGGCTGGAGAGGGAACGGGGCTGTGGGCGCAGGACGAGAGGTGGTGGGAAGAAGAACTCTGCTTCACTCTTGGAACGGAGTGTGACTGGCCAAGGTGCCCAGGTCGGAGCTGCCTGGGCAGTTGTCTGGGAGGGACCAGCCTGTGGAGGCAGGTGGCGGACTGAGAAGTGAGGATGCTGGGCAGGTAGCCTGGCAGTTACACCTGCCTTGGGGGCTAGAGGACACGGATCTTCAGGCAGCGCCTGTGCTGGTAGATTTAAAGGCTTTACTCTTTGGACATTGCTGGGCTGTTGATAAAGTAGCAGCAGGAGGATGAAGTCAACTTGGGCTCTTTAGCTGTCTCACGTTAACGCTGCCCGTTTATGCAGCACAGCATCGACAGCTCATGCTGTTGGTGGTACTGGTATGTGGGCGAGGTGCCCCAATAGCAGTGGGTTTGGCTTGGGAGGAGTAAACGGTTTTGGGTCCACCAGTCTATAATGGATCACAGGGGATGGGAGTGTGAGACCCCAGCCCAGCAAATAGCATGACCTAAAAGAAATAACAGGAGCACCATGCAGAACGGAAAAGTGGTCATTCAGCAGTGACCGCAACCAGCCAAAACCCCCAAGAACTGGACCAAGAGTTTGCCTGTGCCCATGTGAGCACCAGCTCTCCAAGAGCATGTTCTCATGGTCAGAACAGAGGCAACACGAAACAATCAGCAACTCTCCGTTGTGACTGCGGATCCACCGAGCGCTTGTCTGATATGAATTACTTCTTCTCCATTGTAGCTCCCCTGTGGGGACGGATTTCAGTCACCAGAAGAGTTCACTATTCAGTCATATTGGCTGTTACTTATTTTCTTGTGAATTATTAGGATTGAAAACATGCCATTTTGTTTTATGTAATTGACTGCTTGTAAGTTTGCTTGGCCTGAGGTGTTTTTCCTGAGTCTAGACCAGTGGTTCTCCTCCTGTGGGTCGCGACCCCTTTGGGTGTCGAACAACCCTTTCACAGGGGTTGCCTAAGACCATCGGAAAACACATATATAATTACATATTGTTTTTGTGATTCATCACTATGCTTTAATTATGTTCAATTTGTAACAATGAAAATACATCCTGCATATCAGATATTTACATGACAATTCATAACAGTAGCAACATTACAGTTATGAAGTAGCAACAAAAATAATTTTATGGTTGGGGGTCACCACCACATGAGGAACTGCATTAAAGGTCGCGGCGTTAGGAAGGTTGAGAACCACTGGTCTAGACTGTGATAAGGTCTCTGGGCTACAAAACTGAGGGTCTTCTGCTGGCCTGCCAGTCTATGAGGCTAGCCCATGGCCAGGTAGCCTCTTCGAGTGCTGCTCCAGCTCCTCACGTCTGTAGTCACCAAACATGTCGTGCTGCTTTTGCTCTATTTCATAATGCTGAACTTGGTATCTGTTTAGTCACTTCTTACAATTGAGCATGCATGTGGTAGTTTACTTGAAACTTTAAAAAATCAGTGAGACAATTATGATTAGTTTTTCCCCATGAAGAGTGAAATAACACTTTTGTTTCTGAAATATTTGACTTCAACTGTCTTTTAGTTTGGGCTTGATATTAAAAGAGAATTATGCTAGAATAAACACAGTCAGTGACATCTGGTTGCTGGAAGGATCGATAATATCTGTTATGGAGGTATCCATTTTGTGATAATATACCTTAGTTTCATTGGCTAAAATTAGAAGATTAAAACAAATTTGAAAGCAGCTTGGTTACTGCCTCAGCAGCAGTTATGCAGAGAATCTGTTGCCATTATTGTTAATGGGTAGGTTTGTACTTCCCTGGATTGGTTAATCTTGAAGACCAGATGGTAGTTGTATCAAAATTTTATGAAGATTTTATGTCCTGTGTTTTGCTATCAGATAAAAGCGTAAGTATTTATTAACTAGGAAAGTTGAACATCGCCTCATCCCAATGAAAAAACAAACATATAAGTAAAAGGAATAAACATTGATGAATCATTTTATTTACCTAATAATCTACTGTCATTTCTCAAAAGGAACACAAGGGGAGAAGTTAGAAAAAAAAATGGACCTTAACACTGTTGTGTTCTATGAAGAGAAAAAAATAGAGAAGAGGCAGAGGAAACAGTGCAAAATAACAATTATAAATCCATGCGTCAGTAATTACAATAAATGTAAATAAACTAGATGTTTCAGTTAAAAGACAAAGGTTGTCAGGTTAGACAAAAACACCAAATCTAATGAGATACTAGGTTTACAAGAAGCATATCCAAAACATAAGCATATAGAAAGCAAAACAATGGAAAATTATATTTCAGGTTATTTCTAATCAAAAGGAATAACTATATCACTATTAGACAAAATAGACATTAAGATAAAAAGGATTAGTAGAGATGAAGAAATTGCTACATAATGGTAAAATGTTCAATTCACCAGGTGTAAGAACTTAGGTACCCACTAACATAGGTATGAATTATATAAGCAAAGATATACAGAAACAGAAGGAAAATAGCCAAATTCACAATCTGTGGAAAGTTAACAAACCTTTCTGAATAATTGATAGAAGTAGCAGGCAGGAAATTCAGGAGGATATAGACGATTTAAAGAACACAAATAACAATTTGCCTTAGTAGACTTACATAGAATGTTATAGACACGTCCTGTACGCCCCATTCTTTTCAAGCACTATGGAACATGTGACATTGATTATGTCGAGGACCATAAAACAAGTCTCAACAAGTTTCAAATGATTGAAATCATGTAGAGTGTGTTTCCTAAACGTAGTGGAATTATGCAAAGAATCAATCAAAGATAATAGGAAAATCCCCATATGTCTGAAAATTAATAAATATACTTCCAAATATTTTATAGATTAGTGAAGCTTTATGACAGTATTGAAAGGACAAAAAAGCTGTCATTTAACACCAAAAACGGTTACTGTGTTGCTGAACCTAGTAGCTAGATTGTCAACATTTGGGTGTGTTTTTCTTTCTGTCCAAGTATTTAATACTTTTATATTCCAGAGAGCTCCAATATTTTTTTAAAAAAAATCTCCTTTTCTTGGAGGCTAGTGATGATCTAAGTTGGGTTAGGAAAGTAAATCTCTGAACGGAATGGGGAAAAGGCCATGTCTGCAGGTGGCAAGAGGGTGTGCCAGGGCCAGAAATCTGGATGACTGCAGACAGGACGTTCACATGCAGGTTTTGGGTCACTGGCTGGGGCCCTTGTGTTCACTTCCCTGGAGCCCAGGAGACCAGCTGAGCCTACAGTGTGACCTTGGGCCAGAGGCTTAAGGAAATTTGAGACTCAGGTTGAGGTAGGCTGTTTCCGCTTCCCTATTTAAATAAGGGTAACAGGGCACCCTTCGGGCGCTCAGATGCACAGGATTGGGATGTAACCACCCCTCCCATTTCCATTTTTTGAGGCAAAGAGAAAAGAGACTTTCAGAGTATTAATGATTTTGGGGATGTAGAGGAGCCCCCCCCTTCTCTTTTCTTTCCAAAGGTTTGAGTTGCACAAAAAGATGAAGGCGTGCATAGCTTCTCACAAGGAAATGAGCTCTGAAAGAAGGAGGATCTAAACCAGAACAGATGCGTGGCTGAAGCAGTGTTTTGAACGTCATGGATGCAGGAATATAAGTGTCAGGCAGATAATGTGCTTTTTTCTGGTGACTGTGTCCCAGGGACGTATTAATTGTTTTGTTTTTTAATCCTCATCGGAGGATATTTTTCCATTGATCTTTAGGGAGAGTGGGAGAGAGAGGGAGAGACAGAGAAATACCGATGTGAGAGAAACACATCGAGTGGCTGCCTCCTGCACTGCCCTCACCAGAGCCCAGGCCAGGGAGGAGCCTGCAATCTAGGAGGTATGTGCCCTTGATGGGACTCGAACCCGGGACCTTTTGGTCTATAGGCTGACCCTCTGTCCACTGAGCCAAACCGGCTAGGGCTGTTTTTAATTTAATTTTCCACATTATTCCAATTTACAAGGTTCTTTGACTGGGGCAGTTTCACTGCTTTGTATCTGCTGTTAGCTTTTTTGAGTAGAGGCTGGATATCCAAATGATGTAAATGATGGTACGGACAAATACAAGAACCAGGAAATAGATTACGTCCTGTGTAGTCTTAGAGTGTGTGCCCTCACCTTGGTTAGCTACGTATACATTTTAATGAAAATCTCTCATTTTGGGGTTATTTTGAAAATTGATGGCATTTAGAATAAATGTTGATATAAACTTAGTCCACATTTAAATTTATAAAATCTACTGAACATGACTTCCAATTTTTGAAAGAACCATACTTGAACAAAATTGAAACAAATTAATTGAAAGTTACATTTATATTACTTATTGGAATTAATAGAACAACCCATATTCTCTGTTTTTACTCTTTGTAAAATTAAAAAAGGAATGTATGGCTCTTATTAGTCATGTCCCTGAGTAGTTTCCCTTACGGTTCACCCATGAATGGGCTGAGTTCATTTCTGAATGCCTAATGCGGCTGCCCACCACTCCTGGCCCCATGACAAGTGATGAGGTGTTCACTCTCAGCCTGGGAACCACAATAGCCTGCGGGATTCATGGTTAAGGGCGGGTTTGTCGTTGTTGGTGAGGGATCTTCACCGAGAACTCCACGGCACCGTGGCCTGGGGAAGCTGAGGTGCTCGAGCACGTCCTGTGTCTGCGTCCATGCAGAATGCTTTCCGGCGGCATCTGTGTGGTCCTTGTGATGAGCCCGTGCGCGTGGAGGGGGGGAACCAGGCCCAGGGAGGTGACCCGCTTGCCCAAGTAGCACATTTTGTGGCAGATCTGGTTCTGAACCAACATTGCAGCCCACTGGCCGTGTCACCAGGTTCAGGTTTTATTTCAAGACAAAGAAACAAAAAGGAAACTAGGGCTGTGGATAGATCAAGACAACATGACTTCATTGTAGGCCTCATGTTCATGTCTGGAAAGTTGAGTATAAGGAAGAGGTTGTCTCTGAAATACTGTTTTTTATTGGTACTACTGATCGTTCTGGAAACCAGTTTTCCGAGGAAAATGTTGGCAAGGCAACATCATGAAAGTTAGAGTTTAACAGTCTTCACTTTTCATTTGCAAGAACTATTTTTGCTTTAACAGCTCCTAAAATGAATTAATTCAAGTGATCAATATTATTTTTATGTATATCAATGCCATGCATTTATTAAATTATGTACAGTTAATTATATTTCATTGGCAATTCATATTGACTTTATAAGTGTGGAATAGACTGTTTAGCCCTTCTAGCTGAGGCATTAACCCCTGGCCTTATTAAAAATATACCCTGAAGTGAGAAGGGCAAACTATTATTGGCTATATTATATTTAAACGTCTCAAAATGGAATAGAATGAAGCAAAGTTAAGGAAACTACGGGACCTAACCCACATTTAGTTGACTACAGAAAG
>NW_006292094.1:6172873-6173292 GCF_000327345.1 Myotis davidii | reverse complement strand
GAATAATCCACCAGATAACACTTACTGTATGTAAAAGTGGTTTACTTTCTGTTGGGAAGCTCTAATTATATTATTATAAACTAGAGGCCCATGGCATGAAGAGATTCGTGCAATAGGCCTGCCTTCCCCGGCTGCTGGCACCGGTTTTCCTCCTGCACCCGGGACCCAGGCCTTTTGCTCCAACTGCAGCGGAGAAGCCAAGCCTCTTCAGTCTTCAGTCTTCACTGGGGCGGAGCCCTTTAGTCTTCGCTCTTTGCCTGCATATGCAAATTAACTGCCATCTTTGTTGGGTTAATTTGCATACCCATCCTGATTGGCTGGTGGGCATAGTGGAGTGACACTAATTTGCATGTTTCTCTTCTATTAGTGTAGATACTAGCGGCCTGATGCATGAAAATCGTGCAAGAGTTGACTCTCAC
>NW_006292094.1:6157992-6171571 GCF_000327345.1 Myotis davidii | reverse complement strand
GCCTCATGTTAGTTTCAAGCTGCCTGGCTGCCGGCTGCCATCTTGGCTGACAGTTAATTTGCATATCACCCTGATTAGCCAATGGGAAGGGTAGCGGTCGTACGCCAATTACCATGTTTCTCTTTTATTAGATAGGATAAGTTTCAGTTTATTTTCTCATTTTCTTTGATTAACCTGGGATGGCATCTATCTCACCAAATCTAGTCCTTTTTCAGTCTTGTTAGCTGATGATTCCATTGATACTATATTTTATTAAAATATGTAGCAAGGTTTTAAAAAGTAAAGTACTGAAGATTTCAGAATATCTCATGTCTAAAAATTGATCGTGAATCTTATCTGAAATTAAGGCTGAAAGTCTGTTGAATATAAATAAGGAGTTATTCACATAGATAATGGAGTTCTTTTTAAAATGTAGACATCCTTTGGTGAAAATATAGCGTTCTCTTATAAATTCACATATCAGCACTTGCACTGTGTTTCCAGGCTCTTCCATTCTCTGCATCAGCTCTGCAGGTCGCCCGCATTCTCTCAGCCCCCTGTCCCTCCCTCCACAGGTGCCCTTCACAGCAGCCACCTGTCCACTGATTGTTTATTTAGACCGCCATCCTTGCCACCTCTATTCTAAAGGCTCTGCTCCTAATTTCAGAAAGCATTCCCTGAATTCTTCCGTCATCCCCAAATTGCTGTCCACTAAGTCAGCTGTTTCGTGCCTTCTCTCTTCTTACTGTCACACGTGGGGAGGGCAGGGCACAGCCCCAGAGTTGTCCTTCTAGAGTGAATCTGAGTCCATAATTAATTCCCGTTATGTCTTGCTCTTCCAAATTGAGAGACCACACAAATGTTCCTTTTACCCTTCTCACAAGGCCTCCACTGCAGGAGCAGGCCACCTGACAAGGTGAGCTCCTGACAAGACACACTGTTGAAAGGGGTTTCACGGCCTTGTCGTGTATATGAATTCCCGTGTCAGCTTCATTAGCTTTTGCTAACTGTTCTCTTAGTTTGTAAGCATCTTGCTAGAAAGTCACAATAGGTGTATCTGCCCATACATGGCATTTCCAAGTTCAGATAGCATTTGCCCTTCTCCAGTTGTCTTGTACCTCTCAGGCATTTTAGTCTATTTTTTTGTGTGAAATACAGCACATGGAAACAAGTCCATAAAGTAGATATATAGTTCAACCAACGGTAAGATGAACCTGTGTGTGATCACCCGTAGATCAAGAAGTAGGACATGGCCAGCTCCCAGAAGCCCTTGCTTTTGTTCCTGCTCTCCAGGGCTTAAGCAGGTATCCCAGGAGTGTGTGCGCAGGCGCCTGTGTTGTAATTCACAGAGGCTGCAGTTTGCTTAGCGTATCTCAGATTCATTACTTCACTGTCCTCACCAACCTTCGAGTTCTAGGTTCCCCCCAAATGTTTAGTTTTCTGGAGATGATTTTCTTTGACCAAGAAAGTAGATGTAGACTTACTGCATGTTTCCCATCACTGTTTGTTAGGATGCAGTCTTACTAAACGAAACCTCTTCATGTCTTGCAAGCCCCATTTCATTCTGAGATTATTTCCTGATGCTAATTTTAGAGATTCATGTCCTTCTCTTACATACATGGTATGTCTTTCTGTCTTTGGCACATTTCCTTTGAAAACCTGAGCTCATCAGAAAAAGACCTGCTTGACCACATTAATCTCTTTAAGTATCTCCTCCGTTTCTTTCTCCTTGAAGTCACGTGTTTGCAGTGAGAATGGCATCTTCGCGAGGCGCCGGGCACTCCTGTTGTTGATGAGCCTGCTGGCCGTCACGGTCCCGCAGGAGGCGGCGTTCACGTCTCTGTCTTTTCCTCGTGCTTCGGCTTTTTAGCAGGCTTTTCCCTTTTGTCCTGTCCCGCTTTGCCTGCCTCTGCCCACCTCGCTCTCCTTCCTCTCTTCCTCTGTCCTGAACATGATACAGAAACAAACAAACATAACCAACACAGAATCAAAAGTTTAAGCTAATGGCACCGGTACGCAGATGACCTAGATATGTAGCTGTGACCCGAGGGACCACCGAAGGCTAGCAGGTTTTAGTGAGGGACACATTTCAGGGCGTCTGGTAGGCGCACATTCTGTGACGTGACCTCCAAGCACGTATTTGCAATGACAGTACCTTCTTGAAAAAGGATAAACTATGAACTCTGTTGAGATGATCATTTGTGATTAAACTTACCTTTTTTCCTCACTCATGCCCTCTGTCTTAGTCATGCACAGATGTATTTCTCAATTATATTTGCTTTTACAAACTATGTATTTAGTGACAAAGAATGGCATGTAGACCTGTAAAGCATGAACGCTCCATGGCTGGGTGTATCCGCGGAGCCCATTTATCTCTTGTACTAGAGTCTGGTGATCTCTGACAGTAAGTTATCGTAGTGACAGAGGATATTGGGGACAATTAGCTAATCTAATCATTGAAACGTTCTTTCAGTATTACACTGTGTATTAAGGTCTGACTCATAAAAAAAGTTTTTCTTTCAAAGCAATCTCAAAATAGAAGTACCTGTTGCCTGGAATTACTATGCAGCCGGGCTTTTCTGCAGGATTGAGGGTTGTAGCCGCTCTGAGCATTGATATTGATCTTGAAAATTAAACCAATTGGCAGCCATCCCCTGGAGGACTTGAGTTCTGAGATCTTTAAATGCACTTGCACTGCAGTAAATAATGCACCCTAGATGCAGCCAAACTGTGGTGGGCTTTAAGCATTTAATAAAAGCATTAAGCATGTTAATTATTAAATGTCCTTTTTAATTGCAGGTAAAGACTAAATGATGATGATTACAGATAGGACTGTGGTGCCCTCATCTCCAGGGCAGGCTGGAAATGTCAGTGCAGCTCCTCCCCAACTATCGAAATTAGAGCCTTTGGTTCCAGACTGTTCCTCAGAACCCCAGGAGTTTGGGGGGTTTCCTGAGGCATTACCTTGGGGATAAGGAATGAACGTAGAGGTGTGTATGTTGGGGGGGGTGGAGGGTGGTCAGACGTTGTTCCTCCCACCTTTCCAGCCAGTTCTGCTTTTCTGTTTTATTTGCCTTCTAAACAAAAATAACATGTAAGGTTTAATTTAAAGAAAGGTTTTGCTTTCATAAAAATGAAAAGTTGAAACATGACTAAAGTGGGCTGTGGAACCGATAGTTTTCTGTCTGGGATGGCTTTCCTTCTGTCGCCTTGTTCCTGTCACACACCCACCACCTTCCCACACTGTGCACGGCCCTGAGCCACCTGGTTGGTGGAAGCTGTCAGTCACTGCACCCCCACGTCTTCTCCCATCGTAGAACTTTACAGCATCTTCTCGGGGAGAGTGTGAGTTCAGGGGATGGGCCTGTGATCAACTAGGTTAGTTGGCGGCCCACTTGGTACGTTGCTTCAGAATTAGCAAGGAAAGACTGCCTTTTCCTTCTGGGTCGCCGCCTGTGTGAGGGCTGCCAAGGGGCCTCCTGGCTCGGTGGGAGCGCCTCTGAAGAGCCGCACGTGGAGGGCAGAGCCGGGAGCCCGGCCCTGGTGGCGGCACTCCAGGAACCTGGGTCCCGCAGAGATGGGAGCATCCCCTCCAGGGCTGCTCACCTGCAGGGAGGACGTTCTCTTTTATGTCTAAGCTACGTGTTCTGTGTTCTCCCCTCCCCCCACTTAGAATTGAGACGAATGAACGAAGTTAGGGAAGATGGCACATTAGGAACCAGACTGTCAGGCTGATGTTATTAAAAGGATCACAGCAGTCTGGGGTTTAAATTTTTAAAGTTTAAATTTATTATTATATTTTTGGTTGCTTGTGATGAATGATTCTACATCCGACCTGGAACACGTGCAAATAAAGCATTTTGGATGCCTTCTCTCAAGTGTCTGTTCCCAGAACAGGAAACTGTGGTCCCTGGTGCTGACCTTCTAGTCCAGAGGCTTCGGGGCTCCCTGTCCGGACCCCCACCCGACACCAGAGCTGATGTGCCGCTTCCAGGCCGGCCCCTGCCCTCAGCTTTGAGGTTAGCAACTTCAGGACAATACCTGGGCTTTGTGGGATGCGTGGGGGCGGCGACTGCACAGGCCGTGTAGTCAGTAACTGAGCCCAGGAGGTGGGTTCTAACTGCAGTCTTGACGCTTGGGGTCTTAGGACAAATCGAGGCAGGCTCTTCGGTGAGTGGATCTTGAGGCTTCTGCCTTGGCCCTGGGATTATTGTCCTCATTCACAGCAACAGACACTTGTGTGCAAGTCACCGTTGACCACTGCTGATGAAACATACACACTTTTTATTCCTCTGTGTCTTAAAACTTGTCAAGAACACGTGACAAGCTCGTGCCGCAGCCCCAGCCACCGGCCGCCTGATGCGGGTGACCCGGGGCGGCTCCTGGTTGCCGGAGCTCGGCTGCATCGGCAGAGCCTGACCCGGAGAGGAAGGCCGTTCTCTGCTAGGAACGTGTGCGGCCCCTGGGAGGGGGAGACTGAATTTGCAGAATTTCCCGTTGGAAATGGTTTTGCCTGTGTGTTAGATGCTGTGTTCCACACAGAGTAGAATTCTGTACACGGAATAGTCAGGCCTCTGGGTGCCACTTATGCAGCACGTGCGCTGCAGAAACCACATGGTGAGGTGGCAATACAACCCACCTGTCATCTTTCCACTTGGCTTGAATTTTAAAGTGACAAATTTATGCTTTCAGAAAGGTCATGACGATCAATAGATAATCTTACACATATATGAAATCCTTAAAATATATGCTCAGTTCTCTTTGATACTGTAGTTGTTTCTGTAATAAAAGCATTTAACTTAAAAGCCTTAGTTGAACTTAGAATTACTTTTCTAAACATTGGCTTAAGCAGACCTGCAGCTCTCTGGTGGCGCCCCTTTGCTGCATGCTACTTGTTCTGTGATTCCACCCTCTTGTCCCACCTACTGGTAGGTTCTTTCCTTGTTTTTCCTTCTTTCTTTCTTTTTTACTCTCCTGGTCTTGTCTTTTCTGTCTCTGTGTGTCTCTTCCTTCCTCAGGTTACTCTCTTCTCTTCCGCTTCCATTTCCGTATCTTCCTTATTCATCCTTTCTCTGCCTTTGGTTGTTGTTAATCCTCATTTTCCATTGCTCTTCAGAGAGAGAGGAAGGAAGGGAGGGAGGGAGGGGGAGAAATGGGGGAGGAGAGAGAGAGAGAGAGAGAGAGAGAGAGAGAGAGAGAGAGAGAGAGAGAAGTGTGTGTGTGTGAGAGAGAGACGAACCTGCAAGCTGATGTGTGTGTGAGAGAGAGATAAATGTGTGTGTGAGAGAGAGACATCCATTGGTTGCCTCCCACATGTTCCGTAACCAACCGGGGTGGGGAGGGAACCTGCAAACCAGGTAAGTGCCCTTGACCAGGAATCAAACCCGAAACCCTTTGGTGCCTGGGCACACTCCAACCACTGCGAACACGGGCCAGGGCCTCTCCCTGCCTTCGGTTCATCTTATTTAAATCTACAATTGGATGTCTCATTTGCTTATTTTTAAAAAATAACTTGTAAGCCTCAGTAAGCATTTTCACATGGATAAGAGGAGCTGTGCTTCCTGACAAGCTAGCCTGTGGCTGCCTCGTCCTCAGATATGTGGCCAGACATTCCCTTTGCTCATGCAGAATACATACAGCCTTTCCCGCACATTTCTTAGGGGAAAATATATGACATTATAACTGTTTCATGACCAGTATAGCTGGGCAGGTTCCTAATCTCAATCAATTAAAAGTAACTAGTGGCTCTTTCAGGGCGATGACTCAAAGCGCGGCACTGATAATAGAGACAGAGCCAGCCACACGCACAGCCCGGCGTGAAAATAAAGGCTGTGTTATGGATTCTAGCTCTGTGCCCGGGGAGCAGGCTACATTTCCAGTGGCAGTCCTCGTCTTCTCTGCATTGAGGTATATCTTGGAATCACACTTTATTGCAAACTTCTCAGACCTGAAGGGTTTAAAGTTTATTACTGCAATTTTAGAGCAGGATTGGGAGGAAAGGAAAGAAAAATAATTTTTTTCTGAGTGAAGGGACCGAGTTCTTATGACATAATTTTGATCTGAGGACTATACTATGATAAATAACTCTTCACTGTAGAACCTGGATAAAATTAACCCTGGGAGAACCCTGTCTGTTCCTGAGGTGTTAGGTGGGCGATTGTGCTTTTGTAACTGCTGGGGTCCAACCCCAGCAGGTCCAGGGGTCCCCAAAGGTGTGGATGGAGTCGGCGAAGAGGGAAAGACTCAGAGGCAGCGTTCAGTTGATCAGCATGGTTGGGTTCTCTTCCCTGGTTCTATTGCCAGGTTCTGTATGTTCTCCAGCCAAGTCCGGTTGCCAGGTTCTGTCCAGGTTCTCCTGCCATGTTCTGTCTAGGTTCTACAGCCAACTACCCGCCTGGCACTTAGTTAAGGAGTTTCATCGCCTCCTTAACTTCAGGGAAAAATCCCTACCTGGGGAAACAACCTTTCTCGGAGAGGTGACCTTGGTTAAAACACATAGCGCCAAGAAGGTGAGCAAACATTAAGAACAGTATGTCATATATGCCAGGTCCCTTGAAACATATGCTGTGCAGATGTTTCTTACCTGCAGCGACTGTGTCAAGCAGCAAGGATGGACCGATGGACCGGCATGTAACCTACTGGTATTTCCACTCAGGGCAGTCCATGCATGTGTGTGTGCGCTGACCTGCCTTTACCTTTTGGTGACTCCCCTCGAAGACCCCTTTTAGCGAGATTTAGCTGGCACCCGCTTCTCTTTTCTACATCTTGTTAATCTCACTGGTAGGATTTCGGTGAGTGTGGTTGGACATAAATGTGTAGAGCACACAATAGCAGAAACTCGTAATTGTTCTTGGGTTTACTGTGTCTAAGAAGTACTGTTTTTTCATGTTTTTCTGGTATCTTTTTTATTTTTTAATCAGAGAGGAAGGGAGAGGGAGAGATAGAAACATCAATGATGAGAGAATCATGGATTGGCTGCCTCCTATTCACCCCCCCCCTCCCTTGGAGAGCCCTTGACCGGCCCAGGACCTTTCAGTCTGCAGGCCGATGCTCTATCCACTAAGCCACACTGGCTAGGGCTCTGATATCTTTATAAGCTTTGTTAGAATATTAAGGTTTAAAAATATTTTATAAAAGTATATATTTTTTTCCTTTAGGTTTCTGAAGAAATATATAAGATTTAAAATTTATTAATTTTTAGAAAACAAAATATTTGCATTTATTTTTAAGCTCACACTCTGCAATGGGAAGTGGAATTGAAACATGTAATTAAAGAAAACAATGTTTATTGAGAATTATATGAATGTATAACCAGCTTTCTTCTTAGAAGACATTTTCATGTGATATACCATCTAAAAGGTACTTTTGGGGACTATTCATAGTTTATATATATATTTTCATAGCTTTCCATGAACCTTTCACTAGGCTTTTAAGAAAAACTTGGACAATTTTAGGAAGTAAACATTTGTATCTCATTTCCGTGAAGTTGGTTAAAATTTTTTATTTAAAATAATACAGCTGAAACGGAAATTAAATATAATATTAAATATAGATTGTAATTAAAAAGAAAAAATGATAAAGATGAAATAATAAGAAAAAGAAATCTTTAAAAACATTCATTTATTTTTGAAATATTGTAGACTCACAGGCTGTTTTAAGAAATAATACAAATAGATCCTCCGCTTCTTTTACCAAGTTGACCCCAGTGGTAACATCTTGACGACAATAGAACAATGTCATATCCAGGGTGTTGACATTACTGCCGTCAAGGTACAGGTCAAGATACAGAACGAACTTTTCCATCCAAGGATCCCTCTTGTTCCCCTTTTACAACCACACCCGTGTTCTTCCTGCTGTCCTCAGCACGAATCCTGGCAACTACTCGTTTGTTGTTCACGTACACACGTTACCAGTTCAAGAATGATATACATGGAGTCCTACACCATGTAACCTTACGGGATTGCCTTTTCTCACGCAGTATAACTCTGGAGACTCATCCAGACGCTTGTGTGTGTGGATAGTACATACTTTTAAAATAATTGTTGAGTGGTCATCCATGATATCATTGTGCCACAGTTTGTTTAACCATCAAGGGCATCTGGGTACTATTGCAACAGGAGGCTGTTGCTTCAGAACTCTCAGTGGTCACCACTAGGGAATGAAAGTGCTAGTGAGTATGAGTTCACATTGGTATTTCCAAGTGACAGTTAAGAGCGGATGGTTTTTTCTCTTCTCACCTTATATTTCTATCCGTTTTCTCTTACACTGAAAATACTGGTTCTTTGGTAACATTACTTAATTACTTATTTGTTTTATCTTATACAAAAATGTTTTAAAATTACAGTATTCATATTATTAAAAATAAAGCTACCTAGTAAAGTTCAAGATTTTTTTTTAAAGGGAGGAGTCCTTTCAATAAATAATATGAAGGAATATACAGAGTACTGAGTTTAAAAATCTTTTAATTCTTTTATTGGTGTAGAAATTTTATAAATTTGATGCAAATGGTAGTTTCTTTCTCTACATTCTCCATTTAATTTGCTCTTTCTATATCTGTATATGTACCTATATACATATGTACATATCTATGCATATATAGATACGTACACACGTTCATTCTTTTTTAGGCTCAAAAGTAAAATTTAAATAAAAACTTACCTTTAAAGAAGTCTACTTACATCACTAACCCCTTCACTCCTTCCCAGTACCCTCCCATTTTTATTAGTTTTTTTGTAAAAATAAGCATATGCATGTTTATTGTTTTTTCTCTTTCTCATACAAAAGGTGGTATTCTGTATTCTCTGTTCTTCACCCTGCAGTTTTTATGCCACACTACATCCTGGAGATAGTTCGTAATAGTACACAGAGATCGCCCTCACTCCTTTTTACAGCTGCATAAGTACTGGGTAATTCTGCATGTGCAATTTTATTAGATATTTCAAGATTCCCCGTTATGAGGATTTTGTTTTGTACTTTTATGAACAGTGTTTATAATTTTCAGTTTTTACTCAGCCAGATAGGTGAGAAGTTGTGTTTCAGTGTGACTGTAATGGACATTTCTCTTAGGAGTATAGCGGAGCATCTTTTAAAACATTCAAGGGTTTCTTTTCTGTCACTGTTGGTTTATGTCTTTGCCTATTCGCCTATCCAGATTTTTGTATTTGTCTGACTTTCTAAAGAAAAAGGAAGGTTATCTCCTTGCTAGACGAATGTGAATATTATAGACCAGTTTGCCAGTTGTCTTATTATTTTTTTTGGATATACAAATTTTAAAAAGTGCATCTTTTTTATAGTTGTGGTTTCATATGACCCTAGATCTTCATGCTGGTGTCCTACGTAAGTGCCGCGGTGCAGTGAGAAGTACTTTCATGTCTGCGTTCTCCAGCTGCTCACCGTGGCTGGGCTGTCTCTCCAGGCACTGCCGCTAACAGTGCATTGTTTCAGGTCCTGTGTTGGTTCATTTCTCACCATTTATCAGAAAACCACGGCATGCCACTCCTGGCTTTTGGCCTATCCTAGCCTTGTGCTTTGTGAAGCAATTGCCTAGGGATGTTAATTCTCTTTGTGGACCTGCATTCACGCCCTTTCCCCCCTGTGTACGTGTAACTAACTGCTGTAGTCTGTGTCCTTGGGTCCTTGTGTAAGATCAGGGGTTTACAAGCCTTCTCTGTAAGGGGCCAGAAGTAAGTACATTATGCTGTGCAGGCCATATAGTCTTTGACACAATTACTCAGATTTGTTGTTGTGATGGACAGTATGTGAGTGAGCGGACATGGCTGTGTCCAGGGAAATTCTGTTTGCCAAACAGGCAAGAGGGAAGCGTGGGCAGAGCTGGCCGCTAGTCCGTCGGGCCCTGGTGCGGACCATTCTCACTTAACTCCACTTCCCCCTGCTTCACTGCTCCCTTCCTGCTGTCCTGTCCAGCGAGCTCTCAGTTCCCATGACTGTCAGATCAGACCGCAGCGGCATGTGCTGCCAGGGAACTCAGTGCATTGTTGGGTGGTGATGATGATGATGATTAGCTTTGATTTGATTTTTGACATAAACTATTATTACAGCACCAAATAAATATATAGGAAAGTATTTTTCTTAGGAAATTAGAACGAGAGCAGCCTCACTTCCTGTGTACTGGCTGCTGCTGCTGCCACCAGTGTGCCCTTGGAGCAGGAACCCGGCAGCAAGGCCATGACTCAGTGGGTGCCGTTGCGCTGTCAGAGCCCCATTGCTGTCGGAGAGACAGCGATCCTCACCAGGAAAGAGTCCTGCCTCCTGTTTGCAAGATTATTATTGTCCTCAGTTAAGAGTGAACTTAATGCATCTGACAGGCACTCACCTGCCATTCCTTGGTTTGCAGGATGACCCTCCAACCACGGAGCCACACCGGCTGGGGCAAGCGTCACTTTCTAAAGACAGTACCTCTGTGTACCTGCGATGACATCAGAGACATCTGTCCTCTTGTTCGGCTGCTGTTTAAGTGAACATTAAAAAAAACACAACCTGTTGTCCAGCTCACTTTTGTGGGAAACATTAATTCGGTTCCAAATTTTGTCAGAGGATTGCAAATCCAGTATTTCTTCCTACTGTATTCCGTCTGGTTTTCATGGCATTGGACAAGAGCAGTCAGTGTAGGGTAGCGGAGATTGAGTGAAGTTGACAATTTGAGAATTAAAATCGGCATGGCCCTGGCCAGATGCCTCAGTTGGTTAGTTGGAGGATCATCCTGTGCACCATTTTGTTTTGGGGTCAGTCCCCAGTCGGGGTGCACACAGGAGGCAACTGATCACTGATCACTCTCATGTTGATGTTTCTCTTTCTCCCCCCTTCCTCTGTCTCTAAACAAATCAAGTAAAACGTGTCCTCAGATGAGTCTAAACAAACCAATGGGAAAATAAAAACAAAAACGAAGGGGATGGCGGAGCTGAAGGGCAGCCAGTGAGGACAGCAGAGGTGACTGACGGCAAACTCCTGGACGTGAGAGTCTGTTATTTGAACTTAAACCTCATGCCGCTTAGACTTTCCACACCCATCTTCCCTTCTAGTTATTCTACTTCTAGGAGTGAAAGGTAGGTAGCCTGAGGTGGCGTGGCATCTCCTCGTAATAACCAGAATCTTAACTCTGTTTAAAATCTCTCTGGGTTGTTGTGAGACAGTTAATATAAAGCACTTAGTGCTTAACACATAGTAAGAGCTGAATAAAAGTTAGCTGGTACACATAAAATTTGATTGCTATTAAATAATACAAATATTCCCCTATACAAATAAAAGTAGGAAGTCTCTGTGATTCTGTGAAATTGTGTTGTCCAAATTATATTTCATTGAACTGTGCTTCTTCCTGCTGCCTCATTTAATGAGGCAAATAGAATTTTATTGAAAGAGAGTATGCTTATTTGTTTACATGTTGTCTGTGCTGCTGTCACTCTACAGTGACAGAGTTGGGAAGATATGGCCAATTATAGGGCCTGCAAAGCCAAAAATACCGACTACCTGGGTGGTACGGGAAAGCTCGCCAACCCTGGTGTGTAGGGTCTCCTGGTCCCGAGTACAGTCAGTGGAAAGTCTTCAGTTCGAGCACAGCTCTCTGAAACCAGCATCTGGTGTTCACGTCCTTCACATTCACGCGGGAGCAAATGAGAGAGGAGAGAACAAAAGATTTCTTCAGGTCTCCATTGACGTTGCTACCACAGAGCTGATTTTGAAGAGCTATAAATTGATTAACCATTACCAGTTGCAGTGAACTATGTGAATTAATTTAAAAGTTTGATGTTGTTCCTTTTTTCCTAATAAATGAAAAACGAAACCCATAAAATGTGTGTACATTTCCTCTCACTTACAAAGACTACTCACTGGTTCCCATGGATGACATGCGGCAGCAGTTCCTTCATCAGAGAGTTCCGGGCAGCGCTGGGCCTCAGGGGTGCCCTTGCTCCAGGCCGGGCCCCGCGGTACCACCTTCACGCGGAGGCAGCATGTTCCGCCCAGTGAGAAGGACTTTAAAGCCAGTCTTTGCTTTAAAATGCATCGTGGCTCTTGTCCGAATCACTCTATTCAGAGCCATAGTAAATAGTGAACGTAGGCCTCAGATAAAAAGTGAATTTAGACCTGATTGTAAACGGGAATATGTATGTGACTTCAGAGAGTTTGGTTTTGATCGCGTCGTTAATGTTTCAGAAGTGAGTCTGGATCCGGCCCGTGGCTCGGTTGGTCGGAAGCGTCGTCTGTCTGCGGAAAGCTTGTGGGTTGGTCCCCAGTCGGGATGAGTTGGGAGGCACCATCCATGTTTCTCTCCCCGCCTTCCCGCCCCTTCCTCTCTCTAAGCCCGTCACTTAGTGAGGATTTGACAGAAAGGGAATCCGCGTCGTGAGTGTGGGTGCCAGCAGCCTCCTCGCTGCCAGGGGCGTATCAGACGAGGGTGTTTTTCAGACGGGAAGGCAGATGGCGGCTCTCAGTGCAGGGTGTGCCAGCCCGGGGAGGGAGGAGCCATCTGTCAGCTGTTCTTTCTCAGTCCCTCTGCTCCCGGGCGAGGTGGGAAGTATCTTGTCTTAAGGAGAGTGTGCAGCCTGCACTCAGCACAACATGGAAGATGGTGGACTTGCTTCAAGGAGGCAGAGTCTTCAGCCTGACGTTTCTGGGACCGTGTGGCGGCTGCTGGGGCCTGACGACGCCTCCCAAGTCCCGTTACAGCGCCATGGAGATGGCCCGCGGCGGCTGCGGCAGGAGGCACAGGCCCGCTGCCCGCCTGGCGCTGCCTAGAGAGGCTGGGGGACCGACTGAGACTGGTTTTGGACTAAGCAGCACATGTTCTACTTCTGAACTAGGACGGGGCAGTGGCCCCGCACAGAGGAGGGCACGGCTGAAAGCTGATGTGCAGCACGCGAGCTCCAGGGAGCACGGGGTCTGCTGAGCGGCGCCCGTTTGACATTGGCAATGTGACATTGGCAGACCGGAGCCGCTCACCCAGCGGCCTGGTCCTGCCTGCCCCCAGCCCCACTAGTTCCTTCCTGTGCCCTCTCATCTGAGAATGGTAGCTCCCAACATGCATCAGCAGCAGGAGCTGGGGAGGGCGGGGGGGGCGGGGTGGATGAGGGTGCGTGTCATTTAAAGGAAGGCTTTCCACATGGAGCTGTGGGTGCCCGTGTTTCCTGTGTCACGTGGTGCAGATGACAGCTGGCAGGAGCACCTGGGCTATCAGAGCAGAAGCGTTATACTCTGTCCACACGCTCTCAGGAGAAGGCCTGGCTGTCACGTTACGGTCCAGCTGAACGTGGACACGTCTGATTCCAGGTTCCAGTCGGAGAGGGAGAGCCCGCAGGGGTTTCATGGATATCGAGGCGCCTGAGGGCTCGTCACCCTTCTGTGCAGGATCTCAGCTCTCAGGGCACTCTCCCCATCGCAGGGGGTACCCCGAGAGGCCGCGCGGGGCTTCGGGAACGTTCCAGAATGTCAGGGAAAGGAAAGAATGACTGTGACCATGTAGTGCATCTCTCTGGAAAGGATTGCATGTAAGGCCACATTTAGTATAAAGTTACAATAAAGTGAGCATGAATCTCTGGTGTCTTAAAATAAATCCTAGCCTCGTGTGAAATGGAAACTAGGGAGCATT
>NW_006292094.1:6144886-6157930 GCF_000327345.1 Myotis davidii | reverse complement strand
AAGCTGGTTGAAATGGATGCAAGGAAACCAAAATTGCGGGGATTTAAAATTTATATTAAAGCGCTCAAAAGAAGACATGCTACTCAAAATAAAAAACAAAAGGAAGAATAATATGGATGGCAAACCCGAGAACTCTCCAGAATGAAGAGAAGAGACAGAGACGTGTGGAGGACAGAGAACAGTTCTTCACCCAAAGCAGAAATCAGGGAAATTGTGATTGAACTTTTCTGTGCCAGAGACGAGTGTGAGTAAATATCAAAAGGGCCCCCTGAGAACCCGCTCAATGTTATGAAAGGTTCCTACTTAGACTTATCTGGCGAAATTTTGAATTTTAAGGATAAAACAAGCGCAGGAGATTAAAGCAGGTTACCTACAAAGGAACACAAATTAGGTTTCTCTCACGTATCTTGTCTATTAAATGTCAGGAACCCACTAACTACATTCAGTCTACATTCAGTTCAGTTGTTACTGTAAAATTTAACGACTGTTTTCAGATGTAAACCAAGAGCATCCATGTTCTTGCCCTTAGAAAGCTACTTAGATAAATGTTCCATCCATGGAGGAGACCCTCTTGGGTTTTGCTTGTCCCTGGCTTGGGAGGGCGTATTGAGGTTCATGTCCTGAGGTAGGTGATGAGCAGGACCAGCTCCGAGGCAAGCCCTCCCACCTGGTCGGAAAGTGGGCCATCCAAAGAAAACGTCGCCCAGCTTCAGTTAGAGAATTAAGAACCCACCGACCAGACGCAAAGCTAAAACAATCCAACTGTATTTCCTTTATAAAACCTACATTTCAAATAAAGTAACTCAGGCTCAAAGGAGAGAAATTGGTAAATGGAGCACAATATGAGTTCTCTTATTACTCGAAGACAAAGCATTAAAACGGGAAAAAGGATCATGAGGAGGAAAGGATAAGAAAGTTATTAAAGACAGAAATATGCACTAGAAAACAATAGTAGTGCAATGGATCAATTTAAGTATTATGATTTTGGAGGAAAAACCTCCAATGTAGTGAGTAAGGCATTAGGTAGCCTGCAATGAAACAAAACATGAAAAATTAGGAATGAAAAAGGGAAAGTAAGAAAATATGTGTTTTATGTGCCTCCATACTCTTAAATTTGAAACCCCAATGAAGTGGATTCTTTCCTCGGAAAATAGAAATTACCCCATTGACTTAAGTAGTGAGAGAAGATAGGGAAGCAATGTTAGCAGCAGCAAGGGGTGCGGAAGAGCTGGCAGCGACCCTCCCAGCACACTCATGCCACGTCAGCTCGTCAGTCCTGTGAACGGGCCATCTGGGGAGTGGGTCGCCCAGCAGTCAAGCCTTCAGGTGACGGGGGCGCCTTGCCTGCCACCGCCCAGGGTCACGAAGCCAGAAGCACAGCGCTGAGCTGCTCTTGAATGCCTGATCCGCAGAAACTAATGTTTACTGTTGCTTGAAGCCAACATTGAGCTAATGTGTTATATAGAAACAGGTATTGATCAGACAGATTGTTCAATAAATGGCATTGGGACATCCAGCCAGTATTTGGCGGAAAGATATGTTGGATTCTTTCTGTATTCCTTCCAAGAAAATTCCAGATGAATTAAAAATTTAAATGTAAAAATAAACCCATTAATGTGTGTAGAATAAATAAAGTTGCATGTTTTTATGCTGTGGAGTAGGAAGGACTTCCTAATTATGAATACAGGCCTTTTTTTTTTTTTTAAAAAAAAACGCCTTGTATTTGATTTCACCTTTTCTATGAGTGTAAGTGGCTGTAATAATCAGAAAAAAATATGTCCTTAAAAGAAACTGATGTTTATCTTATAGTTTGGCTTATAATGATCTGTAAAAAATGCAGAGTTGGTTAATAGGTCAATAGAGTGCCAGTTGCAGTATCATAAAGATGTTAATATGCACTTAATGGAAATGGCATGTAGTTGGTGGCAAAACTGACCCATGCGATAGGCGACAATTACTTTATACTTAGGAGTTCTTGCTAGTGTTTCATGATATGATTGTCGTAAAGCTGTTAAATGATTCATGGTGATCAAAGACATTACATTTTTTTATCCTACAGATAATGTTTTAAGAGTTAGAGAAAAACTGTGAGTTTTAAATACCTTAATATTGAAGTGTCTGTGGAATAACAGTTAGATACTGAGGCCTGGAATATGTGTTTAGGAGTTCGCAGCTTTCTATGGCCGACTTTGGTATTGGGTCAGTTGGGATTATATTCAGCTGCAGGTAACATGAACCCAGACACATAATTACATGCTTATACAAATAATTTAAAGAGAGCAAGGTTGAAATTTAATTTTAACTTTTTTTTATAAATTGATTTCGGAGAGAGGAAGAGGGAGAGAGATAGAAACATCAATGATGAAAAAGACTCATCAATCAGCTGCCTCCTGCACGCCCCCTGGTGGTGGCATGTGCCCACAACCCCGGCATGTGCCTTGACTGGGAATCTCAGTTAGCTCCTGGTTCATACTAGTAGGTTGATGCTCAACCACTGAGCCACACTGGCCGGGCATCATTTTACTTTCTTAAAGTTGAGAGCATGTGTGGTAGTTTTGTGACGTGCCGCAAAGGGGCCAGGCTTCCTTCCTGATGTGTGTTGTCGTGGTGAGCAGGTGGCTGCTGCACCTCCAGCCATTCCGCCTGAGATCCGCCGGCCGGAGGAGGGGGGCGTTCCAGTGGGGTCTGTCTCTGCGGAAAGAACAGCAGCGTCCCACTCACAGCAGCCTCACTCGTTAGACTTTCGTGTACACGTCTCTGGCCAGGACTGTGGCACAGAGCCATCTGTAATGACCAGGAAAGCCGAGGAACCAAGCTTTGGTTCTTTGTCCAAACCAGAGCACATTGCTCTTCGAAACAATCCGAGTTCAGTCACTGAAGGAGTGGGGGTGGTGGTTCGGCCGCGTGCTGTGTCGCTTGCTTATGGATGGTCACCGCGGCAGGCGTGTGGGCTCCTCAGAGGCGTGTGCGGCAGGAGGGGACGGCCCGGCAGGGAGCCCGAGGCGCTTAGGGTCGAGGGGACGCAGGATTGCACTCCCGAGGGCGGTGGGAGGCGTTGAGATCCGGCCCAGGGAGGGCAAGCCGCCGTCCTGAGATGTGAGGAGGTGCAGACCCGGGGTCTGAGGGCCAGGCAGCACCGCGCAGTGATGTTTAGGGAACACGAGGCTGCACGAGGCCCAGCCCGCGGAGAGGGGCCGGCTCCAGCTCAGCAGTGCCAGTCTGAGTGCCGTTGTCTTACGTAGAAACGACGAGTTCTTCGTGGACAGTTTGAATGATCCCTACAGACATTTTACAAACAGCAGGTGAAGTGTGTGGTCGTTTTGTCTCTAAAACAAGTAATTTATAAAAACTAACATTCAGTGAGGCCCTACTCTGTCCCAGACAAAAAGTTACGCATCTTATCTGCATTATTCATGCAGCCTTGACGAGAAAAACCCGTGAGGCGGTATAATTATTGTGCCCGTTTTAAAGGCGACAAAACCTCGGCTCAGGTAACTGAAGTAACGTGTCCTGGCTACACGGCTGGTCAGTGTAACACCAGGGCTTGACCTGCATCTCTTGGACTCCAGAGCGGTGTTAGTGGCTACTCCCGTGTGAATGGAACCATATAACATTGCCTGTTAGCAGGTATAAAAAATGATAAAAGATGGTCAGTTTGATAGTTTAACCTAATATATGTACCGAAATAATCACCAAGGTCACTGGACCACTTTGGGCCAGGCTTTGCCCTGAGTGTTTTAATTGCCGTAATCTGTTGTAACATTTTGAAATATTTACAGCCTTAATTATCCTGATTTTTAAGTCATCACATAATGCTAATTTTTGAATAATATAGTTTATTTTAAATGAGTACATTTTGTCAGTGATGCTGTCTTTTCATCACTATACTGACAAATCATATTTTGTGGGGGGAACTGCTGAAAATATTGGGAAAAATATAGAACAATGAAAATCTAGTTTCTCACAACATGAATACAACATAAAGACAAACTAAATTGGAATCGTGTACGCCCGCTTATTTAGTACTCATTTTTGTCATCTATCTATTACCTATATCTATAATATACTTATTATATATGTATATATAATCATGATAAGCCAAACCATATGATAAATATCAGTTTCTTTTAAGAACATTTTTTCTGATATACAAGCAATCATAGAAAAGTTGAAAATCAAATATATGTATATAATCTATATTATATAACACAAAATATACATATAATTGATCAACTAGATGTACTATATTGTATTTTTCACAACATCTGAGTCAGTGAGTGGTAGTCACTCAAGAAATGTGGGTAAGTCCTCATTCAGTGGCTCCCGGCCATTGACTCATGATTCTCTTCCATTTCCAAAGCTGCTTTTGCGGAAAGGGAGGGAATTCCTTCTGACCGTGGCACTTCATCTCCACCTTGTGAACACCCACAGGTACAGGTCAATGACATCAATTAAAAGTAAATCACGCTCTCACTTTACTAATGAAGTATTAGCTATTAAATTATGTTCTTAAAAGTCAGTGACACACTCCTTATCCTTCATTTAAAATTATGAGCTTAGGAATTGGGTTTTCTTTCCCATTAAAAAGTCTTGGTCGAGAGAATCAAAGTGAGGCGTGTGGAAGAGTTTGCGTGGGGAGGCTGTGTGGTCATCACCTGCTGGCCTCCGTGTGATCACCTGAGTGAGTGCGCGCCTGTTCAGAACACGGGGAGGATGTCTCTCTAATTTCACTTTCGCTGTTGACCACGTGATCTTACACGGTGTAGTCTTGGCTTTTGTGTGTGTGTAACTTTTAGTTCAGGTACAAGAATTCTTTTACAGAGGCATAGACAATCAATTATGTGACCGAGAAAAATAATTTCCCCCAAGTTAATTGCACAAATTGTCGTAGCCCTAAAAGGTTAACGATCGTCCACCATCTTTGATGCATGGAGACTATTAAATGCTAGTATCATATGAATAATTAAATAAGGAGACTAGTCCTTCGTGGACAAATGGGCTTGTCCAAAGGACAGCAGTGCAACCCTTTTTTCTGTTTAAGGAAACATTTAAAAAAACTCCTCAGCTAGACAACTCAAGTCAGTCTCATGAGCGATGAGATTCTTATACTTAAAAATATAAGACATTAAAATAGGTTTTATTTCAAAAGGTAACTATATTACCCACACTGTACTTTGTAGAACTACTGAGTTATTACTTGAAGGTTATAAATAAAATTTTTATATTTCACGCAGACTTAGCTTAAGCCTTAAAGAATTAGATAAAATCTATGCACACTTATCACTGGATATCTGAAATAAAGCTTCTTTTATAGCTAGCTATTCATGGAAGAAAACTTGGGTATTTTATTGTTAATATTTTCATTTTATTTTAAAATGCCAGAGTTTAATTTATTATGTGTTTCTTAAACTTTGTCTTTTAATTTTTCCCTTTAATGCTGTGCTTTTTAGTGTTTTTTAGCCAGTAGTAGATTCCAAAGTAGTTAACTGGAATATACTTTTATTTTCAATAGTAGTATATCCTGAAGGACAGGCTGAAGAATACTAATTCTTTTTTAAAATATATATTTTTTATTGATTTCAGAGAGGAAGGAAGAGGGAGAGAGAGGTAGAAACATCAATGATGCGAAAGAATCATTGATCAGTTGCTTCCTGCACACTCCCTACTGGAGATGGAGCCCACAACCAGGGACTGTGCCCTGACCAGAAATCAAACCATGACCTCCTGGCTCATAGGCTGACGCTCACACACTGAGCCGCGCCGACCAGGCAGGAATCCTAATTCTTCTAAGAGATGCTTTTCCTAAAAGGATTCAGTTGTTCAATAAATGTTACAGACCGCATACTCTGTCCTCTTAGAATAGTCACATTAACATATTGAAGGGTCTAAGAAAATCTAGAGCAAATAAATCAATCAACTTACACATTGTCTAATCCTGTGTTTCCTAAACTTGTTTGATGACAGAAACTTTCACACTTCCACCCACGAACATCCCCAGGACTCCCTGGGACCTTGCGGTCCGCAGTCAGTTTGTGATCTGCTGTTACCAGCGTTAGCTCTCCTTCCCAAATCTCACTCTTCAACATTCACATGTGGCAGGTATGTTCTCTGCTACACCTAAACCTGCACATGCACATGTATATAAACACACCTGCATAACAGATATACCCACTTATACTTGAGTATACAGGTATATACACACAGGCATGCACACATATTTAGTTTATTCACTACGCTACCTGCAGTGTGTGGCAGATAGTAGACCCGAAAATATTTGTTGACTAAATAGATGAGAAATGTTACCACTCGATGGCATATTCCCACCTGCCTTCTTCAAGATGCAGAAAAATCGCATCACCAGGCTTAACAAGATGTGACATTCTCAAGTGTGAAGATGGATGGAATCTTTCTAGGACACTTGAAACATTGAAGACAAACTAAATTATTTTGCATATCATTTCCGTATTGAGTCAAAAAAAAAAAAAGGCACTGGATTTTTAGGTCAGGATACCCAGGCTCAGGTCTGAGTTCTACCGCTTTCCACTCAGGTTCTCTTAGGCAAGATCTGAATTTTCCTAAGCCTTAGCTTTCTCCTCTGTGATTGAAGATAATACTTATAGGATCACATAATATATGGAATGTATCAAAACTTAACTTAATGAATTGGAAATAATGCTATGAATGTTTACCTCTCCTGATGTGGAGTAAATCTCTATTAAAAAACATGATTCACTTACATTTTCCCATTTCATTCCATCTGTATGTTGGATGAGAAAACTTCTATTTTTAAATTTTTAATGAAGATGCTCAATTTTCTAAAACTACGAACAAAAAATATATTTTTCTTGTTAATGAAGAATAATGAATGGACTCCCCCCCTCCCCCATTCATGTTTAAAAACTTCCATCCTTCCCCTAAAACTCCTGAAAACTACAAATTCCTGAGGCGCATCTTCACGCTCAGCCTCTGCCTGGAACGCTCTCCTTCCCGACACCTCTGCACTCTCCGTGTAGCTCGCTGCCCTGCCCTTTCTCCCAGTTCTCTCACCGCCAGACCTTTGCTGCACGTGTTGTTTGTGGGTGGGATGAGACCACGCTGTGGACATCAGGGAGGTGGTGCGGTATTTTGTACTTCCAAATTTTAACAGCATTTCTTTGGAGCAGGTTTGTGTTTGCTTCTGCACTTTTTCATGCCCCTGCTTTTAGCACCGTAGCACGAATGAAGGAAATCTGTAGTAAAGATGTTACAGGCCCGCCGAAACCCGTTTGGCTCAGTGGATGGAGCGTCGGCCTGTGGACTGAAGGGTCCCAGGTTCAATCCCGGTCAAGGGAATGTACCTCGGTTGCGGGCACATCCCCAGTGGGAGATGTGCAGGAGGCAGCTGATCGATGTTTCTCTCTCATCGATGTTTCTGGCTCTCTATTTCTCTCCCTTCCTCTCTGTAAAAAAATCAATAAAATATATTAAAAACAAAAAGTTACAGGCTTTCCTTAGTCAGTACTTCTAGTCGGGTAAACAATGGGGAAATGTTTCTCTCGACAGATTCAGTAGGTAACAGTAGGGAAAAATGGAACTGCTGTTTTACAGTGACATCGGTGACTTTAAAATACTTAAATGCAGGAATAAGATTCCTTTTATGCATTAGCGTCAATTCAAATGGTAACATTGTGTGATGTTAGGTTAATGGTATTTGAAGATGTGGAACATTTGGCTTTGCATCATATCTATTAGAAATGAGTTTGTTTTTTGGTGGTACTGAGGGTCTAAGCCAATATCTAAGAACTGTGCATTCTCTTACTATTTTAGGAACTTTCTGCCGGTTGAATAGTGTTTCCCTTAAATCCAAATTCATCTGGAATAATGCATATGACCTGATTTGGAAATAGGTCTTTGCAGATGTAATTAAGTTGAGATGAGGTCACACAGGGTAGGTGGGCCCTGATCCAGTAACTGGTGTCCTTGTACGAGGAGGGGAGTTTGGACACCAGGGACTCAGGGAGAGTGCCTTGTGAAGACAAGGCAGAGAGAGGCCACGCTCCCGCCAGCCCAGGAAAGCCCGGGGGTGTCAGCACCGCCAGGAGGTGGGCTCCCCAGGAGCTCTCCTTCCTGACACCTGCTGCCATCTGACCTTGGCCTTCTGACCGGAGCCGTGAGAGAATACATGTCTGTTGTTCTATGGAACCCAGCTTGTGGTCTTTGTCACAGGAGCCCTAAGAAACTAACACATCTTCCAACAACTAGAAATTAAATAATGGACCCTAACAAATTAATTTCAAAAAACCCAACAGAAAATGTCCCTCTGACACAGAGGCAGTGAGAACAATGGCTATTTTTCAGGTTCGGAGTTCCGGAAGCTGAAGTTAGTTACCACAGCTCCCTGGGTGGTTCTCCAGCCTCTGTACCAGTTAAGCTTTAGGACGCAGTAAAAAGGCCCGGAACAATCAAACTTCATAGCAAACGGAGAAGGGACCGGGAAACAGAAGGGAGGCTGCATAAGGCGGTGCCGCGCCTTCTGCCATGTTTCTTTGCTGGAAATTTTTGCCCGGGGCTGTATGTGATAGACTCTGCAGAGGTCAGCTCTGAAACAGTCCTTCCCCATCATTCTGTCTCTCGGCCCTGTCAAGCCCAGCCCTGTGCCGCCTGGTGCAGGACGCGGACTTGTACTTGGATGTAGTCATTACCTGTAGCGAGGCTCGGGTAAAGGACGCCTCGTGCTGTGCAATGGAGTTGTCCCTGGAGAGTTTGCGTTAAAGTGCCTTCCGAGTGATGTTTTTCCTTCCCCTTTTTCTGTTATGGAATGAAACACTTCTTCTCACACAGAAGTAATTGCATTCAAAATGTACTTTCAAAACTGTCTAAAAGTAGATACGTGTGTATCCTATTATCAAACAATACAAATACTTTAAAAAGACTATGTATCATATGCACAATAGCAATATACATGGATGACCTAAGGCTAAATCAAAAAATAGGCAAAGCCTTTACCGAGACATCAAAGACATAAATAAATGCACGTATGTACCATATCCACAATGAACGTATCGATACTGTAAAGATGGCACTCGTCCCCACATTAATCCATAAATTCAGTTCCAATCAATAACGGAGCATGTACAACAGTTTCTTTACAGACTTTTTCAGACACCCGGGAGGTGGAAGTGTCGTGTGATGAACCCGCGTTCCGTCATCCAGGTCACCCAGCTCTGGCAGTTCCCCGCGTTCGGCAGTCTTGGTATAGTTCCAGGGACCTGAGGGGGCCAGGGTGTTGTCTTATTTTCCTGGAGAATTTTTATGCAGGACCAGAAAGCATCGTGCTGTGTTATCTCTAATTACTCTGACTGATAACTACTGATTTTAAAAAAATGTAGCTACTATTCTGTTACACCTTAAAAATGAATAGTAATTCCTTAATATTACCTAACTTTCCGTCCATATTCAGATTTCTCAGGTTGTCTCCAAGATGACTTTTTACAGTTGGTTTACTTGAATCAGGATATAAGCAAGACCAGGTCCTTACACTGTATTTGATTATGTCATTTAAGCCTCTTTTATTGTATAACTAGTGACCTGGTGCACAGATTCGTGCACATTGAAAGGAAATTAATTGGAAGGTGGCCGGCAGGGTGGGACTGGGTGAGACAGGCTGGACATGCCCTGGAGCCAACCTCCTGTGGTCCCTCCCCAGCGTCTGCGGAGTGAGCGGGGGTCCCCCCACCAGGTGGGGTCCCTCGGCCTGGCCTGTGGGGATTGGACCGAAACCTGCTCTCTGACATCCCCGAGGGGTCCCGGAGTGGGAGAGGGCACTCTGCAAAGTTGCTGTCGTGCAGGGTGTGGAACGCAAGTGCAAGTGTGCAGTAAACCAGATTCGGGGCCGACAGTGCCCCAGCCACAACATAACCCACGGCCAAAGGTGGAATCACGCGGCCCCTGAGGAATCGGGCTCCCTCCTCTCTGGTTTCAGGGTGCGTCACCTGAGAACCACCACTGCCAAGTCACTGCAAGTCAGCAGCTCCTGCATTGAGCACCTGCCCCCTGGTGGTCAGTGCGCGTCATAGCGACTGGTTGGATGATCGGACGCTTAGCATATTAGCCTTTTATATATATAGATGGTATCCCCTCCTCTCCCCTCCTCACCTTTCCCCTCCCCTCATTTTATTTCCTGCAGTTTATTTGTTGAGAGAGAGTGAGTGAGCGGGCACACGCATGTGCTGGAGGGATGAGCCTGGTCCCTCTCTTATAAGCCTCCCACCTGAGGTTTCAGTGCTCGCTGATGCTGATTGCCTGGAACTGTGATTTCCTCAGGGTTTGAAAGACAGTGCGTTTCTAATCACATCATTCCTCATGCTTTTATTAGCTAGAACTCTATAGAGCTCAACTCTCATCAGCTACCTACTTACTCTGAAATAGTTTATACTAGAAGGGCAGGATAAAGGCTTGTTTTTTGTTTTTTTATTTTTCCCCTTTATCAATTTTCAGAGTAATGAGCTGATACCTGCTTCCTTATCTACTGCTGCATAACAAATTACCCCAAACTCAAGGGGCATAAAACGACAACCATTTCATTATATATCATGATTTGATAGGTTGGGAATTTGGGAGGGATTGGCTGGTGATTCTGTTCTATATGGAAGAAGGTGTTTAGCTGGTGGATGGGCTGGTCGGCAGGGTCCGTGATGGTTTCACTCACGTGTCTGACACGTTGGAGGGAATAGTTAGACTGTTGATCAGAGAGCCTGTGCACGTGCCCTTAGGCATGGAGGGCCCAGGTTAGTTGGACTTTTTCTTTGGCTGCTCAGAGTCCTGGAGAGAATATTGTGAGAGCCCAGGTGTAAGCCGCAAAGCTTCCTAAGTCCTAGACCTGAAACTCAGGCTATACTTCCACTGCATTCCATGGGTCAAGTCAGCCGCCAAGGCCAGTTTGGAGGAGCAGGAAAGAATTTGCAGACATTTTAAATCTACCCTAATACCCTAGCGAATTCTCTGGTGACTGATGATTTAAAAAATATATCATTATTGCTTTATGAATTTATGTATTTGTGGTGTTTAATTCACCTCAGTAGTTTCTAGTGATACTCAAATTGTCACATTTTTGGCCAGTGGGGGCCCCTTTAAGTTGGATCTTGTGACCTTCTGACGTGACTCCTTTAATTAAAAAAATATATTCTTTTATGCAGTATGGGACAAGAGTAGGCTTACAGTTGTTTGTATAGAAAATAATACAATATATAATAACTAGAGGCCTGGTGCATAAAATTTGTGCACTCAGAGGGGGGCAGTCCCTCAGCCCAGCCTATGCCCTCTCCCCATCCGGAAGCCCTTGGGGGATGTCTGACTGATGGCTTAGGCCCACTCCTCCCGGACCCATGGAATGCAGCATCCTTAGCGCTGCCGCAGAGGCTGGAGAGGCCCCCGCCACTGCCGCTCTGCTTGCCAGCTGTGAGCTTGGCTCAGGGCTTCTGGCTGAGCGGCGCTCCCCCTGTGGGAGCTCACTGACCACCAGGGGGCAGCTCCTGCGTTGAGCGTCTGCCCCCGATGGTCAGTGCACATAATAGTGACCGGCCATTCCGCTGTTCGGTTGATTTGCATATTAGCCTTTTATTATATAGGATAATACAAAAATAAACTGTGTTTCAAGTACTCATAACTGTAAGCCTACTTTTGCCCCACCCTGTAGATATATAATTAAACTTGCTGTCTTAACCATTTTTAACTATACAGTTCAGTGGCATTAATTATATTCACAGTGTCATGCCACTGTCACCACTATCTACAGTATTTCCAAAACGATTTCATTAATCAAGTGGGAATTTTGTAGCCATTAAGCAACAACTCCCCCATTCCTTGCTTCCCCAACTCCTGCTAACTTCTGATCTATTTTCTGTCTCTTTGTGCCTATTATAGATATTAGTGGAATCATACAGTATTTGTCCATTTGTGACTATCTTATTTTAAGTGATGACTTCCAAGGCTTTATACATTGGAGTGGAAACCAGCAGCCCCATTTCTCCAAAAATTCCTTCTGCCTATCTTTATCTCCTTTCCCTCTGGGACTCCCATTATGCGTATCTTTGTACACTTGGTGAAATTTCAGAGGTTTGTTCATTTTTGTTCACTCTTCCTTCTGTTTTATGAACTGGATAATCAAGTCTGTTATTGAGCAGCTGTAGTGAATATTTTTTTTCTTCAGTTATTATATTTTTCAACTCAAGAGTTTCTATTTGGTTCCTTTTGATAATGTCCATGTCTTTTTTGAAATTTATTATTTTGTGTTTACGGCCATACCACCCTGAACATGCCCGATCTCATCTGAAATTTATTATTTTGTGAAACATGTTCTCATACTGTTGGTTAGGATGTGATTTCCTTTTGTTCTTTGAACATATTTATGACAGGTTATTTAAAGTCTTTGTCTAGTAAGTCTAAAGTCTGGGCTTTTTCTGGGACAGTTTCTATTGACAGCTCTGTATAAGGGCCACACTTCCCTGCTTCTTTGCGTGTCTTGTAATTTTTTGGTCAAAAACTGGACATTTTTTTTAAAGTATATTTTTATTGATTTCAGAGAGTAAGGAAGAGGGAGAGAGTGATAGAAACATCAATGATGAGAGAGAATCATTAATTGGCTGCCTCCTGCACGCCCCCAACTAGGGATCGAGGCCCCAACCCAGGCATGTGCCCTTGACCAGACTTGATTGGATTATTCTTCAGTCCACAGGCTGACACTCTATCCACTAAGCCAAACCAGCCTGGGCAATGGTATCATTTTGTACTAAGCTCTGTAGGCTTATAATAAAAGTGCTTTATTTATAAAACAGTAATGTAACTGTATTTATAAAATCATTTCCTAATTAAGAAAATGTTTAATAATTTATAAAACTGAACATTTGCATAATGACTTTTTTTACAATTCACCTACTTGTTTAAAGTGAAAAATTTAATATTTCAATTAATGTTTCAAATGTATTCACAGAGTTCTGGAGCCAACTCCACAGGCAATTTTAGAAAATTTTTATCAGCCCCCAAAAAAACTATTTATTAGTAATCTTT
>NW_006292094.1:6137805-6144863 GCF_000327345.1 Myotis davidii | reverse complement strand
TAGGGAGAGAGTGATAGAAACATCAATGATGAGAGAGAATCATTAATTGGCTGCCTCCTGCACGCCCCCAACTAGGGATCGAGGCCCCAACCCAGGCATGTGCCCTTGACCAGAATTGAACTAGGATCCTTTGGTCCGTAGGATGATGCTCTATCCATTGAGCCAAACTGGCTAGGGCAAAACCTGGATATTTTAAATGAGTTAATGCATAAACTTTGGAATTCAGAGTCCCTCATCTCCTTAGGATAGCCTCTTCTTGTGTGGCTGCTCTTTGCTTATGTAGTGACTTTTCCGGACTAATACTGTGAAGTCTGTCTTCTCTGTTGTGTGCGGCCATTGGAGTCTCTGCCTGGTCTGATTAGTGGTAAGCTAATGATGGGATAAAGATTTGCTGAAATTCTTGTTACCAGTAAGTCTTCTAGGCTTTTGCGAGTAGTTGTGTGTGCACATCATGGACTTCGTGAGTCTGCCTTCACCTTGCGAGAAATCCTTCCTGCCCGAATCCAAATAACGCACTCAGAGACATGAAGCATGGTGTAAACGGGACTTGTAACTTATTCTCGAGAGCAGGCGTCTGTGGGCAGGCACACGGAGTAGCGATCACAGGCAATTTAATCCTATTGTGCGAGTCCCTCCTCCGGTTCCTCATTGGCTGGGTACATAGGAGTTCACATTCTCTCCGGATGTCACCTAGGTCTTACTGTCTCCTATTGGGTTATTTGTAAAAATGGGCTGATGCCTTTTCTAGTTGTCTCCACTGCCCTTTGTCTGGGGGATCTTCCTGGAAAATGTGCTACCAGTGACGTGCACAGTTCTCCTAACCGCCCTCCCCCCCCTGCCCCCCCCCATCCTCTTTGCTCTGGGGAAACTTCTTTTCTGTGCTGAAGATGGGTTGTAGAGGCCTGTCTCCTACAACCTTCGAGCTGTGTGGGGCCTCGAGGTCATCCAGAGTGAGAGTGGGGCTCTCAGGTCTTTCCTGGGAACGCACATTGGTGTGTGCAGAGTTCGGGGCCCCCCAAATTTCTCTGATTTAAAAAAACACACCTTCTACGGACATCACATTCCATAGACCTTCCTTTCAAATTTTGGCTAGACTCTTGTTTGCCCAGCTGGCATGGCAGCCTTAAGAGCCGCAGTAGTGGTCAATGGCAGCTAATTGGTTCTGACAGGCACCCCGAGGATAGGCAGGGCTTTCCCTGCTAGAGAGCTCGGTAACAATAACTTGAAGGGGCTTTTCCCGGAGCTGAGGCCGGTCAGCCATGAAAGTGCCCTGAGGGGTGCTTGGTCCGGAGGTGCAGTCCCCTGGCTTCAGTGCCACCGGTCTTCACAGTTCCTGGGCGTGGGGGGCTGCTGGCTTGGAGGCCGCTGGATTTTAAGGCTCCTGCAGAGCATACGAGTGTGTACAGCAAACAACATTAAAATGCCGCCAGCCCAGCTGTTCTAACCAAGGTTCCGCGTTTTCCTAGGAAATTGCTTCTTTGGGAGATTAGTGTAAGCCTTTGGGTCATATCCAGGGTTTTGAAAAGGTGATTTTTACAACTGTGCCAGTGTTCTCATGGTCTTTATGGAGGAGAGTATTTGCACAGGCCCTCAACCACCCCCTGGAAGTCCTGCACGCCCGTCCCGCACCCACCTGTGCCCACCCTGTGGATGAATTTTAAAAGCAAGTGAAACAGTAAGTCCCCGAAGATTACACACTGCATTTTGCCGATTTTATAAACTTAGGAACAACTACAAGAGCATATATATACATGTACACATAAAGTGTGTTATATTTGCATTTCACAAAAATACATGAACATAAATGAGCATGAAACTCTAAAAAAGAAAAGTATAGGATTCCAGGTAGTTGTCGCTTCAGGGGGGATGGGATGGGAGCACATAGGAGTGTCTACATTATAATTAAAACTGTTTTATGGTGGAGTGGTGGGCTCATGGGTTTTTGTTACATTATTAAAACATACACGAGTAGAAACATTTTATGATTATGATTGTTTTCACATTAACATGTGAGATGGAGATGTTATGCTATGGAGTTTTATAAAGGAGCTTCAACCTCAGCTTTTAAAGTCATTTTTTATGGGCAGAGGAATTACTTAGTGAGCATAACTCCACCCCACTTCCCATGGGGCTCAGCTGGCCTGGCTCCAGACTCAGGAGGAGGCAGGGATAATGATGAAAGTGGCGCTGCTGCGTGTGCCACCTGGAGCCTAGTCGGGGCCTGGCACTGCCCCTGCCTCGCTCCCTGCCACCACTGGAGTGTCATGGCCCTGACACGGCTTTTGAGGGATTCAATTTACAAGAGCTGTCAGCCCGGTACGTACACAGGTGATGCTGCCCTTATTAGAATCCATTCTCAAAGCGCGATGTTCACCACTTGCACAAGAGTTCAAGCGGTTATCCTATGTAATAAAAGCCCAACAGCCGAACCATGGAACGACCAGAACGACCGGTTGACCAGTCACTATGACGTGTACTGACCCCCAGGGGGCAGGCACTTAACACAGGAACTGCCCCCTGGTGGTCAGTGTGTTCCCACAGTGGGAGCGCCACTCGGCTGACCGGGACAGCAGCTGCTCCTGCAGCGGGCCAATCTCCGCAGGCCACGCCCCCCACCAGGGCATGAATCCTGTGTACTGGGCCTCTAGTTTTAGAATAAGAAGTGAAGATTTCGGGGGGAAATACTCTAACCACGGTCAGGGTGAGTTGTGCATAGCATCATGGTGACAGGATCAGAATGGAAAGGTAACTGAGAAAATGGAAATTTAAACAATTAGTTTTTTTTTTTCAAGAATGAAATAGAAACCAACGTGCTTCAGTTTCAGCATTACTGAGTCTGTTAGTTAATATAAACTTTATTCTAAACTGAACAACGGGTCCTATTATCACTATGTGGGAGCGCATTAAAACTATTTTACTTCTCTGACAGTGTGACGGCTTCTGATTGGTAGAGATTTAATTCTGGATTTGCATCTTGCTTTCCTCTGGGCAGTTGTATCACTGCTGCGAGCCTCGGTTTACATGCTGTTCCCTGAGCCCTGGGAATGGTGCTATTTGTAATGATTTTGTATCTACTAATATTCGAATATAAAAATCACCCCTTAGTTTCTCAGATATTTAAAATGTAAAATAATGTTTAAATGTTGGCCCAATGAGAGCAAATGGTATTTGCACGGACGCAGAGCCCTTGGATTTTCCCGTTATCTAACTGAACGGGTGCGAAGGCGGGTGCGTGGCCTTTGCCAGGCGTTTACTGCGTGCTCGGTATGTTTGTGTGGCTGCCTTCACTGCTTTGTCAGTTCAGAGGAGTAAATGCCTGCCACACGTGTACCTCGTGCTGGCTGTCGTGGGAGATATATAAGAAGCAGAAAATCGGGCCCTGCCCTCATGGAGCGCAATTCGGCTTGTGGTGTCTGGCTTTTATGCAAATCATAGATGACAGAGTGGTGTCATTTATACGAACTAATATGCAGAAAATAAATGCAAAAAAACCAAACCCTGAAAGCAGGGAAAGCTCCATGTGACGTAGCCCCTCGCAGCAGCGGGCTGCGCAGGGGACGTGTCAGAGCTCATGGAGGTTCAGGGGACAGGCTCCGCTGAGGCCTGAGGGAGGGAGTGGTCATAGGAAAGGGTGACGTTCGGCTGTTCGGGGAGTGATGGGCGGAAGCACTTCATTGCGTCTCCCCAGGGAAGTCACTGAGACGCACAGTATTCACGTCTGAGGAGGCAAAGGCTTCAGTTTTAGAATAGAGATTTCTCCTAGAGGCTGTTATAAAGTTTTGAGTATTTCTATTATGATTTTATTACTTCCCATCTGTGGTAGATGTTTTATTGAAATTATTTGGATGTTATTATCAAGCTGTGACAATGATGCTCTAAAGGTCATATGCAAAACACAATTAAATTTTCCCAGTAAAATAAGAATATGCATTGTGAAAGGCAAATAATCGGAATTAGTTCCTTTTTTTTTCACATGGGCCATTTATGGTGACATTTCAGCTGTTTAAATAAATCACAAGGTTGTTTTTCTTCTTGATTGCAATTTCCCTTCACTATTTGTGTAGGTTAAAAACAGAAACCAGTGTGTTTAAGCTTTTTATTATTGAGTCTATTAGTTCATATAAACTTTATTTGAAACTCAATAATAGATTCTACTATAATTCTATGTGGAAACTTACTAAACTTATTTTGCTCTTATGTAAATGTGATGGTCTCTGATTGGTAGAGATTTAATTATGTACACTTTAGTTTAATTAGATAAGCCAGACATTTCTCTACCTCTGTTTGTCATTCGCTTACCCATGAGGAGATTGCTAAGGTTCCTTTACTCGAAAAGTTTGTGATTCTATTTTATTTCACTAGATTCCCCATAAAAGGAATGAACGATTGTTTCTTTCAAATGTTTGGAGATTAATATGGGGAAAATGTTCACTATTACGGTCCACCGCAGGTGATTTTGATATGTGACTATTTGGCAGTGTTTTCTCTTTGGCTTTTGGTGCTGACTCCCCGGTGCCCCTGAGAAACAGATGATCTGCTTCTAATGGAAGGAGCAGCGGCTCAGGTCGCAGCGTCATGACTCAGGCCAACAAAACTGTCTTCGTACTTGGAGAGAGGACAGATGAAACCGCGCCCTCCGCCTGCAGCGTGAAAAGAACATGAGTCTCATAGAGAGGGAGGCTCGACTTCCCGTCAGTTTTTGGTGTAAAATAGCCCGTTGGTTACTGTCATTAAAATAGCCTGTTACCCTTGTCAGTGTCCCTACTGATTGCCCACTTACGTGCTCTCTGAGGGTGGGGGTGCTGCACATCTGTGGGTGCTGGAGTGGGTGCTGCACATCTGCCTTGCGCTAGAGTGCTGACTGCACATCTACGTACTGGGCTAGTATATTCCAAGTTGCAGTAAAGCAATATGATGTTGACATGTGGATGTGTATAGCATATCTCTATCTACCTGTTTTTCTGTCTCAGATAAAAGAGACTGTTATTCCGGGTGGAGTCTATTGGCTTTTCTTTTTTACCTAAGCAAGTCATTCGTCTGCCCTTAGGCTTGACATTCTTTTAGAGGTGCAAGAATACTCAGTGGAAAGGAGTTTGAAATGCTTAAAATTATTAAACATTTCTGAACCGGTTTTGAAAGCTGCTCTGGGCGGAAAGCCAGTTGGTTCTTGTCAGTGTTTTTACATGACTGAGGTCAGTGACTTCGGAGCTGAAACAACTTGTAGCCTTGGCAGATGGTTCAGGTCCGCCTGGCGGTGCGGCATAGAGCCCTTCTCCATGCGCTGTCACTGGGGCTGGAATGGATGTGTTTTGACTGGATGAGAATGTAAAAGCTATTTTGGAGTGCTTTCAAAGGCACGGAGTTTAGAATAATGTAACCTGTTCGTTTTGTGTTCTGTACTGACTGTATATAATAGGATTCAGGTTTCAATGTTTGCATTAAGTAAATGAAAGTATTCAAATAAGCCTTTTATAGGAGGGGAGTTGCCTGGATGTTGAAATATTCCGGATAAAACCAGTTGGATTTAGAAAATGGAACTAGTCGCCAGAGGTTCTGATCGTGGCCTACCTACACGCAACCCTTGTGACCCTGGCAGTCTCAGTTTTCTCCTTGTCCAAGGGGCTCCAGGCCCACAGCTTCCTGTCCACTCGTCCACTGATGGGCACACTGATGGGCACCCAGCAGGGAGCCCCTGGAGAGCATGATGCTAAATGAAATGGCAGACAGAGAGACAGATACCACCTGATTTCACTTACATACGGAATCTAAAGGACACAATAAACAAGCAAACAAAGTAGAAACAGACTCATAGATTCAGAGAACAAACTGATGATTGTCAGTGGGGAGGGGTGAGAGGGATTAAGAAGTACAAATTAGTAGTTGCTAATAGTCACAGTACAGCCTAGTCAATAACAGTCAGAGGGTGTAAAGTACAGAATATAATGAATAATATTGTAATAACTATGTATAGTGCCAGGTGGGTACTTGAAATATAGGGCACTCACTTTATAAAGTATATGACTACCCAACCACTATGCTATACACCTAAATCTAATACAAAACAATAGTGAATGTAAACTGTAATTCTATATAATAGAAGCCTAATATGCTAAGTGTTCGGTGCTCCAGTTGTCCGTTCAACCAACCAAAGCATAATATGCTAATGATATGCTGAGGCTGCTCAACCGCTCACTATGACGTGCACTGAACACCAGGGGGCAGACACTCCAACTGGTAGGTTAGCTTGCTGCTGGGGTCTGGTTGATCCGGACTGAGGTGATACAGGCTGGACGTGCCCTGGAGCCCTCCCGTGGTCCCTCCCTGCTGGTCAACCTCCCGCATTCCTCCCCAGCCCCGATTGTGGATCATGTTCCCGTGGGGTCCCTGGGCTTGGCCTGCATCCACTTGTAATCCGGGACCCTTCGGGGGATGTCGGAGAGCCGGTTTCGGCCCAATCCTGCAGGCCAGGCTGAGGGACCCCACTGGTGCACGAATTCTAATTGAAAAAGAAAATTAAAAAACAAGAGGCTATATTCCAGGATGGGTCCATTCCAACATCCTCATTTGTAACCTTTCCTTAGTTCTGAACACTTTCTGTAAGAAGGGTGGCCTGTTGCTGGCCCTGTGAGTGCTTTGCTATCCCATGAGCTGAAGTGTGATGGGCCGTGCAGAGGAAGTGGGAGTAACACTTGGACACGCCACGTCCAGGAAACCCAGAGCCTTAGGCTCGACGAAGCAGCACAGACTGTACCTGTGGGCACACACGTTAGAAACGGGGGGAGGGGGCTGAGCACTGGGTTCAGCCCTCATCCTGAACACAGCACCTTACCAGGCACACACCCCTCCCATTCCCCACAATCTCTGCCTTTCCTGAGGCTCAGACCAGACTGGTCACCTGCTGTTGCCTTTTGAGTTGATCCCAGGCTGAGGTCATGTGTAGATGGAAGGAAGCTGAGGGGAGAGTGACATCATCGGACACGCCGATAGGAAGGCTACGTTAGCAGTGCAGACAGGGTTGATGGAGCAGTCCGGTGGCTGGGTATCTGACTGGGAGAAAG
>NW_006292094.1:6120095-6137788 GCF_000327345.1 Myotis davidii | reverse complement strand
CATTCCTGAGTTTATTTCATTACCATCTTCTTCAGGATAGTTTTGTATGTTTAATTTTCTAACCAAACTCCAGGACAGGCTAGGCAAGTAGTTAATCCAAATAACTTTTTGCCCTCATGTAAGAGCTGTTGCACTGAAATGATGAACGCAGTCAATTACCTTCTCACTGAGCCTCTCCTGGCATTGAATTTGGATGAGTATATTACACTGGACACTTGGCTTAAAAAATCATCTATCATCTACCTACCTCTTCCTTCTGTCTGTCAATCTTTTTCACCTACCTACCTAGCTAGCTAGCTACTAACACCACTTGTGGGACAGCTTTTCAGGTTGCCAGGACACTGTAAGTAACTCAGACTTGCACTTACGTAGAAAATGGGTTCCCTCTCCCTCTCCCTCTTTCTCTCTCTCTCTCTCTCTCTCTCTAGGTTATGACGTATGTTCGAGAGAGATTGGCTGGATTATTTTTCCTCCCCTACTGCACTGCCTTGGAATATTACTTTCAAGATCAGATGCTCTGGAGTCAGACAGACCTTGTTCAAATCTTGCCTCTCTTTCTTCAACTTTGGACCAATTTATTGATCTGAGTTTCACTTTATTACGCTACAGATTATTTTGCAGATTAAAGGAAACATCATACTGAAAGCATTTTGCTTTACCATCCAGACTTTACCAAGCCAATTGTAGTTTTTGGGTGTGTTTCAGGAAAAGGAATATTTAAGGAAAAGTATTAATCTCTGGTCATTCATAAAAGACTTTTTATGAATGATTGATAAGCCACACATAATGTTTATATATAAACACACACACAGAAGGGAATTTATATGTGTGCATGCATACAGCCATTTATAATCACAGAAAATGAATTTAAAAGTTAGTTGAAAATAGAGTTTTCATTTTATAAAATGAGCATGGGCAGCACATTTATAATGTCAGCAGTCCACTTTTGTACTAACACCAAGCCAGAAAGCACCTATTCTGGTATCTCATTTTTTACATTTTCCTTTGTGGACAAGGTTGAGCAAACCACAGAGTGGGCGAGGCCCAGAGAATTGGTTACTAACGGAGCGAGACTCCCGGAGGGAAGGACAGAGAGGATCCTCTCGCCCGGGCTGCTCTGTCTCCGAAGGGCAGGGAAAACCAAAGCAAACCAGACAGGGAACGGGCAGGGAGTGCGGGTCTGCGCCGGTGGGTTGGGGTGAAGTCCTTACCAGGGGCGCTGCTTCCCCACCAGCTCCCTCAGCCTCCTCGGCTTCCTGGAACTTGGTATTAAAATGTCACAGATCGCAGCAGGGACTTTCAAACCGCACAGTGCTTGCTGATCGCCATGACCAGCCGTGTCTTCCGGCGGCTGCCTGAGAACAGCTCCGTCAGCCCTCCGCACAGTGGTGTTGGCTGTGACCAGCGCCACAGCCACTGGTCTCCGCTACCTGCTGAAATGTCTGCGCCCGAAAGATCGGAGGGAAGAACAAGTGAAGGAAGGAGAACGTGACACAGGGACAGGATGCTCGCTCAGAGGTGGCTTATCTCAGCGCACCAAGCTGGGCGGCCAGCTCTCACTTAAGATTCATTTCCAGGAAACCAGCTGAAGGTGAGTGACGTAGATCCTACGATTTGCCCATGAGATCCCAGGCCGGGCACCGTGACAAATGGAAGATGCAGAGCCCTAATTTGGCGCACGTTTCTTGGGTGCATCTGGTAGGTGAGGCACTGTTCTAGGCACTGGGCACACAGGATAAATAAGACTTGGCCGCTCCCTTCACGAAGTTCACACTTCTGTGGCAGAGACAGACGTGTAAACAAACCCTTTAACTACCACTTACTGCTTGGCTCCCGTGTGCTGGGTGCACTACCAGACTCTGGAGAAAGAGGCAGATGTACTCCTGTTCCCAGCAGACCCAGGGTGCTAGTGAGAGAGGTGCAGGCAGGGGCCAGGGAACCTGCAGAGAATTAGGTAAAGAAAGGCCAGTGTGCTGTGAGGACCTGGAGAACGCCATCCTTCATTCTTTCATTTTGGCTCAAATAAATCCACTTGACTGAAGTGTTGCTTTTCTTCCAGTTTGTAATGTTACTGAACAATCTTCAGTCTTTAATGATGGCCATTGGCTTTATTGATCTTTTTAAAAAAACCTTTACACTCTGGTTATTATTTTTTTCTAAGGAAAGTTATGAACAAATTCCACACAGCATGCCACTTGATGAAATATTAAAAAAATAATATCCTATATAATAAAAGGCTAATATGCAAATCGACTGAACGGTGGAACGACCAGTTGGTATGATGTGCACTGACCACCAGGGGGCAGACGTTCAACGTAGAAGCCGGCCTCATGGCTGGTGAGCGCAGCAGCGGTGGCGGGAACCACAGGCCGGCCTGAGGGACCCCCCTGTCCCTGCCATGAATGTCGTTCACCAGGCCTCTAGTTTAATATATTTTAATATCTCATTTTTCTTGTTATTCAAGGAAATTTTAGCCAAATACTCTTTGCTTCTTGTATGTTGAGTTGATCATTCTTTTCTAGCACCTGTTTATGATAACTTATTGATTTGCCCTGCACTTGAATTAACCACTTACATTTGATATGTTGGACAGTGCTATTATGAGATGTGTTTCATTTTAATATACATATTTCAAATTCTGTTGTAGAACTTTACTTGCTTTTGTGTTCACTGTTTAATAATAATGATGAGGTGTTACAGAATGGCAATGCCATTTATTTACTAAAGGCTTTGCAATATTTACTTAGCAGTTTCCAGTTTTGAAGTAATTAAGCAATGCCGATGTGCCGTTCCTGCTGCAGTTTAGAAAACTAGCTGGTTAATTAGTGTAAGTGCCTCTGTCATCCCTAACGCCGGGCGGAGGCGCGCAGTGCTGGCTGGTCACGCTTCTGAAATGGAAGCAGAAGGGTGGCCTCACTGTGGCTGGCTTCTTCCCTCCCCGCCCTCGAGATACGCGTTGGCTTTCTCTTTCATGACATAACAGCAAACCCAGATAATGCCTGCTGACACTGTGCCTCTGATTAGCAGGTCCTTGCTACTCTCTCGGTTGGTGTCTTCCTCTCCTTTGCCTTGCTGGGATCTCCCCAGCCTTCCGCCCCTTCACCCACCTTCCCCTTAGGACGGTCTCTCTTAAGATTTCATTACGTTTTTATTTTGGGTGCGTTCGAGGCCATTTGAACAATGCGCTTGCTTCCTCTGAGCACCGATGCCGCCGGTTCACGTTGGCCCCGTGGCTGTGGTCTGGACGCCTGTGCGGTCGGGTGGCCTGGTTTGGCCTTCCTCCCTCCATTGCCTTCCGGAGGCCTTTAGGGAGGGACTGTGAGGGTGGCTCCTTCCTGTTCTCATCAAACTATAGGAAAGATAGATTGTTCCAGAAGCATGCATTTAGTAGTTTGTTTGGCTCCAGAATCCACCCCTCTGTCAGGACAGGGGGACAGGCCATGGAAAGGAGGTAAGAGGAGTGGAAGTAGGAAGAGCCCAGACTGGAGCGGGCGGAGGACAGCGCAGGGAGGAGAGCGTGGGGGCAGTTGTGCGGTCAGCCCCGGGCGCCCGCTGACCCCCTGAAAGAAGCCGAGAGGAGTAGGTGGTGGTGGTGGGGGTGGAATGAAATGCAGTTGGTTTTTCGATCGTCTTACGTTTATGTCGGTGCAGCAACGTGTGGGAAGCCTGTATCGGAGTTGAAGTGAGTGAGGATAGGTATTTGATGGGCTGTGTATTTGAGTGGCAGCATAGGGCAGCCAGTGTTTATTGAGTGCCTGTAAGCTGCTGTGAGAAGGGCTGTACGCACATGATGTCGGATGCCTGTGCCTGAGCTGCCTCTCTGTGCAAGAGGCATAATAGTAGGAGTGAGTATGTCTGCAGTGCGTGACGGTACCCAGCACATAGCTAATATTTCCGTGTTTGTTGTCTTCAGCACAATTTAACGCATCATCCCTGTGGAGAGAGGTATTCTGTGCGTTTCATAGAAGTGGAAGCTGTGGCCCAAGCAAGTTAACGTCCTCGGCCAAAGGTCCCGTGACTAGGAAGGGGAAGAGTCAGAAGTTGAACCCGGGTCAAACCGTATTCCTAACGATGCCCGACTCTCTCCTGTGAAAATGGCATCTTTTGTAGAGGCTGGGGGTGTAGAGGAGAGAGGGGTCGATACCTAATGCAGCTGTGGAGTGTCACATGGACAGCGGCCTTGCAGAAGCCGTAAGGGGAGCTTTTTGGTGACAGTTGTCACTGGAAGAGGGAAATCTGACAGGAAGATGCGGATGAGGTTTGCCATTTGAGAGCTACGAGGGAAGAACAAAAGGAGAGAAGGAAAGATCCACATGGAACAAAGCAGAGCGAGAGAGCGTGAGGATAAAGGGAAGATGATGTCGCTTCTGCATTCAGAGCTGCAAAAGGACCTGTTGTCGACGCCGTCAAGTGCTGGGTGGAGGTGAAGGGCAAGGAGACTGGAGAAAAGGCATCTGAGTCAGAGTCACTCTCTGCCGCTAACGGATGAGATTTAGATCCGCGTGGAGCTCAAAACAAGTGACTGTCAGAACAGTGATAAGAAACAGGAACATGTGACAGTGATATCGATGAATCAGGAGCTCAGCTTTGGGGCTTCTGTTTATTCTTTTGAATCCTCCCCTTTTCTAGCTCCTATGGGTTATCAGTGGAGCGTTCTGCTAGCAAGCAATGTCTGCCTCTTGTCAGCTTATTAGAGACCCAGCTGCAGAGCTCAGCTCTCCGGCATCTGCATGCTTCTCAGCAGACCTGAGCTGCCGGCGACGTACCGCCGTGTAAGGATGGACCGTGCGCTGCTAACCTGGGAAGCTCCCCGCATGCAGTGCGTTCTTCTGTTCAGGCCAGCTGCTCTCACTCTTCCTGTATTCGTTGTGCCTGCTCTCTCCACATTAAGAAATGACTTATCTGTAACTCGAGAGCAACACGCTATGGCGTCGGATGTTTAACTCGGGGAATGTCTGTGTCTGTGAGGTTCCGCAGTGGCAGGGACTCTGTTCACCAGATGTGAACCCACTACCCTGGATAGTAGGTCCTTAATAAATGCACTTTACATAAGGATTGAATGGACTGTCCATGCAGCTTTACCTCGTATTTATAAAACTTAGTTTATCTGACACAACAACATGATGTGCATTGTTAGCGTGTTGTTTCAAACTTAATCAAAAATAGAAAACAGACTAGGTAAATTGCCGTTTTCCTAGTATAATTTCTTTTATATAACAAAACCAGGCTTTTCTGCAATTCAGACTGTTGGTGCGCCTGTGTGGGTGGTGGGTGGGAGGATTATTGTGCCAAGTTCAGGACCCCGGACAGCGCAGACGCGAAGCCCCAGCCTGCCCACGCTTCCGCCTTCCTTTTTTGCCAGTTTTCTTCATCATGTTTACAAGCTGGCACACTGCGAACACCCAGAACCTGGCCACTCTCTCAGCTGCGATAGAATGGCCCCTGCCCGCTTCAGTAAGACTTACCTTTCATCGCAACAAGGGATGAAGTTTACAGTGAGCCTGCCCTGATGAGATGCCTGGCGCCCATAATACTGACAGCAAATATAAGTTAGAACCTACTACCCTAGTACACACGATATTCTGGGGGAATGAAAAGAAGGCACAACTCATATCCTGGGGAAGTTTACAGGCTGGAGCTTTTTTTTGCAGATACACTGTACATACCATGAAATTCACCATTTAAAAGTGGGCAGGTCGGTGGTTTTTAGCATATTTGGAAGGATTGCAAACACCACCACCACCTAATCAGAACGCTTTCTCACTTCAGACAGAAGTCCCACACACTGGTTAGAAACACCCCCTAGTCTCCCCTCCCTCCAGCCCCTGGCAGCTGTGAATCTGCTTTTCTGTCTTTATGACTTAGCCTCTTCCGGGTCGTTCTCATCAGTGGGAGCACACAGTGTGGCGTTCCGTGACTGTTCTCCCCACCCCCTTAGCATCACGCTTCCCCGGCTCATCCATGCAGCAGCGTCAATGCAGTCTTTCCCTTTTACTGCTGAGTAATGCTCCATTGTCTGGATACACCATGTTCTGTCTGTCTGTTCACCAGCTGATGGACATTTGGGCGGCTTCTGCTTCTTGTCTATCATGAGCAACACTGCTGTGAACATTCATGTACAGGTTTCTGTGCAAACGTGTTTTCGTTTCCCTTGGTGATACAGGTGGGGCAAAAGTAGGTTTACAATTGGGAATATGCGAAACAGAGTTTATTCTTAATGTCATTTATTAACTATTGCATTGTTTTGCGTATGAACAGCCGTCAGCCTTCTTTTGCCCGCCCTGCATCGTAGAGCTGGCCTGGCGAAGACATTCAGTGCAAATCCTTCCAGACAGTGTTGTGGGCGGCGCCCTGGGCAGGCCCAGGGGCAGTGCTGTGCTTGGTCCTGGTTTGTTCTACGTATGAAAAGCCGCAATAGCCACAAACACACACAGCACAGCGGGCAGTGCGCTGTCATTCCGTCCTCCCAGCGAGCCTGAGAGGGAGTGGTCTTGTCCTTTCCCCTGGTCAGAAAACGGACGCTCAGAGCGGATGGGGGTGTGGAGGGTGGGGGACTGGCGTTGGCCCCTGGACCTTCCGGCTCATCCCCACACACTGCCCTGCGGGGACGTCCCGATCCCTGCGGGCCCTGACCATCAAGTCAGTGCTCAGGGCCGACTGCCCTTCCCTCTCTGCCACCTCGTCCTGCGTTTGCTTTCTCACAGTTTGCTTTCTGATGCTAGCGCACCTGCTCCAGGTGTGTCTAGAGAAACATCAGGCAGGGGCTTCCACCGTCTCCAGGGCAGCTGTCCGGATGCCACGGCGGCTCCGTGGGCTCTTCTGTCGTGGGAGCTTTACGTGGACTCAACTACTGCAGGCAGCCCAGCAGCCCTAGTCCCTTCACACAGCGGAGAGTGTGGGAAAGGGTGTTCCTGGTTCCGCCAGCTGATTCCCACGAACACTTGGCGCATAATCTGTTTTTAAGTTGATAAATACCTGTGCGTCACAAAGTGCTGGAGTCCCCGGTGTTCAAGAAGTGCACTGTGCTGTTAAAAGAGAATTAGCATCTCTCTCTAAGGAACAAAACCAAGCTTAGTGTGGCCTGCTCCTAATCCCTGCCTAGGAGTTCCACAGGCAGAAGGGCGAAATGTGGAAAAGCAAAGATAAATAGGAAATTGGAAATATGCAAAGCCGCTGGAGAGGTACCGGTGACTCAGAAGTAGGCAATAGTGAGAAACGCGCCAAGTTCTGTGGCTGTGAGCGTGCCTCCGCGCCTGCGCCGTGGGGTTTGCAAGTATTTCTCTGGCATCGCACTTCCGAACGGAGAGCCTTCCGTACTCACTGCCCAGAGAGGAATGCCCCAGAGCAGCGGTTCTCAACCTTGGCTGCACATTAGAACCACCTGGGAATCTTTTGACAATCCTGATTTCCGGGCCTCATCCTCCGGAAATTCTGTTTCTGTGTTATGGGGTGGGGCCACAACATGAGTAACAAAGAAACAGAATTTCCGGAGGATGAGGCCCAGAAATCAGGATTTTAAAAAGATTCCCAGGTGATTCTAACGTGCAGCCAAGGATGAGAACCACTGCCCTAGAGTGAAAACAAAATAAAATGCTATTTAATATTTAATTTGATTTCCTTTAAGTTTGAAAGTGTTAGTAAAAATAATAACAGGATTAACAGGATTGTCAGCGTAGCATTAAAATTTTCCCATTATACTTTTGGCTTGGTGAATTTGAAAGTATTGTTTAACTGAAAAGGTTTTTGCGGGTTAGATGAAATAGCATTTATTTTGCACAGTTTGATGGATTGCCAGCAGCAGAGAAGGCCTTCTGATCTCTGCATTTTCTCCTTTCTCATTAATTTTTCCTTCAGAGCAGTAATCATTTTACTGAACGTAGAGGAGGGCCTTGAGTAGGTAGGCGTTAATGAGATTCTCCTGTGAGTGTGACATGTCTGTGTGTCTGCTCCATCATAGCTCTTCATAACTTGGCGAGTCTTTTGGAGATGAGGGAGGGGAGGATTTCCCTAATTTTGTGATATACTTTGTCCTTTGTAGACCTGGGTAAGTGGCTCAATAGTAAGTAGAATTCTAATAAGTTGTGATTTTGTTTGTTTGTTTTTTGAGAAACTGAATGCTGTCTCATTCATTTTGACATAAAGACAATCCTTATGGAAGAATTTACTGCATCTCAAGAACACTTCTTTTTCAAACACCATACATGGACTGTTTTATTGCATTGTTGCTTAAGCAGTAGGCCAAAGGAGAAAGAATAAATTAAAGCCTTTTATCTATGATGTTTTTTTACAACAAATTTCCTTCTCTGCACTTTCACCTTTGTTATTTCAATGTTAAAATTATTGTTTGTCACTAAGTAATTGTGATGTTCACAATTACCAAATATTTTAAAACTGCATTTTTATATTTTTTGCTTGGATAGAAGACTTTTGACCTATCATTTTGTGAATAATTTAAAATTTTCATAGTGTTTATGTTAGTTTAAATGTGTAAAGTATAATTAACTTTCACCATTGAGATAGCATATGTAAACTGGTTATATTGTGAAATGAAATCAAGAGAGAAGGGAAATTTTCTATATTGCACGAATGTCCAGAGCTAAAGACTAGGCAGTGGGCAGCGTCCCATTAGCTCCTGTTGGGCGTTCTTGTGGACTTGCCAAGGGGTGTCTCACAAAAGGCTCGCCCCTCCCCTACTGTAAAGATGGCAGTTGACGTGCTGGGCGTTTCGGAGAACCTGCCCTCAGCTGCCCCAGGGGCTGTGTCGTTCCTTCCTGATTTCTGGGGACGTGAGCCTCTTGGACAGTGGGCAGAGTTCTTGACGTAATGTCTCAACTCATTCAACTCAAGATCCTGGTGTGACTGAGCCTCCCCTGTGGAATCTAAGTACCACTTCCTCGCGTCCCTGTTTTTTTAATGACGAGCCTGAATAAAAACTAGATAAGCCTAGGTTTTAGTTTGCACCCACCCTGGGTACCATGGGAATAACTTTTAAGCCGAGACCTGATAATTAATTTTTTTTTTTTTGGTTAATCCTCACTGGAGGATATTTTCTCCATTGATTTCTAGAGAGAATGGAAGGAAGGGTGGGGGCATGGGGGACATTGACATGAGAGAAACACGTTGCTTGGTTGCCTCCTACATGCGCCCTGACTGGGGCCAGGGATCGAACCTGCAACCTGAGTATGTGTCCTTGACTGAGAATAGAGCCCAGGACCTTTTGGTGCACAGGCCGATGCTCTAAACACTAGCACACGCGTCAGGCCTGATAAGTACGTTTTTAATGAAATTTGCAATGTGGTAAATCTGTAGCATAAGAAGAGACCGATATCAAAGGGAAACAATCTGATGTGGGATAGAATTCTTGGACATGAAAAGTGTAGTTGCTGAGTGGGAGAATGACATAGACTGGATGGTGCTCAAAAATCAAATAGTGAATCTGCAGCCATAAGGCCTGATGAGCAACAGCAGGCATATAATATGTTATGACATATCTCTAATGAGACTTCTGAATTTCAAAATGAATAGAAAATTCTACCATTATGTAATCAGAAGAAAACATGTTACCTTAAGTGGACAAAAATCAGAGAGACGTGAGAATTCTATACCCAGCCAAACTACTCTGCAGTCATGCCATTGTTCTAACATTAATCCTTTCAGGAAAAAATTAAGACTATGTTGAAGGTAGTAGCAAAATCAAGGCTGAAAAATCCACATACTACAATAAGAAAGAATTTGTATACAACCAATGGAACTTGAATTGAATCTAAATAATCGTTAATAGGTTGTGAAGCTAAATGGATGTATTACATGAAAAATTCTTTTTTAAAAATAACAATGGAGGTTTTTCTGTCTTTTTTAACCTATAGTTCTAGAGTTCACATGCATTTCTAATTTAATTGATTGAAAAATCTATTCTGGCAAAATCCAGGCCAGGAATGAAAAGTGGCGGTTAAAGTGAGGATATTTAGGTGTGGGAAATGATACAAATATGATATACTGTCAGTTCCAGGGAAAAATACCAGAAACAATTAATCTGATTTTAAAAAGTCATCATAAAAATAGATAGCACTTATAAAATATTTCAAAGTCCTGTGCTAAATACTTTATTTTTCTCAATTTACCCTGCATGCTATCAGGGATATTAATTGGCAGGTCAGTTTTATATATCTGCTGAAGTTTAATAAGCATTCATTAATATGAGAGATACATTAATTTTAAAGTGTTTTTCATACAATTTCTTCCTTACTCTTAAATGGAAAAGTGCAGGGCATTGTCATAATCAGTCAGATTTGGAGGAAATTATTGTTCATCCAGCATGGAAAGAGAAAAGAATAAATCGGGTGGCGAGAGTTGTCATCCTTCCCTAAGAAAATTTAAACACAAACGATTCCAATAATTTATATTCTTTATTATGGCCAATGTAGTTGGCCTGGTTTATATCAGATGGTAAAGTAAAGTTTTTATTAAGCAATCAGGATCCGAGTTTTCTGTCTTTGAAAGAGGAAAATATGCAGTTAATTTTCAGGATTCCTGTCAAAAAAATGAACTTCTGGGCATTTCGGCTGAGCAGAGGGAGTGCAGAGCAGGCTAATTGAATCTGCAACAGGGAGAATTTCGTGAGAAAGCAGGCTCATATGATTTTCTATGGAGGATTTTTGGGAATAGTGAGAACATAAAAACAGGAATGAAAGGTCAATTGATAAGCCCTGATTGTGTTTTCATCATGGAGCCAATTTTTAAAATATTTTTTCATTTTTATTTTCCATACAGGTAATGCTAAACGTGCAGGAAGTATATTTCTGGGTAATATTGTAACATGGAGCTTAGGAATTTAAACGGAATAGGTTTTGATATCTGAATGGATTAGGAAAACTCCTTCGGGGAACCACGGGCCAGGAGGTCAGATGGACGCTACATCAGTTTCTTTGCTATGAAAATTGTAATTCAGTCTTGTAGCATTTTCTAATATGATACTGTCTGTAAATAATAGAGAGAGTAAAATAAGTAAAACCGTTACTCTTTTTTTTTTGGTTTAGTTTCCTAGGAATTTTCCTTTAAAAACAAAGTATATTTATAGTTAACACATTTCATCCTTAGAAAAATAAAATGGAAAATATTTAAGATGGACAGGAAAATATTTTTTTTATTTTGAAGTAGTTACAGCTGGTTAAAGCTGTTTCTAGCTAAATCAAGTATTTAGTAATTTACATAGTTATATCCCCTATGCAGAAAAAAATATTTAATCCTGGAGGTCTTTGTCCATTCTTGGAAGTTATAAAACTGTCAGCTTTTTGGCAAGTGGTAGAAAAGTTGTAGGAACTACTAAACTAAAGCTGCCTATTCTTTCCCCCTCACGCTGCTGAGCGGTCATGGGAGGCAGGCCTGCGTTATCCCCGTGGCAGTGATTCACACTTCGACAGAGAGCAAATTTATGGCCCTTATCTATGGGGCCTTTTATGAATGGCTGGCATAAATCAAGGATTGGATGCCTACTTTTCCCTCTCAGTATAAATCTAAGAGTGGGAGATTGATTTCTGAGTGACTTTTTGGTAACCCATTGAAATTGTCTCTCCTACCAATTTTCTCTATTTTGGCATAACCCGAGTAAGTGAAATATAACTTAATACTAGCATGATAGATTTGTTTTTCTTCTGCGAGGTGGTTCTGGAGTTCACCTGGGTCCCTTATACAACTCAATAAATAACTCGGATAATAGAGTAGAAAACAAGTTTATATCGTGGGAATCCCGTTCATGGGAATGACCAAAGCAACTGTCTCTACTTTGTAGGCAGGAACCAGAAACTGAAATGTTACATATTTAATTGTAAAGGTATTTATGATGAAATGTGCTGCTAACTAGGGAACATAAGTAGATGGAAAAGGCAGCAGTTCCTAGGACATTTGTGGATTGCAGCGTTTTATGGAAAGTCCCGGGGACGTACCCCGACATCCAGCCGGGACCTTTAAGACTCTTTCCTAACAGGGTTTCCTTCTGGAAGATGCAGATGAGAGGGGAGAGCAGAGCCCACGGGGGATGGAAAGCTGGAAGTCAGGTGTTTGAAACATGATTTCACACCCACTTCTCCCCTCACGAAAGTTTTGATCTAAAAATGGCAACTTATCGGTGGAGGGTTATAAAATGCATGAAGTTACATTATTTCCTTTTCCAATAGATGGCCCGTCCTTTATCTTCCTCTGGGTTAAGGCAATTGTAAGATCCAAGCAGTTAACGTTAAGGAAGAAATGGTAGGTCAGGAGATAAGCAGTTGACCTGGGCAGTTTTAAACGGAACTTTCACAGCAGTAAGAAGAGCAGGACAGTTTTTGGAGTGTGGAGATGGGTTAGCTGTGTGGCCCTGGGTAACATCCTCCCCTTTTCTGTGCCTCATTGTCCTCTCTAAATGACAGCGATAACAGAACCTCCCTCCTAAACTCATCAGGAGGGTCAGATGCGTTCACACGTAGATAGAAGACCTCAGAATGGTACCTGGCACGAGGCACGAGGCACGAGGCAGTCCAGAAACGCCAGCCTGCGCGAGCCTGGCAGACCCCGGCAGCCTCCTCAGCGCCTGCCTCCGTGGCTGCCAGCGCGGTCAGCTCTGCCCGAGATGTTTCTTCGAGGTGGCGTCTCCATCCGGAGGGTCCCAGCCTCAGGGCAGCGACTCCTGTCCTCTGGTTAATGGTTTAGTTGCTTCTTTCAGTGAATTCTCCTGTAGGACCAGGGAGCTGTGTAAGACGCGGCTCTCGCTGCGCAGCTCTCCTGAGGCGCCTCTGTGGCTCCCACCGTCCCCCAGGCCCTGGTCACGGCTGTTCAGCACTAAAGGCACCAGGTCTTCAGGGTGTGGCCTTGCTGTCCTTCCAGCCGCCTCTCCCACAGGCCCTTTGTGAACACCAGCTGATTCTCACCAGCCACACCGTGCGGGCCGTGTGGGGCACATGGCGACCGTGGAGGCCGGGCCACGCCCGATGGTCTGAGTGAGCATCGGGCCAGCCGTCCCGGGACCTTTGCAACTTTTCGTTAGAACATTAAACGTTCTCTCAGTTGTCCTCAGTGAGCAGGGAAACGAACAAACAGTGAAACCCGTGCTGGCTCAGGGCTCCACGGGGCATTAAACGCTTGTCCGGAGTGCGGTAAGCGGTGCCTGCCTCCCTCCCCGTGTGTAGCAGGCGACCCGGAGCGCCGTTCGGTGCCTTGGGAATGGTCGTCCTCCTTCCAGCACATTCTCCTCTGGCTGCCAGTGCGATGGAATCTCCCTGGAGGGTCTTTCATGGGCAGGTTCTTGCGGGCATCACTCTGGGCGTCTCCCTCCGTTTGCGCTGTTGGTGATGAGCTGCTGTCCCCATCCCCGTCCCTGTCCCCGTGTCCGCGCACTGAGCCCCATGTCCGCGCACTGAGCCCCGCACAGCAGCTGCGGGCCTCCCCGGCCGCTGCCTCATCTCTCGGCCCCTGGCTGCCTGTTCGCCGGCCGCGGCCCGTCTTGCCGCGGCTGGTCTCTACGCTGTGCTTCCATCCTTGTTTGGGCCAATACCCCCTTGAGGGCGCCTGCTTTTGTCAGATGCCAGGCGGGTTTGTCGCTGGGAGGCGAGGAGGCAGCAGGGCGCCACACCGGCTGTCAGTGTGAACCAATGTGCTGCCGGCCATCGCTGCCAGGCACGGGCATGGCGCACACCGGGTCCTGCTGCGGGGGCTGTGGACTGAGCTGGTGGCGAGGCTGGTCTCATGTCCTTAGTCACGCATGTAGACCGTGCGACTGACATCTGAATCCCGTTGTTGGGGGAACGGTGTTATTTAACCAAAACGTGGTAACTGAAATGTAGACGTGTCAGACCTGTCCAACACAGGGGCAGCCTGCATGTGAGGACCAGTTTACAAACAGGGAAACGGAGTCCCCATAGCCCAACAGTGTCAGAAGCCCGTAACGTCACCTTTTCAGTGTCTCTGGCCATCAGTGTTACAAGGAGGTACAGCCTGTCTCTTGATGTTTCTGTCAAAGACAGTATTGACGGAGTCTGCATGACTAGTGAAGTGTCTTTTTAAAGAGGCCGTGAGTGTGTCTAATTAATCCCATAGCTCTGGAGGGACCCTGTCGCTGCCTGGCTGGGCTGACGTGTAAATTTGCCAGAGGCCAGAGCTCATGTGAACAATGAGTTGTGGTAGAAGCTTCTGGAAGCTGGTGCCACACCTGACCGTCTGTGAGGTGGTGGTTTTTGGGGAGAATCAGGATCCTCAGCCTTGGAATGAAAGGGGGACCAACCCAGAACAAATCAAAAGGCCCCAAGAAGGAAAGGACGGTCCCCGGGGTCACGTGGGGAGACGTTTGCGAAATAGTTGCCTGTGGAGACACCTGGTTGGGGGGGCGATCCCGGGCCTGAGCATCACAGTTTCCGCTCCGCTCTGCGGGGGCGGCAGGAGGACACATGGAGGAGTGGAGTCCTAGTCAGGCTCATTCTGAGGTGCAGCTCAGCTTCCGGGGCTCAGGGGGCCATTTAGGAGCATCTGACGTTGGCCAGGCAGGGAGAGCTGGGACCTGGGCAGACTAAAGGGCTGGTGGTTAGGCCTGGGATGTTGAAGGCTGAGAAAAAATACGATTAAAAAAAAAAAAGGAGGCATTATTTAGTCTCTAAAATGCCAGGCCTTGTGCAGGGCTTTTCCTTAGGAGTTTTGTAATTCTCATGACAATCTGGTCAGCAGGGTTACAGTGAGAATCGGGGAAGTTAAGAAACTCTCCTGTGTTAATAGAATTAGTGGTAAAGCTGGCGTGGCTCAGTGGTTGAGCGCTGACCTATGAACCAGGAAGTCACAGTTCGATTCCTGGTCAGGGCACAGGCCTGGGTTGCGAGCTGGATCCCCAGTGTGGGGTGTGCAGGAGGCAGCCAATCAACGATTCTCTCTCATCCTTCAGGTTTCTCTCTCTCTCCCTTCCTCTCTGAAATCAACAAAAATATATTTTAAAAAAGTTAGTGGTAAAGCTGAAATTTTCTTGTGCAGCCCAGGCTCCTTTTAATATATCACACAGCTCTTAAGAGAAAGGTACCAGACTAAAACATTATTAAAAGAAAGATACTTAAGGAGCATATTTCTCATCTTTGATCTTGAACTAAGGCCATTACATGGACCTCAAAGTGCACTTTTCTGTAGAAAACGTGTTTGGAAATGTGATTTGGCACTTGGGCCACACCACAAAAGCCTATTTGTATACTCACGCCCATATGTCTCTGTGTCTCTGTGGCTGTACTTATCTCTTCATACATTTTTTCTGGATTTAAAAAATGCATGTCATTGTTACATAAAATACTGCATTGTGAGTCCCAGCCGGGGGATCCCGGGAACTCCGCTCCGCACCCAGAGGGCAGCCCTTCCCGCGAGCCCCGCGCTGGGGGCGGAGCGCTGGTGAGGGTTAGCTGAGCTCTCCGGCAGGAGTGGCGCCCATCTTCAGCCCTGTGTGTAGAAGAGAAGCAGCCCTTTCAGCGAATCACTTCTCAGGTCTGTTAAATTTGAGAAAAAAGGGAAGTTAAGTTTGTTTTTAAATACATTTTTATTGATTTCAGAGAGGAAGGGAGAGGGAGTAGGGCACAGAAACATCAAGGATGAGAGAGAATCATTGATGGGTTGCCTCCTGCACGCCCCCTACTGGGGATCGAGCCCGCAACCCAGGCCTGTGCCCTGACCGGAAATCCAGCTGTGACCCCTGAGCCACACCAGCCAGGCTAAAGTTCCTTTGATAGAAGTAACGGAAACAGACTCTGCCGACTGGAAAGATACCGGTTCTGAGGCTGTGGTAGGTACTTCACATCAGAATCCCGGGCCCCCGGGACCGGGACCGGGACCAGAACTCGGCCAGATACTCAGGGTGGTTCTTCATCTGGCTCATCTCTGGCGAGCTGCCTCTCTTCGACGCTGTGGCTGTGACCTCACTTGGAGCAAACGTCCTTTCTGACTCGTGAAAAAGCTTTGTTCTTCTCTGTCCGTTGGCGGGTTTGCTCTAGACCCTGAGCACACAGTCCTGCACGCCCGCCTCCTGGCTCGTGGAGCTCCAAGATGTAAGCTTTTTGGCAACCGACTAGCTTTGTGACTTTGAGATAGCACGTTGCCCTGTCTGCTGGCTCATATGCAACTAGGGTCTACCTGATAAGACATGGCTACCTCCCGAGTTGAGCCCTCTGAGTAAGAAGAAAGGTTTTGTACAAATAAGGAGTGTTTTTGTTGGTTTGTTTGTTTTTGTTGTTTTTTTACTGTGGGAAGACTGTGGTTTATGAAATGATCCTCCCTACAATTCCTTTAAGATTCAACTTCTCAATCTTTTAAACTGTGATTAATTGACAAAGTTAAATTTATGCACATCAGTTAAAAAAAGGACATCCATTGGATAGAGAAAAAAATTCTCTCTTAGAATATGACAAGAGGTCAGTAAATCTATGTGAAGCCGTTTAAGCAGTGTCCTGCAGGCTGCAGTGAACACAGCACCCTGCTCCCTGGACGTTGGAGAATTATTTCTAGGATGAGGATGAGGACAAGGGGCCATTTGTGCCATATTCCCGCCATTTGTTGCCGTGGGCCTCGCCCTATCGGTGTGCACACTGACACTGGTGCTGAGTCGGCGTTCACACGGCCGTGTCATCTGGCCCGTCAGGACCAGTGGAGGCCGTTCCCGGTCCTCCTCGGGGCAGCTGTGCTGTAGCCGAGGGGGAGTTTGATTTGTGGGGCGCCAGGCTCATGCCTACTCGGAACATTTGTGCGTTCGTTCTCCAGAGGACAAGACGCCCAGCAGCTAACATGTAAACGAGCTCAGGATGACAGTAGTGGGAAGAAGCAGTACTTTGTCATATATTTATGCTGAATTTACACACCAGCCCTCGTTACTTAAAAGGGATGTATTTTGCCAGGTTTTTAAAGAGGAACTCTTGAAGCACAGAGATTCAGTGGCTGGAGACATCGAACGGACTCGACTCTTACGAGCCCAGGAGTGTGGACGTGTCAGTGTGGCCTGCACCCCGGACTGTCAGAGAGGGAGTGGCGACTGTGAGGTGGAGCGGGCGGGCAGCTGCCTCGGGCTCCCTTTGCACGCGCAGTTCCCCCAGCTCTGGTGACAGGACTTGCTTACAGCCCCCAAATCAGTTTCTTCCTCTGCATCTGAGAGACACCCTCCCGAACCAGCCTGCCTCCCCGAAAGAATTTGGTGACTCATAGCACACTATTACTAAGACGTGAAAACACTCATTTACAGCAAACAGTGACTAGAACCTTCTTTAGGAGTCTTTTATATTGGCGTGGAGATTTCTAGCTGAGTTAAGCTAGTTTTCCATTTATTTCAGAGGAGGGTTTTCCCAAAGTTTCATGCTGATTGCAAAACATGCCCCCCGGAGCCCAGCAACGTCAGTCCTGCTGACCAGTGCGTTCCAAGTGTGACCGCACAGCGTCCGAGCCCAAGTGGGACCAGGTGGCGGCCACAGGCGCCCGCTTTCGCCTACATTGTTGGTTAACTGCTTCAGGCCTCGTTTTCAGCCTCACAGGAATGTGAAGCCAGAGAATTTCACAGCCCTTCCTGATACTACCGGTGTTCTGCCATCGCCATTTCCGGTTTATAGCCACTTCAGAAGGTGTGTGCGAGTTTGGCTTAAGTCATTCAGCTGAGAGGAGGGGTAGGTTATTTCTTTTCTCTGAGAAAAGTAAGGCAAGTTCTCATATTAATAAGC
>NW_006292094.1:6112400-6120038 GCF_000327345.1 Myotis davidii | reverse complement strand
TTCCCTCTCCCTCTCCCTCTCTATCTTTTTCTCCATCTCCTCTTTTTCTCTGACCTTCTCTCACTTCCTCTCTCCCTCTTCAGTAGGTTTACATTAAATGGGAAAATATTTCCAGCACAACGTTTGAGCAAACGGCAACGTTACAGACTGCTCGGCCAAGAAACCATTAATCTCTGTGTGGCAGCCTTTAGGGACCAGCATCAAATACAAACATGTTAGAAATCTTTTTGCCATTCCAGCTCAGCTGACTCAGAACATTTTTAAGAACAGTCGTCAGTGCCTCGCAGAGAAAAAGATACTCTTGTGAACTTAAGGAATCTCGCCTTTAACGCGGCTCTTATATGTCACGAGCTCGACAGCCTTAGAGATTACGTGCAGGCTGCCGTTGACGTCACACGTTTGTGTTGTAAACAGTTTTACAGTGAAGTTTTCTGTGAACTTAATGGTTTATTAATAGGTTTAACTTTTGTTCAGTAGGTTGCTTTGCGTGTAAACACTATAATGCATTAAGGAAGTGTTACGAGTTGTAACCCCCTGTGTTGGGCCATTTAAAGCAATGTTCCCTTTAAGCAGTTCATTGAAGGAAGTTTACTAAAGGAAGAATAACAGGCGAGAGGCAAAATCTGTACATATGGGTCCATCTTTTTATTTTTTAATTTTTATTTTTTATTGATTTCAGAGAGAAAGAGGAAGAGGGAGAGAGGGATGGAAACTCCAATGATGAGAAACATTGATTGGCTGCCTCCCGCATGCCCCCTACTGGGGATTGAGCCTACAACTGGGCATGTGCACATGTGCTCTGCCCGGGAATCAAACCCTCAACCACGGCCACACAGGTCGGTGATATGAGTCCCTCTTATAAGCTGTTTCTGTGTAATTCTGGGCTATTTTGTGATTTTTTTTTCTTCCTCTTTGAAGACCTGGAATTAGAAAGTGCATGCAGTGCGATCACCTTACCAGGTCAGGGAGCCAGTGTGATGGAGAGAAGGTTAGGAAAACATATTTTCTGAGTTTCATTTAATGCAGATGCATGTGTTAATTCGATTTTTATTTCCCTAGGGGACTGTAAGAGAATTTCCACTCAGTCCCCTTTGATTTTTGTGCACGCCAGTGGAGTTTTTACTCAGGTCCTCTCTCTGTTAATTTTGTTGAGGACAAGTGTCCTAGCGATGCCACCTTGTACTTACCCTGAGGAAGTGCCCCCCACTTCTTTTGGAGGATGCGGGGGTGCCATCACTTACAGCTACCACTTATTGGAGATCGCGGACATTTATTCATTTTGACCCTCCCCACCCCACAGCCATGGTCTTCATTTCACAGATGGGCAGCTCTGGCTGAGAGGTGTGAGTAGCTCCTCCAGGCCCAGCTCCACCACAAGCTGGGATTCCAGTCCCAGTCTACTGGCCCCGCCTGGGGGGTCCTAGCTCTCACCGTCAAGTGTGAGCGTGGCCGTCGCCAACCCAAACCTGTCAGCTCTCGGGGTTCTGAGTTGTGGCCCCTGCTGGGCAGGAGCGCAGGCCGCAAGGAGGTCAGCATCAGGGAGAGCAGGGCATGCCCTGGGCAGTCCTGTTGCTTCCACGTGGACCCTCAGAAAGCTCAGACTCGGTTAGAATTCACCCGTTTTATGGAAATGTACATTCGTGTCCTTTTGTTCCACAGGGGTTATTTTTGGAGGAAAGATGAGGGGCTAAATTTCTAGATTTATTGTTGAAAGAATTACAGACGGTCCCTTTTTCCCCATTGACTTTCTTCGCCCTCCCCTTCCCCTTGCTAGGCCTTCACCACAGGCTTCGGCCAGTTTTTGCAGACTTTTCCTAATTGTCAAGTCTCTGTGTGGATCCCATTTTGCCCCTCCTCTCCGCTCTGTCTGTATTCACCGTCTGGGGACCTTACCCTTTCTTACGGATTTAGGAAAACTCCAAACCCGTATTTCCAGACCTGCCCTCGCCCCTGAATCACTGGTTAACCACAGACCGTATCATGGAACCGACACCGGTTTTTCTCTTCACTAAAAATATTTTAAAAGATAGGCCTGTTGCTCTTGACTAAATGTTAGCTTTGGAAATTAGTTCTAAATTATGTTTAAGGTTGTAAATGAGCTTAGCGTCATGTGACTTGCATAGGAAATTATTTTAAGGAGTTTAAGATCCATAATGGTTCCAAGTAATTATGCCATTTTATTTTCCATACAATATTGATTTTAATTGTAACACTAATGAGCACTGAGGACACTTCACATTCACTCATGTAAAGTGACTGGATGAATTGAGGTCTGGTGACAGTTGATGGATTTAATGGAAGCGTAGATTCAATTTGCATTTCAGTGGTATATTATGGCTGATTCTAGAAAACTTTTTAGATAGGTTTTCTTGGTAAATTAAAGGATTCAGGGGGATGATTATGAGATAATTGATTAAAAGGTGTGTAATATTAGTTTTCATTGAACTTAAACTTGTATGGGTTCAATTTAAAACCTAATTCAATACATTTTAGATTTTATATTTCCCTGAACTCTTCTGGAGTATTAATTTTGTCATGCTTGTCATTCTAATCTAATGATGATTTAATGTTTGCAAACCTGAATAAATTTGTATGCAAGGAGTTCTGTGTTTCTAATCAATGAAGGTTGAAATTTGGCAAATGAGATGATAAAAAAAATGAAAAATTTTAAATAGAAAATGAAAATAATGATTATACGTTAGAAAGAACTTTTATTAATGTTCTTGACTAGTAAACACGTCTTTTTTTCTCTTCTTTTTATCGTGTAATATTTAGAAGGTGATTGAACCTTGAAAGAAGTAACTACTAAATTGTGAAGAATATTTAGATTAGAACAGAATCTTAATGCTCACTTTATTTTCTCTTACCCTGAAACTTTGCTCTAGAATTATGAATAACAAGCAGAAAGAGGCTAGACTACCTTTTAAAAGTTCACCCACCTTCCCCAGAAACCTACAGAGACAATAGAATGTTCTCTAGTGAAAGTATTCCTCCACTTCATTATCGACAAAAATGCAGAACTTAGAGTATCTGATCGGTGAGTCATGCTGAACAGAAATCCTGGCCTAGAATCTAAGGGGCAGCAGCCCCCTCCATTAATCCAGGGGAGCCCAGCCTGGCTTAGCATTGCTTTTCTTTCTCAAACATCTTACGGCACCAAAAGACGATGGATACAACCTGAACAATCAACACAGGAGATTTTATTATAGTCCTTCACCTTTATTGCTCACTGCCCTTCGGAGGTAAAAGGAGATAGTCCAATGCAACAGAATATGTCTGCACCCCAACCAAGTGGTGAGGAATTGATGACTCTTAAAGGAAAAACCTCCTAACATCGTTACACACCAGGAGTGAGGGGTGGGTTTTGAGGTGGAATGAAAGATCAGTGTGATTATGTTTCAGGCTGAATTGGACTTTAAAAAAAGAGGAAATTAGCATAATATCACAAATACTTTATCGCATATGAAAAGCAAAACTTTACATGACATGGAAACTTGTGAGACCTATAATCCCTCTCAGAGCCGGCATTAAAGAGCCTGTGACTCAGGAGCACGGAGACGGTTCCGATGGTTCTGTAGAAGCGCGGGCCGGACAGGAGCTCCCTGTGCAGCTCTGGCGCTCACTGGGGAACGCCCACAGCTGACTTCCCCGGCAGCCTGACACATGGCAGCGCGGCCCCCTGACTCGGGGCGAGGGACGGGCGTTTCTTCCCGGCCTCGCATTGGATCCCCACGGTCCCGGGACATGGCACTGCGAGGGCAGGTGTGACTGTCCTGGGTGTCACAGGTGGAGGAATGGACTGGCATTGATTATGCTGCCCAAGGCTTCATGGGTAATATTTGAACTCAGCTCCCCGCTGGATCTTTTGGAACTCTGCCCCCCCACCCCCCACCCCGCAGGGCTTTTCGGGTGCTACGCCCTGTGGTCTTGTCACTCTCCTGACTTTATGCATTAAAGTGAACACTAAGCCAGAAAGGTGTTCTGAAGAACCGTGCGGTGTTGTTATTCACATTCCCAATGAATAGGATTCCGCATGGAAACACGTTCCCAGGATTGTCCGTTCACAGTCGCGCCATTTCTCTTCCAGCTGAACTTGATGCTTCACTGAAGGACATCACGAGGACCGCGGTGCCAGGGATCGCTGAGGTTTCTGTGTGGGAGAGGCTGCCTGATGTCTGCGTGTCCTGTCTCCTGCCGTCTGCCGGGAGCCCTCTGGCCCGGAGGCATGAGGGGCCGGGTTAGTGCAGTGCCCGGGTTGGCTAGTTCTTTACAGTGGCTGAAAAATAAGCAGATTCTCCTCTTAAATTTGTTTCTTAAGATCTGATACACTTTTGAGTGACACATCATAGTTTGCTTTATAGAACAGATAAAACACTTCCATTCATACCTTGGTTTTATTATCATGATTTAAAGCCGTCCGCTGGTGAGAGGAAGACAGAACTGCTGGTGCACACGCTCTGACGGTGTGTGAGGGCCCTCCCTCCCAGGGGCCTCTGTGCTAGGAGCTCCGAGTGGATCAGGTCGGGACACGCATTCACTGAGCCCCCAGACTCACCTCTACTGGACTATTGTTTACTTATTTTTACATTTATTTTATATTATTTTTATTGAGACTTAAACATTTTTATTTTTATTGTGGAAAGTGTTTCAGATGTCTGCCCCCCCTCACCCATTTATCCCCTCCTCCCCACCTCCAGCCCCTCCCCAGGCTTCACCACACCATTGTCTGTGCCCTGGGTTATGATATATGCATCCAAGTTCTTTGGTTAATCTCCTCCCTCTCCCTCCTCCCCCTTCCCTCTGAGAAGCATCAGAACATGGAGAGACTGGAGAGCATTATGCTAATTAAAATAAGCCAGTCAGAGAAAGGCAAACATCACTTGACCTCACTTATATGTGGAATCTAATGAATAAAATAAACTGACAGAATAGATCCAGAGACGTGGAAGCATGCAGCGGGACTCTTTGTAAAGTTACGGCTCCGTCAGGTGTAATGGATACACAACAACCTGAAATACTTAACGTGCACAGTTAGGTGAGTTTTGAGATGTACACATCATGAAATCACCACCATGATCAAGATAGTGAGCATCTCTGTTCCTCTCCTCACATTTCATTGAGTGGAGCTGTAATTCCTTCATCAGTTGTTTGCACATGTCCCCGTAATCAATCACTGATCTGATTTTTGTCACTTTATATTAGTTTGTATTTTCTAGAGTTTTATCTAAAATGAAGGCATGTAGCCTGGCCAGCATGGCTCACTGGTTGAGCGTTGACCTATGAACCAGGAGGTCACGGTTCAATTCCCGGTCAGGCACATGCCTGGGTTGCGGGCTCAATTCCCAGTGTGGGTGTGCAGTAGGCAGCCGATCAATGATTCTCTCTCATCATTGATGTTTCTATCTCTCTCTCCCTCTCCCTTCCATTCTGCAATCAATAAAAATATATTTTAAAAAATAAAAGAAAATGAAGGAATATAATGTTTTCTTTTTACTCTATGTTGCGATTCATGCATGTTTGGTGCATGTATCAATTGTTCATTTTTATTGCCAAGTAAAAACTGCATGATATGGATATTCAATTTGTTCATTCATATGTTGATGAGTATTTGGATTATTTTGAGGTTTGGACTCATAACTAAAGCTGGTATGAACGTTTGTGTATATTTATGTACATACATATATTTTTCTCTTGGGTAAAACGTAAGGCTGGAGTGTTGGAGTCATATGGTAGGTATTCAAGCGCTTCAGTTGCCAAATTTCCAGTTCGTGGTAATCATTGTCCACGAATGTGTGGGTCTATTTTTGGACTCTTTGTCCCATGGTTCTATTTGTCTCATTTCACACCAGCTTTGATTAAAGTAGCGTTATAATCTTGGAATCAGGTGGCATTAGTTCTCCAACTTTGTTCTTCTTTTTCAAAATTATTTCTGCTCTTCTGTATGGATTTTAGAGTCAGTCTGTCAATTTCTTCCAAAAGGTCTGCTGGGCTTTTGATTGGGATTACACTGGATTTATAGATCAATTTGGGGAGAATTAACATCTGACCAATATTTAGTCTTTCAAATCATGAACGAGATCTTTGGGTCGCTGAAATTTAGAGCCATATCTGGGTATAAAATGTAAATCACTCCGAATCACCGATCGGGAGAGAAAGCAGAGGGGATCCTAGGGTGCCTCCCCGTCAGAATAAAGCAAGTCCCCGGGCGTTGGTCTTTCTGCTTGATTCGCCTGGCCCGGTCCGCACGGAGCTCTCACTCCTCTGCGATGTCTGACGAGTAGATGCCCCAAATAGTCACCTTCTTGGCAGGCACCCTGGTCACGCAGGGCCCGTGGCCGGTGCTGTGCACACTTGCTGGTCTGCTGGTGAGCTCAGCGGTCCGGCACATCCGCGTTCCCTTCTGACCCGCTGCCCCTTGGGAGTGTCCTGCGGGGAGGCGAAGGCATGTGTGAAGAAGGTGAAGCCATATTCGGAGGAGGCTGTTCCAGCCATGACGGGAAGAGGCCAGGCAGGAAGCAGGCTTTCCGGTGGGGATCGACGGTTTTTGCTGAGGGAGCGTTGCTGACAGTTTTGAGCCTCAGCGTTGACTTGGGTGAGGGCTCATCACCACCGTAGCAGCTACCACAGGCCATGTCGCCCGTTGTATACAGAGGACAAATGGGTCGGTGACCGGGTCGCTGCAGATTAACCACCAGTTCCTCAGGGACAGGTCGAAGCGCCTTTGTCAGTGCGAGTGGCCTGCACTGTCCTCCTCCGTGGAGAACGCACTGCCCGACGGGGGCAGTTTGTAGCTGAGGCATGAAGCCACCTGCTGGGTTTGGACTGTCCCTCTGCGTGCGGGTCGGGGACGCAGTGCTCTGAGCCTTTTTCCTTTCAGGGCACGGAAGGTGGTAATAGCATGGGGAGGTTAAATAGACGCTTGGGTTTAGGGTACTCGCACATTTGGCGTTTTTAGCATCATATGTTTCCCCACTTTCTGTCTTGGATTTGGTGTGTTCGCGTTGCCATCGACTACCCGTGCAAGCGTGAACTGTGTGTCCGACGGCCCGCCTGTGTTTTTCTCCCCGCACCGCGCCTCCCGACGTCCCTCCGCCTCGTTCGATCTTTTCTCTTCACCCCGGCCAGGCCGCTCTGCCGCTGCAAAACCGGTTTCTTCCACGCAGCCTGCCCGCACCCACCACGAATGACCTATGGATTAGCGCAGGGGCGGAAAACATGTTTACTGACAAGGCAGCACAAGCAGCCTGCCCAGACCTGGTCTATAAAAACCAAAGGCCAAATGCTGTTTTCTACTCCGAGGTGAAGTTTGAGGGTTATGTTCTTAGCATGTAATTTAGAGAGTTCAGAATACTTTATGTTCTGGATAGTAATGCTAAGGGTATTTAATAAGCATTGGCCAAAAAAAAAAAAGGTTAACCATGTGGTAGATAGTGCTCTGCCAATTAACACGTTTATCTTATTTTTGAAAAATCTGTATTGTTGCAAGTGTTACATATGCCCCTCCCCCCGACATTCACCTCTTCTAGCCCACCTTCCCCGCCCCCATCGGTTTTTTTCATTTAGCTGCAGAATGAACTATGTCACTATGAAAGCTAGCAGCACTTATTTGTGACTACTTTAGGATAGGAATAAGGCAAA
>NW_006292094.1:6097148-6103630 GCF_000327345.1 Myotis davidii | reverse complement strand
GACCTGCTCCCCCCCCAACGTGACACCCTTGGCCTTGCCCTGGTTCCTGCTGGTGCCTCTGGAGGGTGCAGAGGTGCCTCCGCGGTCTGGGTCTGGGCTGCCTGGTGGCTTTGATGGGGAAGGGAGTGCTGACCAGGTAGGGAGGAGGAGTGCAGCTCCTGGCCTCCTGTTGTCAGCGAGGTGCTCCATGAGCCCCTTCTGGCGGTGAGGTGCTCACCTGGTGTCACTCCCGAGATTCCGGTTAACCAGGGAGGGGAGGAGCTATCTGAGCTGCCCCTTGGCTGGTGTGCAAAAAAAAGAAAAGGTTAACCATGTGGTAGATAGTGCTCTGCCAATTAACACGTTTATCTTATTTTTGAAAAATCTGTATTGTTGCAAGTGTTACATATGCCCCTCCCCCCGACATTCACCTCTTCTAGCCCACCTTCCCCGCCCCCATCGGTTTTTTTCATTTAGCTGCAGAATGAACTATGTCACTATGAAAGCTAGCAGCACTTATTTGTGACTACTTTAGGATAGGAATAAGGCAAAAATACTCAACCCAGATAATGGTGGCTTGAAAACCGTTTATGTCAAATATGTTAGAACTTGAAATAGTTGAAGGCTGGGACCCAAATTGAGGAGTAATTAACCAACATAGCTGACAGATGTCAGCAAATGCTAATAGAATGTGTATACCCTGAATATTTTCCAACTTGTAATTAACTGCACAGATGAGGTCATCTGATTGTGTCACTAACTGCTTATTAATGAAGGAGAGGATGATGAGGAACCAGCCCAGGGTGCTAGCTGAATACCAAGCGTAGCATTCCTCCCGCAGCTGGAGAAGCAGGAGGCACACCAGCCTTGATGAGGTTTGATTTGTGCTACTTTCTTCATCTGTGCTTGCCAAGGGGAAGCGGAATTTGTGAAATTCAACTCGGAGTGACCTTGAAGATAGTAAATCTGTGGTCAGCAAACAATAGCTTTCATTTTTAGATTCTTCACATAAATTTATTGTCATCAGGCTAGTGATATCACCATTGGGATGCCATAAAAAATGCAAACCGATCATTTCAGGTCCAATGAAAGCTGAGCAGAACACGATCTCCCAGTATGACTTGGAGACTTGAATGCAGGGTACAGCTAACAGGAACCGTTTAGTAACAGAAGAGCATTGTGGCCATAACATGTGGCGTTCCCTTTACCATAGGAGAGCAATGCTGTGCATGTGGCTGATGAACTTCTAGCATACACAAGAGGCGGTGCTGGTGCTTCTGACTTCAGAACACGTACTCACTCGTGATCATGAACCTCGCTTTTGGGTTCCAGTCGCCTGTTCCGTGAACCAGTGCTGCCAGGAGCCCCGTGTGCGCGGCAGTCACTGAGCGCTGGGGTGCGGTGGGAGCCACGGCTCAGCCTCTCAGCCGCTTGCGCCCTAGAGGTGGGGGTCGACAAGTAGTCACCCCGACAGTGCTAACTGTGGGCGCTCTGAAGGGCAGGGGCGTCTTACTGTCTTTGCTGCTGGAGGTCGGAGTTAAAGAAACACTCCCTTGCCTGCGATCTGAAGTTGACCAGGTGGAAAGGGAGGGGGGAGAGCAGGGAGAGGGAAGGGCCAGTGCAGAGGCCCGTGGAGGGGGGACCCCTGCACACACAGGAGGTGAGGCGCATAGAGAAGGCCCGGGAGGCGGGAGCAGAGAGCCGTGGGTCACGCTATAGATGGTTCTGGAGGGTTCGGGAAGCGCCAGGGCTCGCGGGGCCAGAAAGCCCATGGCAGGTGTGTCTTCATGCCGTAGAGCAGAGCGCATCCACTGGCGGATTAAGGGAGGGAGGTGACATGAACACATTTCGGATTTGATAAGAGTCTGTGGCTGCAGTTAGCACAGGGATTGAAGGGAGCCACGCTGGTGTGGGCTGCGCAGTTAGGAGCCATTCCTGTTGTTTTGGCAAAAGCATGGAAGCTGACAAGAGGCGCGCAGATTTGAGATCCCATCGCACACGCTCCCGCCGGGCCGCTCCGCCAGACCCCCGTGGGGCGCTCCCTCTGCGATCCTGCCCTGCGCTGCTCGTCTCCCGGAAGGCACAGCCGGCTCTGTCCTCACGTAGAAGTCAGACAGGATGGACCCACGGGCCCAGGCCCAGCTCTGCGCCCTCTCCCTGGGTGGCCTCTCCGCGGAGGCCCTCAGTGTTCACGCTCCGCCGCCCGCTTGGCCTGCGTGTCCTCTCACACGCATCTCCAGCCTCACCCGCCGGAAAACTCCTGTCACTCCACCTTCCCTTTCTGCAACCTGGCGTCTCTGCGTCCTCCTTCCCTTTTCTCTCTCGCTCGTTTTTGGACCCGGTGTTTAAGGTCGGACGTAGCTGTTGGATGAGTGGGTGGCTTCAGGATAGAATTCCAGGAGTAGGTGGTTCTGAGAAGAGGGAAGACTCCTTACTCCATCCCAGAACAAGAAACACCTTTCCTTTGACAAGAAAACAGTAATTTCCCCAAGTTCTTTTAAAGGTTGGTTACCCCGAACTGGACACACTCTACTGTGCGCTGCGTTCCGGGAGACCCCGCGCCTTTCCCTCCCCGGCCATGTGTCTGTGCCGCAGCAGCTGTTAGATGGCTCATCCGGGCTGCCCCTCCGTTGGTGATAGGCCCGTGTCCAGCTTGGTGGGCGGAAGTGTCTTCACCTAAAGCAGCGGTTCCCGCTCACAGGTGCCTCATGGCGGAGTGGGGAGGGTGGGACCTGTTAGTGGGTGGTGATGAAAGGCCTGTTTCTGCTCTGATCTCGTCCATCGGTGGGTTGAGGGAGGGCACCTCCATCTAGCTGGGCAAGGTGGCAGTTAGGTGACCCACTTGTCCTTTACGAGCAGGGCTGTGGTCGTGTGTGGTACTTCTTGTGGTGTTTGGCTAGAGTAGAGCGGTTATCTGAAGGTTTTCTGCCTTGATGGTCCTTCCTACGTTAGAAGAGCCAGGTTTTCTCAGAGATGTGTTTTCTGCCCTGTTGGCTTTCGTCTTCAGCATCTGCTCTGGGAGAGGCAAGAAGAACGCTGTCATTCTTTGGTCCCCCTGTCTAGCTGCGTGCCTGCCTCACCTTACAGTCTTCTCATGATCGCCTTAGATACGATGCCCGGAGCGCTCAGCTGCGTGTAACCGGAGGAAAGAGCAAGAAGCTTTCTTTAATAACTTAAGACAAAATATACACTTTCCCCCCCCTAGGGATAGCAGTATTCAGCCAGTTTAATTTATGCTTGTTTTATGTATATTTTGTTCTTTTTGGAATTTTTAATAGCCTTGGTATAAATCTTAAGTTCTGCGAGTGCACAGTATTAATTGCTGTAATTTGTTGTGTGGCTGCCATGTGCTGGACGTGTTGTTTGCTGCTAATCTCCCCCAGAGCCCATGTGTTCGGTGGTATTTTCTCCATTTTGTAGGTGAAGAATATGAAGCTCATGGAACTCCATTAGCTTAGCGTGGTCAAACGTTAATGTTCGCATGAGGGAACGGGCCAAGGGTTGTTTAATCCTAAATATCGTGCCCTTTGCCTTTATCATACAATTGCCAGCAAATTGGACAGCATCTTAGAGTTGGCAAAATTTCAAACACAACGAAATTAAAATTACTGTGTTAGTACTTTATTTGACTTATATTTAAAATAGGGCCTTTTTTAAATTGTCCCTTTTATTTCATTTCACTTTTTTATGAATCTTCCATGACATTGACATTTTGAAGGGTCCTGTTGTCCGTAACGGGTTTCCAAGAGAGGTCGCCAGGAGGTCATCCGGCCTGAGGACTCAGGAGCTGGAGCTGACTCAGGTTAGGGTGCTGCCTTCAGCCTGGAAGGACTGAACCCCGCCATCTGTCAACACCCGTTCACTGTCTGCCTTCGCTTCAGGGGTCAGCAGTCACCCCGGCCAGTGACGTGCAGTGCGCAGTCCCCTGTGGCTTCCTCTGCGAGGCCTTGGTTCTAGGGCTTCCCTCCAGCCGGTCTCAGCTGGTGGCTCAGGACGACACCTCTATTCTTTAGCAGAAATTCCAGCTTCTCCCTGATCTCCGGCCATCTCGGATCCCTCTAAAGTAGGGGCTCACACGGAGACTGTGGGTGAGAGACCGTGAGTGCTTTGAGGAACTTTATCAAGTTAAATATCTTGGATCCATTTACGCCTATCAAGTCTGTGCTTTTAATTTCCTCTAGCAGCTTCCTCCCGGTGTATTGTGAAATAGCATTGTAGAACAAGTTAACAAGGACTCAAAGCAGTGCCAGTTTTCAAATAAGAGTAAACTGCATTTAGGTTAAATCCCTAAGAAATAACCAAGATCCAGTCCGTGGCACTACACAGTCAGGTAACGCCCAGGAAGCGGTTTCACGTGCAAGTGTGTGTGGATGTCGTGCTCTACTGCCAGGTCGGCTTACCCATGGGATGGTTGCTTTAGTGTAAGTTTATTCTCTTCAAAACCTTTGTCAGACTTGGCACGCACGTGACTTACCTTTTAGACACCATGAATCAGTGCAACAGCTTTCAAGAAAAAATATTGAAAAAAAGATGAATTCTGTGAAGGGAAAGCTAATGGAGCTAATTGACATGTGAATGGATCTGGGTGCAGTGTCCCTCTGTTGTGCAGGTGCAGGTGACAGAGCTCTGAACTTGGAATCTTACTAAAACCTTGAAGGTACAGATAGAACAAATCTCATATAAAGATTCTCTACTCAACAGGCTCATAATTCAGTATGATTTATTATATCTATTTCAACATTAAATATTATACATTAAACTACATTCGACGAAGCAATATTTTGTGTTCGTTTCTTTTTTAATTACAAAAGTGAAATAACTCAATTGTAACAATTGGAGCAATTAACATATTACAGAGGCAAAGCAAATCATTTTCCCCGGCCTCCTCTTCTCCACGCCCTGCTTCTCAGCTGATGTTTCGACGTGGTGGGGTGTGTCTGTTCACACCGTGTCCGTGCGCAGGCAGGTGCGGACTCCCACGGTCTGCACTTCCTCTCGTGCCCCTGGGCGTCCTGCGCCCCGGTCCCCAGAGTGTGCGCTTCATTCCCCGGAGTTCGCTTCCGGGCTTTGTCCTCACATCAGTTCCTGACAATTGTCTGTGGACATTTCTGACTGATTCTAGCCGCTCCTCCTTGGCTTCTGTGAATTCCTTCTTTATGGCATTTGCCGATGCTTTCGCTGAGTTGTCTTTTTTTAATCAGTTTGGGAGTACGTGATCTATCAAGGATACTAGCACTGTGATGATTATTTCTTTTGGAAGAATTCTTTTGTATCAGTCTATAAATTTTTGAAGTTTATGATCCTTTTTTGCTCTATAATAAAAGATATTTGTTATTATTAAAATTGTCTATCTTTATATCACTTTGGGTTTCCTATCTTCCTAGTTCTAGAAATAGTCTCTTAAATCTTCTTCTTATGAATGATCCTGTCTTTATTTTTATATGGAAATCTTTAATTCACCTGGAATTTGCTTTTATGTATGGTGAAATATAGGGGCAACCTTTGCCTTTTTCTTGATTGCTAGCCATTTACTGTGCTAATGCCATTTAGTAAATAAACACCCTTTCCCTCTGAATTTAAATGGCATCAGTATTCTTTCAAAATATTTCAAGGATCACCTTTCTCCTCCAGGTTAACCCATTTTCCACCAGGTAACGGCTTCTTAAAAGCAGGCTTTAGCTAATTGGGAAGGCTGTGCTCCCGTGTCAAAGGCCGCCTGCTACTCTTTGTTGCTGCCGATTAAAATGGCAAGCCCAGGAGGGTTATTGCTGCGAGCAAATCCACTAATCAGGGGTGACTGAACAATTTTAGGATCCTGGGGAAAGAGAGAAAATTGGGAGTATTCATTCAGTGCTTCTACCAAAGCAGTAACATTTAAGTCCTGTGAAGAAAGTCATGTATTAAATATGAGCAAGCACTCCCCCCCCCCCCACCCCCGTCCCGCCTTTGCAAACACAGAGAAACTAGGCTCACCAAGGCCTGCCTCCTTCATGGCGTAGCTATACGGGGTGGCTGACACGTGAGGCTGTGTTAGGGTGTGGGATGGGGACACCCCAAGCTGTACTTCTGGAGGGACCTGAAGGCAAACTGCCCACTTGCAGCTGTATTTGGGGCTCATCCTTAAAGCGTGCCCTGCACATGGAGGTCCAGATGTAGCTTAGCTTCCGTTCCTTGTGGAAGCAAGTCGGCGGGCTGGTGACTGAGCGTCATGCTCTCCTCTCCGCAGTCTTTGCCTCGGAATGCTGACTGGATCCCCCTCCCGTCAGACCAGTGGGAGGGAGGCAGAGGGGCCTCAGATCTCTACCAGGAGGCAGCGGAAGGGCTGGTTACATACTGCGTTATAGGAGTGACGACCGTCTTTGGAATTCGAAATAGCCGCTTGCAGTGCAAAGAACCCTCAATGGAACAGCTTAACTATCCGACAGTGAGCACACAGGCACACAGGCTTTGCTGTATTCCCCAGAAGGAATGGTGTGTAGCTGTTAAATACTCGGTTTTTGATG
>NW_006292094.1:6095608-6097099 GCF_000327345.1 Myotis davidii | reverse complement strand
CCTGTTTCCTCATAAAGCAGTATCGGCAGTGGAGGCCCAGCATTTAAACTCAGAAGATACCACGCAGCCAGGAGACTTCTGTGACTAGTTTGTTCCTTTACCAGATGCTCAGAGTGTCAGCTGTGCCTTCTCGGGAACAGCGATGAAGGTCGTAGTCTTTTCTGTCCAGTAGCTTTGAAGCTTGTGGACAGGTGCCCTGTATCATTGAAACGCCGGGCTCTAGCAGCGACATGAATCTCAGGATGCTGTGAGCACGCCGAGGAGGTCCACAGATCAGGATGCTGGGTGTGGGGTCCAAAGGCCTCCCTGGAGGTGGTGACATGAGAGCTGAGCTCAGCAGGCAGAGAAGAGTTAGCCCGGCAGCTGTCCTGACGCACGCGGTCGGCCTTGACGTTGGGTGGAGGGTTCCTTTGACTCTGTTCTCCGCTGTCCGGATCGTTGTGGCAGTTCCGGGTTCTTTGACTTTCCATAGACACATTTGAACGGCCTTGTCTCTGTCTACGATGTCAGTTACTGGGACTTTGGTAGAAATCGTGTTATAAACAACCGATCAGTTTGGGAGGAGAATTGAGATACTTTAAGAAGAGATTTGCTAGCCGTGAGTCCTTGTAGGTTTCCATTCTCACCGTGTTTGTATTTCCTCTTCATTCCTCGAGGGTGATTTTGTGGACGTGGGAGTTACTTTTCTTTCAGCACTTGGAGCGTGTCGCTTCTGCTGGCCTCCATGGTTTCTGCTGAGAAGTCCGTCCCTAGAATGGTTACTCCTCTGTAAGTCAGGGGTTTCTGTCTGTCTGGTTTCAGACAGGGTTTTTCTGTAGTCCTGGTGGAGACTTCTTTGGGTTTATCGTATTAAGATTGATTCAGCTTCTTGAATCTGTATGTTTATGTCTTCTGCTAACTTTGGGCAATGTTTAGCCTTTCTTTCTTCAAGCGTTCTTTCAGCCCCGCTCGCTTCCTCCGGTCCTTCTCAGACGCCAGTGGCACAAATGTTGGGTCTTGGTGAGTGTGCTGCATGCCCGAGGCCTGTCACCTATGCCCCAGTGTATTGTCTCTGTTGTTCTGATTGGTAAGTTGTACTTTTCTCTCTTCAAGCTCAGCAGGTTTATCCTGTTACCTACATTTTCCTACTGGGGGCTTCCAGCGAGTTTCTTTTTAAAAATAATTTCTGTTTTTGTATTTTTCAATTCTGTGACTTTCATTGGTTTCTTTTTTATAACTTCTGTTTCATGTCTTGGCTGAGATGATCTTTCCCTTTCTTCTCTTTAATCTTTTCCAGGTAATTTGTAGTTGTGGGTGCCTTTTTATGATGGCTGCTTTACCGTCCTGTCAGATCATTCGAACATACGTGTCATCTGAGTGCTGGCAGCCCTCGATAGTCTTCCCATTCCAGTTGTGCTTTTTCTGGTTTTGGGAAAGCGTCAGGTTTTTAATTGTATCAGAGACGTTTTGGCTATGACGTTAGGGGACTCCTGTTCCTATGGGAGCCTTTCC
>NW_006292094.1:6084384-6095383 GCF_000327345.1 Myotis davidii | reverse complement strand
TGCCCCGCCGAGTTGTCTTTGTGCCAGTCCTGGCATCCAGAGCCTGTTCACGCCCCTCTTTCCACCTCAAGCCTCGCAGGGTGAGGGCCAGGGCACTGTCTTCACGGCTCCCGTGCCCGCCCCAGCCCGTACACACACACACACACACACACACACACACACACACACACACACACACACACACACAGTTCGCTTTCAGGATATTTCTTTTCTTCACAGGCTTCTGTTTTCTATATCCCTGTTATTAGTTTATCCCCAGACGCTTTGAAATTTAGCTTAAAATGGACAAACTCTCAGCTGGCTTGTCATCCCTTCTCCCCAGCTGTTCCTCAGTCAGGCCGGCTTCGCTGCGCACCGGCCTCTCCCTCCCTGGCTCCTTACGGGCGAGGAGGTCTTTGGATTCCACACGCCTCCCTCGCTCCTGCTTTACTCCGTGTTTGTCGGAGCACACCCCTGAAGTTTCCTGAGAAAGCATGTTTGAGAAGTAAATCTTTAGACACTTTGATCTTTGAAAAGACCTTTTTCTTTCCTTCACGCTGGTCTAGGTATGGAATTCTTGGTTGAAAATCATTTTCCTTCAGATTTTGCAGTGTTGCCCCTTGCCTTACCGCCTTCAGTGATTCTCTTGGGAAATCCAATGGCATCTGATTCTTGTAAATGACATACAAGTATATGAGTGCTTTTAAAATCCTTCTCTTTAGCTTTGATGCTTCTAATATTTGCCTTGCTAGGCCTGGGTGTGGCATGTGGCTGTGGGCTGAATCTCGGAGGGCTACTTTAATATGGAAAATGTTTTTCTTTCCTGGGAAAATGTCCGTTATAATTTCTTTGGGAATGTCTTGCCTCTTGTGTCTCTCTTCTCACTTTCTGGAATTCTGCTGGAATATAAGCTCTAAAAATAAAGAGATTTTTGTCTTTTTTGTTTATAGTCTATATCAAGTGCCTAGAACATTGCCTTACAGACTAAGCGCTCTCCATGATAAATATTTGTTGAGTGAATGAGCGATTGAACTTCTGCTTGGCGGTTAGATCTCCTGAGTTTATCTTTTAATTGTCTTTGCTCTTTCATGGTGCAGCTCTTTTTCTTTTTGTCTGTGTGCAGGGAGGCTTCCTCAGGTAATCTTCCATTTTCCTGTTGTTCTGTCTGCTATTAATGTTATTTTCCAAGAGCCCTTCCCCCCTTTTTTTCTTAATATTTTTTTGTAAAGCACATCAATGATAAGTGTCCTGGCAGGGAACAGGAGAGTCTGCAGGTGTGCAGTGCACCTGCCGTTGGTGCTACATATGACATGAGCTGGAGGTCAGTTTGACTTTTCCATGTGCCTGTGTGCCGACGTGATCATCCTTCCTCCACGGCCTGTCGCTGTGTGTGTGTGTGTGTGTGGGGGGGCTCTCTCTTCGCTCATGCTAATGGGTTCTGTTTCTTTAATAGATTCTCTTTTCTCTGTCCTTGCACACTTTTAATTGCTGTAGTTTTGTAAACAGAATTTATAGTTAGTAATGAGTTATCGAAATTTGTTCTTATTTAAGATTGTCTTGGTCATGATGGACTTCTTTGTATTTTCATGTAAGTTTGTAGAATCAACTATTGTTCTTGGGTTGTTTTAGGCACAGCTTTTTAACGGGAAAATGCTTTCTAGATTTTCCTCAGTCAATCACACATATCCCAATAAGCACAAAAAATACCTTTAAGATTTTGTATGGGATTGCATTAAACCTATAGCTCAACTTGGGGAAAACGGATGTCTTTGCAGTACTGTATCTTTTAATCCATGACATTTGTCTATTATTCTTTTTACTGTAATTTTTTTACTTTTCCAGAACAAATCGCATAAGAATTTTGTCTGTCGCCTGCAGTATCTTGTTCATTTAGCAGGAGTTTGGCATAACATTTGTAGTAAGTTCTTATACCCCTTTTTGCATATGTTTTCTCATGTTTCTTATATGCTTTATCACTTTAAAGTGTTTTTGGTTTTAAATCATTTGAGACTCGTGAATCTTTCGTGTGTGTATGTGTGTGTGAGTGTGTGGTGTGTGCATGTGCATGTGTATGCATGTGCGTGAATGTGTGTGAGTGTGTGCGCATGCATGCATGTGTGCGTGTCTGCGCGTGTGTGCATGCACGCGTGTGTGCGCATGTGCGCATGAGAGTGTGTGCGTGTGCGTGTGCGTGTGCGCACGTGTGTGCGCGCGCATGTGCGTGTGAGTGTGTGTGAGTGTGTGCGTGTGTGTGGTGTGTGTGTGTGTGTGTGTAACTTTATCTGGAGTTGCCAGGAGTCTGTACAGGGCTGGGGTGACCGCTCCGAATGCCACGGAGAACCCAGCCTCTTCCTGTTGTTCTGCGGCTCCTTCCTTCATGCGCTGATTTTGTCCTTGTGCAGCGAGTTGGCCCACCATTGAGGCATCGCTTCTCTGTTCAGGCAGGAAGAGGGACAGTGGCCAAGAGATAAAGGGAGCTGCTTACAGAACGTATTTGTTCTCTCTCTCAAAGTCAGGAAAGCAAGTGCTTTCCCAAGTCCCCACCCCAGACGCTGCCTCCAGAATCGGAGCTCTTGTTGGCCAGACTCGCGGGCCTGGACCGTCCACAGCAGCCAGTCTCAGGGCAGTGAGGCCCGCAGCCGGCTCAGACCAGCCGCAAGGCATGCCCGTGGCCTGGGGGGCCTCCCTGTCCCTGCGCTGGGAACTGATTGGGACTCCTTTAGCAAAGAGGAGGGGAAGGTGGTGCAGGCAGGAGAGGCGCCCGTCACATTTACCTAGGCCTCAGTGTACAATGTGGTTTTATTCATTTCCAGAAACACCTATACTTCGGGTCGCAAAGAAAGCGATTTTACATTTCAGGATTATTTTTTTTGTCCGGCACTTTAAAATTAAGTAATTTTAAGCTACATGCTTATTTTGAAATCTGTTTTGTTGTTTATTGGGATATGGTGACATTTTAAGATGGTAAATGACACTCCAATTTCCATAAACTGTTGCCTCCTGGATTGTTTTAGGCATAATAGTATTTATCTTTTTAATGGGAAAATGCATTCTAAATTTTCCTCAGCCAAATAATAGGATGCACTGTGGCGCACGTGAGCTACATACCGTCACCTGCTCGCGTAGCTATGTTTTGGGATGATTAAGTTATGCCTTTCATAGTCTGAGAAAGATGGCAATGGCAAATTAATCACTCTACCTGAGAAGGGTTAGTTAGTGACGTCTTAATGTTTAGGAACTCTGCTTTGGGATCCGAGTCAGTAAATACCGTTTTGTTTTTAGAGGCTGTAGGCGTTCTTGTCACTAAAGAGCTGAAATTGTTTTTTGTCTTTTGTTATTTGATGACAATTCAGATTTTATAACGGATTTTTTTCAGGGTTCAGAAAGAAGGAATTTGGAATGTGCTTAGGGAAGAGCAGGATCTCTGATAGTTATAATGTGTCAGTATGTCAACAATTGATTTATATACAATCTCATCACACCGTTTCCAAATTTAATAACCTGGATCTTGCCATTTCTCCCTTTATCCTTACTTTATAGCAGTTGTTCTCAACCTTCTGGCCCTTTAAATACGGTTTGTGACCCAACCATAAAATTATTTTCGTGGCTACTTTATAACTGTAATGTTGCTACTGCTATGAATTGTCATGTAAATATCTGATATGCAGGATGGTCTTAGGCGACCCCTGTGAAAGGGTAGTTCGACCGCCAAAGGGTTCACGATCCACAGGTTGAGAACCGCTGCTTTATAGATTATGTTATCTTGCCTAATGTCTCAATTTAAAAACAATTAGAAATAGTTTCATGCACGTGGTGTCAGGTGGCTTTGCCTAGTCATTGTGAATGAAGTTGTTAAAAAGAACTTATTCAAAGGCCCCAAACATGTTGCCTCTTGTAAGAAATTGGAAAATGAATGAATCTTACTTAACGCACTGACTCATGCACCTTGTTAACTTGTTAACCCTTGAAATTATGTAACTCACTTGTAGAAACCAGTTCTGGTTATCCATATTTCCTCATTGCTCTGTTCCTTGTCATTTGGTATTTTTTTTTAAAAAAATATATTTTTATTGATTTCAGAGAGGAAGGGAGAGGGAGAGAGAGAGAGAGAGAAACATCAATGATGAGAGAGAATCATTGATCGGCTGCCTCCTGCACGCCCCTGCTGGGGATGGAGCCCGCAACCCGGGCCTGTGCCCTGCTGGAGAACTGAACTGTGACCTCCTGGTTCTTCAGTCTGCGCTCAGCCGCTGCGCCATGCCAGCCGGGCTCGTTTGGTATTTCTAAAATAAGCAGTTTTAGACTAAAGAACAGCCTTTTTATCTTTGACAGGTAAATGTTTCTTTTCACATTCTAAATAATACAGAAACACTCAAGATCCCATCACAGCCAATTTGAGAAGCATACACATCTGAAGTGGGAGTTTCGTGGACTATTATGTCCACACACAATGTGATAATAGAGCTGGGCGTGCGCGGTCAGTGCCCCCGGGAGGAGTGTCGGGAGCCCATCAGGTGATCATGATTGCCACCGGAGCGCTGGCAACTTCTGGCTTTCTAAGGGGAGTGCGTTTTCTGTGTATATTCAGACTTCATCCTCAAGGAGAAAATGATGAGACCAGGGGGCAGGCGTCGGGAGGGTCCCTCTGGTCTCATTCAAAGCCCCCCTCTCTGCTGTCTCTTGTAACGATGGTGTTTCCACACAATCTCTGTGTTGGTGTCTGATTGCTTTTAACATGTTCTCTCCATCACCAGCTACAGGAGGAGGATCTAATGCAGTGGTTCTCAACCTTCTGGCCCTTTAGATACAGTTCCTCATGTTGTGACCCAATCATAACATTATTTTCGTGGCTACTTCAAAACTGTCATGTTGCTACTGTCAGGAATCATCATGTAAATATCTGATATGCAGGATGGTCTTAGGGACCACTGTGAAAGGGTTGTTCGACCGCCAAAGGGGTCGCGACCCACAGGGTGAGAACCGCTGAATGCAATGCTGACTTCGGAACCGAACTGGCTTCTTGGACACATTCAGGCCGGCGGGCCCCAGGCTCTCCCTTTGTCTCATCCGGCGTCTGTAGGCTCAGGGCCGTGGCCTCCGTCCCGGATCTTCCGCACTCAGAGGGCCAGGCGGTGTCAGAGCCCTCCACTGTTAACCGCCCCTTTTCTGATAGCTTTCCCCTAAACTAACCAAGCTCCGAATAGCAGGTGGTAACTATGACTTAGCCAACTGTAGGAAATATTTTTAAATCTCTCATGTACTCGTCTCCGTCTGCTCTTCCCTCGAAAGGAGCTTCTCTTTATTGCACCTGCTCCGCAGCCACAGGTCCGGGGAGGCTGCCTGTCGTTCTTGCTGATCCCTGAACGTAGTAACGGGCGCCTTTCTGTGGTAGCACTTGCTGATAATGGCAGAATTATCCAAGTGAGTATGATAATCTGTGAAGAAGGTTACGCAGTGCCCCCACCCCTTCGCCAAAGCAGAGTTGAATTGAACAACAGAAAGGGAATTTTCATAGCTAAGGATTTTGACTAATGATTTAATATTGTTTAAATTGATGCCGAATGACTGGAGGCATTGAGCTTTTAAAATTGGAAATATTTACAAACTATCCATGGGAAGCATTATGTACAATTTAGAATTTTTTCATTAATATCTTCTCTTTAAGACTTTATTTTCCCCATCACCATTTATGCCCCCTATACTCTCCACCCCCGCTCCCACAATCCACACACTGTTGATAAATACTGTATGCTTTACAAATCTCTCCATATATATATACATACATACATATGTATGTATATGTATTTACATATATTTAGTAAGTAAGACTAAGGAAAGGCAACATGTTGATAAATGAGGTTATTAAATGTGGGTAGTAGAATTTGGGATACTTTTAACTTCTTTATACTTTGCTCGATGCTTCATAGGGAAATGTATTATTTTTATCATTGGTAAAAATATTTTTCTATTATAAACATATTCTTTTACAATAAAATATATGCTTTTGAAATTTGCCAATAATTAAAAACGCAGTAAAATGTGTTTACTGAGCAACATTTGAATTGGGGGGAGCTAAATACCACTTACATCTCTCAGAAGAAAGTATCTTTACTCATGCCATTGAGAGCCCCCTCACGGGTGTGAAGGAGTTGTTGCCCACTCTGCCCCTGGTTCCTGTGAAAACTGCACCTGGCAAAGTAACAACCTATTAGGTTTTTGGAAAAAATGGACCTGATGTTCTTTTACCTGAGCTCGTTTGCTTTCAGTTAATCTTTTCTTATAGTAAATTCTTTTAAAGTTGGTGTCTGTTACTGAAATGCACTAACAACCATAGTCCCATCATCTTTGCAACTATCAGGTTTCCTTAAGAACAAAGTTTGTTGAAACCTTTAAAAACTTGTCTTATAACCAATTTCATTAGTGATTTCTTGACACATTATATTTCGTATTTATAAATCGAGGTAGGATTAAAGATAAATTTAATTGTATGTTAAAATGTTTTAAATTGGACAGGATTTAGTTAAAACTTATTCCCCAAATGAACATTTAGTTTCCCTTCTTTTGCGTTAACTTCATTTATTAGCTTATGCACTGGAACAGTGCTTGGAGAAACCGAAAATGCATCACGAGTTTATGGGAGATCTTGCTTTTTATAATATTCGGGCCGTCTGAGTTTCTAATTGTCATACAAGGGTGACACAATCATTACCATTGTCCTGTTTCCTTAATGGGGAGTTTAATCAGTTCTTTGCCTCAGACATGGATAGTGTAATGCACTCAAGAGGTGAATAGTTATCTCAGTGTTTTTGAATGAAAAGTAAAGCCCGGAGAAGTCGTGCGTTGGTTCGGGTTGTGAGAGTTCGTGCAGATGCTGACCTTCCTCTGCCCTCAGTTCTCGCTCTGCCTTCTGTCCGAGAGCAGTGTGCTCCCTTCGCCGCCAGTGCCCCGCGGTCCTCCTGTGCCCAGTGGCGCGTCTGCTGGCAGGACAGAGGCGGACATGGCTTCACGTCGTGTGGGGGCTGGTCACCCAGTCTGGGCGCCTCGCTGGTTACAGGAAGTGATGAAATGCTCATTAACACGGTGCTCGGCGTGAGGCTTGCGTTCTGAGCGCGTGATTGGCGAGGCTGCTTTAAGCGTGGGGTTTGGTCGGGGATTCCATAGATGCTCTTCAGGGGAACGTGAGGCCTCACGGACACTCGGCGCTTCTTCAGATGCTCGCAGCGCTGTCCTCCTCAGGGCGATGTCCTCGGCCGTCGGGGATTATTTCCGGTTGGTTTTCCGAAGGAAGTTCCCTTCGGGTTTGAAGGCCAGGCTCTCCCGGATCCTCTGGCCTCCCTGAAGGCTCTGAGCTCTCGCTGGGAGTCAGCGTCCCCTCTCAGCCGCGGACAGCAAAGCCACCCCCCTGCGCGAGGCCCTTGGATCTGCGAGCTCTCGGGGCGATAGGAGGGCTTCCATCTGCCAGGCGTTGCCCCAAAGAGCGAAGGTTCCCTGAGGTTCCCGACCCGCCGCCCTCTGGCATCCGGACAGGGAACGGCCGTGCTGGTCAGCGGTGTGGTCCCTGCCCCGCACTCAGAGCCTTGCCTGGGGGGCATGAGGGGAATTTCAGATTCCGCCTTGAGTGCGAAAACCCAGGCATCACGGTGATGGCCTGAAGCAGCTGCTTCCCAGGGGTGTCGGCGTCAGCACCGCTGGTGGCCACGGCGAGACGGCAGGCTCCCTTTGTTCGGCCCGTCGGCCGGGCGAGTGTCAGGAAAAGTTTTCAGTTGGTCTTTTCTGAATCTAGAATTTAAAAATTTTAAACATGAATATGCTCATCTCCCTCCTCCCTCCCTGCTTTTGTTTTATCTTTATTAATATATTTTATAGATTTTAGAGAGGGAAGGAGAGGGAGAGAGAGATAGAAACACCAATGATGAGAGAGAATCCTCGATTGGCTGCCTCCTGCATTGTCCCTGTTGGGGACCCAGTCCGCAACCCGGGCACGTGCCCTGATCAGAATGGAAGCCAGGACTGCAGTCCGCAGGGCCCCCTCCTGCTTTTAAGCCAACAGGGAGAGATTGCGCATCTGTGCCCGATCCCGGGTTTGTATGTTTTCCACAAGTAACCCTAACGGGTATAGGACCGACATGCTGCGGGCCTCGGAGGGTCAGAGCACGACCCTCAAACCCCGCGTACAGCCGCGTCAGGAGCTCTTGCAGGCCTCGGTTTACTAGAGAAATAGAAAATGTGTAATCATTCCAAATTTAATTTCCAGTTTACTGTTAATTTAGCCTTTTCAAAGTTAGAGCTAAGAATTTAATTATAACAAATACGTCTGCAAAACAGCCTGCTTAGAGCTGTCATCCCGCCAGGAGGAACCCCTGGGGAGAAAGGTGTCACTGGGCCCGTGAGCACCTCTGCTGGATCTGGGGGATGAAAGGACAGGAAACAATACGAGAGGCTAAGGAAGGCTTACAGTTTGATTTCTGAAATGAATGGTTGAAAGGGCACAGAAAATAAGGAACTGACAAGCTTTCCCAATTTCTTGTCAGAAATTCCATGCTTTTTATGAAATTTTGAGAAAATGGCTTAGCCTTCTGTTCTTCCATTTTGAGTTGCTTGGAGGAAAATATCATATAAATGCAAATTTCTGCTCTAATCATTTATTCACTTTGTATTATGTGCTTAAAGAGTTGGAGAATCCAAGAGGCTGTTTAATAGAGGAGGCACTGCCTATAAAATTTTTCTTTATCACAGAAAGTTTGCTTTATTTGATAAGCAACTACCTCTCTTTCTGCCTCCTCATTTACATCCCTGATTAGTCTGAGTTGACCAAGAAGGCGCTGTCGACATCTGGCGATTAGTCTGTCTGTCTGAGGACGGCTGGTACATGGGACTGGAGTTACTACTAGTTGATAACATTTTGATGTCCTTCGTTTTATTAATTAGTTTAGGGAAACCATTTGGTTTTCATACACAAGTGCTTGTTAATTACTTGAGTCATGAGAAGACCGAGAGAGGTCCAAATGTCCTATTCATTCCTCTGAGCCTGAAAATTTTCTGATAATTGGTTTGGCAAGAGGAATAAGTGAGATTAGCTGCTAATGAGGAGGTAAGTATGTAATTTTAGCATGTTATAAAGCTGTGATTGGCAGTGGTGGTATTAGGGATCTCGATTCTTTTTATTAGGCCTGTTTCTTTCTGCAAAATCATTATCATCTTCTGATACTGTAAATTGGGTTATTTCACACCGTTATTTTTAATATGTGTTAATCCTCAAACAACAGGTACTTAAAATCTTGCTAATTAAAGAGTCATCAATAAAGTTAGCAATGTGAGCAATCAGTGTACATTCTTCACCTCGTTCAGATGAAGTTCGGTTTTGCATATTTACGCCATGTTTTCAGTTTGGCTAAGATGTTTGAAGTAAGTCAAGAGCAAGATGCCTCTTCAACTTGAGTAGGCCAGCTTAGCTTGTGTTCAAGTGAAAGACCGATAACGTTGTAAAGAAACAGATAATATAACAAAATTAAGCTGTACACGGTGTGACTTCTTATAGTCCATTTGGCTTTCTGTTTTTAATATAAAACTGTCTGGTTATGCTGCCGGAACACCCTCTGGGACTCTATGCATGAAAGTTCCGCTGTCGTGTGAATTTTCTCTGAGACAGAAATTGCAGGGGTCTTTTTGCGTTTGATTTGGGGGAAGCCTTATTTTCGCCTTTCCCATAATCAGACTCTTCAAGTTATTCATAACCACCGCGACTTCTACTTGCTGCATGCATCGTAGCCTTGAGCATCTCTTGTTTTCCACTTTCCTAATCTGTATGTCCCTCTTGTCTTTTTGCTCATGTAGAAGAAGTGGTGTCATTATAGTGTATGTGAGGGCTCTCTTTACCCGTGTCAACTTCCCCACTGTACTCTGGGTTAGTAAATTCACACTTTTCTCCATTCCTTTTTCTTGCTTGTAAATACTATTTTGCATCTCTTATCTTTTAGATATCCACAGAATTCCAGTTTTAGCTATAACTTTTTAATATTTTAAAAATATCTCTTACTAGAGGAGAAGGGATTATAATAAAGAACAGTTTCGTTTCTACATGTTACATAGTTTGTGCAAATTTTATTGAGCATCAGGCTTACGACCAGCACTTTTCTAGGTATTGTGAAGGACATGAAAAAAAAAGTAATTTTTTCTGTTCTGAAGAGATTTATGATCTGATGAGAAGGCAAAGGCTAATAAGTTGGAAAACAATACAAGATACACATAATAAGTATGCTTTAAAAGAACTAATATGTAAGATTATTATTATTACTAGAGGCCCGATGCACAAAAATTCATGCAAGAGTAGGCCTTCCTTCTCCCAGCTGCCAGCACCAGCTTCCCTCTGGCACCCAGGACCCGGGCTTGCCAACCCCGGCTGCTGGTAGGCACCTGGGACCCAGACTGGCTTCCCTCCGGCCCCGCTTTGTCAGGAAGGATGTCTGGAATGACGTATGGAAGTCGTCCGGTCTAATTAGCATATTACCCTTTTATTATTATAGAATCATTATAGATTATTACATTGTAGCAGAATAATTGTAACTGATAATGACTGGTTCTGTATTTATTTGAAAATGGTTACTTCCCACCCTAGTCGGTTTGGCTCAGTGGATAGAGCATCAGCCTGCAGACTGAAAGGTCCCAGATTTGATTCTGGTCAAGGGCACATGCCTGGGTTGCAGGCTTGATCCCCAGTGTGGGGCGTGCAGGAGGCAGCTGATCAATGATTCTCTCTCATCCTTGATGTTTCTCTCTCTCTCTCTCTCCCTTCCTCTCAAATCAATAAATATATATACTAGTACACTAGAGGCCCGATGCATGAAATTTGTGCCTCGGCCCTTGCAGTCCCAGTTTCGTCCGGAAGGTTGTCTGGACGGTCATTCCACTATTCAGCTTTATGGCCAATTTGCATATTACGCTTTTATTATCATAGTAGGGGCCCGGTGCACGAAGATTCATGCACTGGGGGAGGGTGGGGGGGTGCTGGAGGCGGGGGGTC
>NW_006292094.1:6083611-6084320 GCF_000327345.1 Myotis davidii | reverse complement strand
CTTTCACAGGGGTCGCCTAAGACCATCCTGCATATCAGATATTTACATTACGATTCATAACAGTAGCAACATGACAGTTATGAAGTAGCAACAAAAATAACTTTATGGTTGGGTAACAACATGAGGAACTGTATTTAAAGGGCCAGAAGGTTGAGAACCACTGCTAGTGTCTAGGAGAGCTGTCTGCCACTGGAACTACAATTCCCAGCATTCCTGGTGCTCCCCACACTCAGGGTTTTCCTCTGGCTCTCCTGCTCTCCTCTGTGTATGCAAATTACCCGCTATCTTTGTTGGGTTAATTTGCATACTCCTCATTAACTTGTGGGTGTGGCTTGTGGGCCTGGCTTGAACATAGCGGAGGGATGCTAATTTGCATGTTTCTCTTTTATTATATAGGATGGATTTATTATATATATATCCATCCATCCTATATAATCCATCATGTATATATATGTGTAAAATTTGTGCACTCGGGGGTAGGGGGTCCCTCAGCCCATCCTGTGCCCTTTCATAGTCTGGGACCCCTCGGGGGTGAACACTTGCTGGCTTAGGCCTGCTCCTCGGGGGATTGGGCCTAAGATGGCAATCAGACATCCCTCTGGCAGCCTAGCAGCCTTCCAGGGATGTCCACTTGCCAGCGGGGAGCAGACCTAAGCTGCAGTCAGACATACTTAGCACTGCTGAGGAGGCAGGAGAGGCTCCCACCACG
>NW_006292094.1:6069365-6083319 GCF_000327345.1 Myotis davidii | reverse complement strand
AAACACAGGCATAAAAACAAGTTCTCTGGCCTGATATAGCATCACATTACACACACAGAAATTAGTATATCCATGTATGGCAGATACAGGTTAAAATAGCAGGGCATTTCTATAGAGAGGTGTAGTCTTCTAAAAAAAGTAGACTGGATACCCTGGGTTGTTCAGGGAGAAAGCAATTACTTTTGCTCAACCCTGTTGATTAAGAAATGTCCAGTTTTGAGCGACTGTAGTATGGATGAGTTTTCTTGTTTTGTTGACTATTTGAGGCTTTTAACGAGTAGTTTTTGAAAGAAGCTATTGGACTCAACATAGAATAAATATCTTTATAGTCTGGATTTCTGCCCTGCTTAGATTTTAAAAGTATAAGCATGGATTGCCAATTCCACTTGATGTAAACAAAACTTTTTATACATAATATATATATATATGTATGTGTGTGTGTATATATATATATGTGTGTGTGTATATATATATATATATATATATATATATACTTACTTCCCCCTCACAAGGCCTTGAACTAACAGGATGCTACTTTTCTACTTTTAATGAAAATAAATCACTACCTTATTGAAGTTTGTGGAGCACCAGAAAGCTTTCAAAATTTAGAACTCTAACCAAAATTATTCAGTTTGCATCAGATGAAACTGTGGCCAGTGACTTGCCTGAGTCACACAGCTAGTTATAGCTGTGCCAGCATTAGAACGAAGGGTAACGATTAGTCACAGGCATTCACGTTGTTGGCAGTACTTAGGGAAGAGAAGCTGGCGAGCATCACTGATGCATTAAACTCAAAGGCCCTCATACCTGACCCTTTCCCCCACCCCCTCCTCCTTTGTCCTCTTGCTCCTCTTCTTTCTCCGTCATTATCAGCATCATCAGCATCCTTAGCCCTTGCTTTGCATGGCTCCTTACGGTTTAAAATGTATTGTTGTAACCTTATACTCATTACCTGAGCATCACAGCGGCCTGGTGAGGAATGTCCAGATGGATTCTGACCGCAGAGGAGAAGGCACACCTGCAAATCAGTAAACTAATGTGCTAAACGCAGGCAGCGGTTCTCAACCTGTGGGTCCATTACGATTCATAACAGTAGCAACATGACAGTTATGAAGCAGCAACGAAAATAATTTTATGGTTGGGGGTCACCACAACATGAGGAACTGTATTTAAAGGGCCAGGAGGTTGAGAACCACTGTGCTAAAGTAAGTGAAACAAGACCTCGAACCCAGATTTCCTCCTCCAAGCCTCACCACGGCCTCACAGACAGCTCCTGCCACCCCACATCCTTCCCAAACCAGGGAATTCATTAGGGCGCATGTAGAAAACGTGGAGTGAAATTGGGTTTAAATGCATATGGTAATTACTTGCCTTGTACCTTTTCAAGTGCCTTATAAATTTACTTCTTCAGTAATCCTTGTAGCGTTGTGCTGCGTGCATTATTAGTGGTTGCATGGCATAATCAAAAACCCCGGCTGGTTTAAGAGCAGCTGGTGGAGTTTTTAAGCCCCGAGGGGCCACCCTTCTCAGATGGGGCTCTTGCATTAAGTGGGATGTTGGCAGTCCTAAATGACCTTTAAAAAAGCCCTTTGAATTCTACCCAACACTTCCATCTGCTTATTCATTCTACACTTTCCCTAGGCTCAGCTTCTAATATATCTTGAATGATTGCTTTTATTTTATTTTTCTAGTTACCTACATTCCACTTTCTAGCTGCTTCTTTCTAAACATAGAGTCTAGCTCCCAAAATAAGGTGTTTTCTATATATGATAACATTCAGCGAGTGTGATGAAACTAGGTGGTCGTTTGAGACTATTGGGCTCTTTTATTTTTCCCTTCGGCTATTTTCCCAAGTGTGTATCTATTTTTAGCGGCCACAGCAGTGAATGGTAGTGGAGGGAACCTGAGCTTTCCAGTCGGAAGAGTGTGAGTGGAAAGGGGCCCTTCGCCCACCTGCAGCTGTGTGGTCTGAGGTGAGTCCCCTGACATCTTCCGGCACTGATTTATCCGCCTGTGCGATGAGGGCAGATGCCCAGACACGTGGGGTTGTGGGAGGGTGTTCTGCCTGGCTGCTTGGCTTCTCCAGGAGATGTCTCAAAGGCTCTCACGTTCTTCTGTCCAGCACCAGTGTCACCTCCCTCCAACCCTGACTCCCACCCTTGACCTTCTCTCTGTTCCCTGATTTGGCACCACCCTCCATGCCTCTCTCCATCCCCCTCCTCCATCAGTTTTGCCACGTTTACCGCCTACATGTCTCTCTAACCAGTCTGCCTTTTCCTCCGCCTCGAATGACATCATATTAGTTCATACGACTGCCATTTCTCACCAAGGTCATTTAGTAACATCCTGTCCATTTTATTTCCAAAACAAGTTTAATCATGGCCATTGTCTTGCTTACGGCTCCGATGTTCCTTCCACTGACCCTTCTGCAAAGCGTGGCCCATAGTTAAGTCCCATGTGGTCTGTAACCTGTGCTCTCCTCTTGCTCTTTAGTTCTCAGCTACGTCCTGTTGTCTTCCCGTGGCTCATTCTGCGCTCTCTCTGGAATCCCTTCTCCCCCCCCAAGGCCTGTCCCCTTTCTGTGCCACCTGTTTTCCCTGGGTGACAGCCACTCTTGCTCATGCTCAGGCCTCCGGGCAGACTCTGATGTTGAGTCTCCTTGCAGAACTCAAGCCCCACGGGCCCCTTTCCGCAGCCTCTCCCAGAATCCTCTCTTCCCTCCAGGCTCTCTGTCCCGCTCAGTGGTCACTTAATTTGGCGGAACCCAGTGGGACATGGAAGATGCTTGATGTACTGGTTTCTTCTCCATCTAACATTGTCCAACTGTGAGTTTTATTTGGGTTATGAATGTTTTACTGCAAAGTAAATATTTCTCTTTAATTGTTTGATTTTAAGAGATGTATTTTTAGATCTGACTCACAGATGTGATGGCCAGTTTTTACTTGTCCCCTGCAGACGAAAATCCACGGGAGAACTGGACTAAAGGGTAAAGAAATGTACGCAACTGTCGAGTGGAACTGGTAGGACATACTCGCTCGGCAGAATGCAGTGTGTCCTGTGTACGCGATGCTCTTCATGGGCAGCCTGTGACTCCATGTGAATGCGCCCTAACAACCGAGGCGCCGTGGCTCCCTCCTGGCGGCACTCGAGGTGTTTGTTCTTCATTGCCCGGTGTGATTTCTCCCCCAAAGATTAATGAACTCAAACATTTTGATTCTCCCTTTAAAACTCGGCCATACATAATTTAGTTGCTTTCATTTAGTCTTAAGGCCGGCTTATTACCTCTTGGTAATTAAAACTTCTACTTGTCGCGGAAGGCTGTATGTTTTTTCAAACCTGTATTTTTAGAGCCTATTTCAAAGCAGTGTCTCTCGCTTGTGGAGCAGGTGACTGGTTTTATTTATGTTGCGTCTCACTCATCCGGCCTCTGGGCCGCTTCCTGGCTGTACCAGTGTAAGAGGCCTGCGGAAGCTGCGCCTGCGTCTGGTTACTTGGATCAGCTTTCACCTTACGGCTCCGTTAATGTCGGCGACCGGAACCTTGCCCTGAGCCAGAGGCGTGGGCACTGTGTGCGCGGACAGTGTCTTAGTGACACTGTAACTGTGAGGCAGTGGTTTTAAAAACCGGTCAGTGCTAATTCAATACTTCTTACTTGTAAGTAGACAGTACTTTTTCCCTGGATGATGATACTTTACCCTCATCGAAATCTACATTCCCTTTTCCTGCCAAGTGATACAACTTAGTAAAGTCCTCCCAGATTTTACTACCAAAAGTTCGGTAATAAAAATTACTTTATATCATTATATGTACGACTTTTCACCTGAGACCACTGCCTCATTTTCTTGACGGTGGGTTATTTTACACATTGAAACGTGGCATTTTTATAAAGTTAAGCTCATTGCTCTCTTTGTAGCCTAGTTTTCCAACCTCCAGCTCCTACTTTCCCACCGTTTCTGCTGCTGTAATTCGGTTTGGATGCCTCACCCCCAGGCTAAGGATTGACCTGTGCCGTTGAATGTAGAGGCCCACTCCCAGGCCCTTTGCTGGAGTGAACTCCGGCCGGATGTAGCCAGTGCGTGGCACCCGTTTCTTACCGTGACTGTGAAGAGGTGGGTGTGCGGGGCTGTTTGCAGCGGATGGAGGGAGAACAACTGCTTTATAGCCGGGGAGGCGCGCAGCCGTATGCACTGAGCCTCTAGGCCTCATGCGAGCTGTTCCTTGGGGGTAGCTGCCGGCCATGGCGCAGCGTGGAGCCAGAACTTGGATCACGCTGAGCCTGAAACAGGAGCTACCCCTGTGCTTGGCATTGCGGGAGTCGTTACATTGCGTCCTTAAGTCAGTTGAGAGAGATGGCCCATTGCAACTGAAAACACGCTAAGGATTCGTTCTTGCCTTAAGATTTTAGCTCATGTGTAGGATGAGAAGTGGGTGAAGTTTGCCTGTATCTCTTTCTCATATTTGTGAAATGGTTAGTTCCCAAGTGTTGCGATACATAAGCAGCATATTTGGTAAGAGTTTCCCATGACTTACTAAATTGTATTTTCCCCATTGATGTAGAACCTACTTCTTAGGAAACTCCACCTGCTGTGGATTTTCTGCTTGGTTCCATTGATTTGTCTTTACATCCCTTGATCAATAAAAATATTTTAAAGTGTTATTCTTCTGTAATACGTTTCCATGTTTTTAGGGCTAAGCTTCCTTGTTATTTTCCCTCAAATTCTTGGCCATTACCTCCCATTTATCCTTCAGGATTAATTTGAGAATTATTTTGTCATTTTTTACAAAATAACTCCTGAAGTGTTGATTAGGCTTCCATGAATTTCGTAAACTCTTTTTATAAATTCATATGTGAGCTTTGGCAGTTTATGCTATTAGGCTTTCCTGTCTATTTCAGAAACACAGTAACTCTCTATAGCTAGCATTTTTAGGTCCCAAATGTTTTGAGGTAGATTTGCCGTATTTCTTATTAGTGTACTTTTGGCACTTCATATCATTGTTATGAATGAGGTCTTCATTTCCTTTTTTAAAATTGGGATAAAATTTATAAAAACACAACTGCGGTAATTATTAGAAAAAGAATCTGGGAATGTCATATTATTTACATCTTTTTATTTATTTTTATTTTTGTGGCTAAAGTATTTTATTAAGTTAAGTAAGTAATTTTCAAATAGTTTCATAACAAAAATTTTCAAGCAAAGTTAAAAAACATTTTCAATGAAAAAGTAGATTCAGGTCTTGTGATTCTTCCTGATTCAGTTTTGGGAGACTGTAGGTTTCTAGGAATTTATCCATTTTACCCAGGTTGTCAATTTGTTGGCATATAGTTGTTCATAGTATTTTCTGATAGTCCTTTGTGTCTTCATTTTAAATAAAATACAAATAAAGTTGAATATCCATGACCATGAGGTTTACACATATCTTTGTTTTCAATTGTGTGGAGGCCTCTTGACCAGTGTTGCTGAGACCTATCAATTTTATTAGCTTTTCAAGGAGTCAAAGTTTTTGTTGAATTTCTGTTGAATCATTGTTAATGTATTTCAGCTCTTTTATTATTTCCTTCATTCTGCCTGATTTAGGTTTATCCTCTTATTCCTTTCCTAATGCTTAAATTAGATGCTTAGGTCATTGCTATTCAGCTTATCTTCCCTTATAATTTAAGCATTTAAATTTATAATTTTTTTCTAATTACTTTTGTTGCTTCTTAGTAGTTCTGATATGTGCTATTTCATTATTTTTCCATGCATATTTTAACATTTTAATTATGATTTCTTCTTTAATGAATGGATTACTTAGATGTGTTTTTAAATATAAAAATATCTTATTGTTTTTCAAAATACTGATTTCTAACTTAGTTGCACTAAGGTCAGAGAACTTGAGGTGTATTAAGCTGATTGTTTAAAAGTTGTTGAGACTTACTTTATGGCCCAGTATGTGGTCACTTGTTATAAATGTTTCACATTTGCATAAGATTACCTATTCTCTAATTGTTGGATACAGGGCTCTAAAAATATCAGTCAGATTGTTGATTATATTGTACAAATCTTTAATATCTTTAATAATTGTTTTTACCTGGTTGGCAATTCCTGAGAGAGATATGTTAAAATATCCCACTAAATGATGTGTCTGTAAATTTCCCAAAGTGCTTTCAATATTTTTCTTTATAACTTTGAGTCTGTTACTAGGTAGGCAGAATAATGCCCCCCTCTGTCTTTCCCGCTTCCTCAGAAGATCCTCATTTTCAGAACTCATGAAGTTTTGAGCTTACATGGCAAAGGGGGATTAAGGCAGCAGAAGGAATGAAGGTTGTAGTCATGTGATCTTATAATAGGGAGAGGTTTCCCATCGTCACTGGGGCCTTGGATGTGGAAGAGGGGTCAGAAGAAGAGGTCAGGGTGGTGATGTGGGAAGGGCGCCGTCAGCCCTGCTGGCGCTGAAGATGGAGGGGCCCAGTGACCCTGGAGGCCCCTGGAAGCTGGCAGAGCAGGAGATGGGTGGGCGCCGCCCTAGAGGCTTCAGAAAGGAGCTCAGCGCGGGGCGGGCAGCCGGGGCTTGTGCCAGACTTCTCCTCAGTGTCTCCTGGTACCTCGCCTCCCCCTTCCCCTTCCCATCTTTCAATAGGACGTGTGTTACGTGCGGCTCTTACAAGTGTGATGTATGTAGATTTTGAATTCTTTACCTTGTCTGACAATATTGGTTTTTGGTTGGAGAGATCAGAGCAGTTACTATGATTATGGATATCTTTGGAATTATTCTTGCGGTTGTATTGCTACCATTTTATTTCATCCCACTTTAATTTTTAGAAGTAATTTCCCCTTTTTATGTTTCCCCACTATTTTAGATTTAATGAATTCCGTTTCTATTGTTTTTATAGTTTCTCTTAAAGTTTAACATGCGTACTTAACTCGAAAGATTTCTTCCCAACAACGTGAGGCATTCTGGTCATTGCTCTTCCGCATTCTTATCTTCCAGTGGTTTTTTTGGTTTGTTTTTCTGTCTTGCTTTTCATGTAACCTTCAAATTCAATGTCATTATTATTGTTGTTTTTATTTAGAAATTTTTGTTTGGAATTGACCATGTTTACTATTTTCTTGGCCCAGCTTTTCTTCGTTTCTTAGACATCCTCTGGGTGTATGTGTTTTCTCTCTGAAGTGTATTATTTCTTTATCACACTTTTTAAAAAAAGGATATTTTTATTGATTTGAGAGAGAGAAGGGGGAGAGAGAGAGAGAGAGAGAGAGAGAGAGAAAGAGAGAGAGAGAGATTGGCTGTCTCTTGCACATCCCCCACCGGGAACAGAGCCCACAACCCGGGCATGTGCTCGACCAGGAATTGAACTGGCAACTGCCCAACCAACAGCCTCACCAGCCAGGGCACATACCTTTTGTTTTTGTTTGAAAAATATTATTTTGCCATTGCATTGAGTCATTGTTTTATTTGCTATAGCGTTCTAGGCTAACAGTTATTTTTCTCTCAGTGTCACGAATATATTGTAGACTTTACAGTGTGTGTTTTTTCTGCATTGTAAAATATTCAGTTGGCTTCCGCCTCCCAGGACCGCGGTGGGGAAGTTTCCTGGGAACGGAATGCTGTTCCCGCAGCGGCTGTTCGTCTCTGGTCTGCGATTTCATGGCCGTGGGTGTAGGTGTGGACTCCTGGGGACTCACTGTGATTCCTGCCTCGGAGGCTTTATGCTGCCACCAGCTCTGGGAGGTTTTCAGTCATTATTCCTCCCCTCCATCATACCTAGCACATGTATGTTGTTGGTGCTTCTCACTCTTCTCTTAACTGAGTTTAAAACACATTATTTTCTGGCTACGCCTTAGGCTACATTCCAGGTAATGTTTTCTTTTCTATCTCCTCGCTCACAAAGTTCTCTTTTCAGTTTTGTCTAACTTGCTATTGAAATGATTCTGGATTTTAGAAGGTGTATTATTTACTTTGTAAATAAGCTGCGTCATATATTCATTGTCTCTCGGTCCTTTCTTGTGACTTTCATTGCCTTTGTGTTCTGTAACTGAGCATTCTGTATACCTTAATTTTTTAATGAGTCTGGCGGTCATGTTTGCTTTTCCTAATCGCCCTTATGATGCTTTCCCCTTCCGCGCCATTGTGTTTATTGGGCGTGGCTGTCAGCGGGACTGTCCTCGTAAGGGTGCTGAGCGGGGTCAAAGGGGCCTTTCCCTAGGGCAGCGGTCCCCGCCTTCCTCACGCCGCGGCCCTTTAATGCAGCTCCTCATGGTGTGGCGATGCCCAATTTCATGATTACAAAGTGAACATCATGAAAGCATAGTGATGAGCCACAAAAACAATATGTAATTATATGTGTGTTTTCCGATGGTCTTAGGCGACCCCTGTGAAAGGGTCGTTCGACCCCCAAAGGGGTCGCGGCCCACAGGTTGAGAACCGCTGCTCTAGAGCCAGTGTTTCTCGGTCGTGGGTGCTGAGCACCTGCGAGGTGGCCTACTTCCCATCAGTTCCGTTTGGGGTTTGGGACCACACAGAGGGAGGCTTAGTGTCAGTCACTTGTTAATGTCAGTGGCTAGAATTCACATGTTCTTTCTGCTTCATCCAGAACCAGGACCCAAAGAGCCCGGTCTCCGTCCTGCCTGCTTGGTGGGGGTTTTCTTTAGTCCGTTTCCCTGGAAAGCAGGGGTCGTTACTTTCTCTGTCTCTTACAATTTCCCCCGATCTAGGCCCAAGGTCCTTTCTCCTGACTTTCGTGTGTCATTGAAAGTAGAGGCTGTGGGCGCTGAGCTACCAGCCAGCCTGGGGTTTGTGCTCACCTTGTAAACAGTTACTTCCGTTGTAGGTGACGCACGGCATTGCCCGGTGTGCGGCGCAGAGACCAGACACGGAGTCTAGGAGCAGCGCACTGAGCACCTGGGAGGCCGCGGCCCCTCGGGTGGGGCGCCCGTCCTTCCGCTTCCTGTTGGTTGGCTCTGTCCCTTGAAAAGGACGCCTCTTCTTTCTTGCAAGTTAAGCTGTGCACACACAAGGCGCTTCGAATATTTATCTTTTATTTTTTCATATTTTATTGCAAAAATGCTTTTGGAGATCTAGGCTAGTCTGCTGTTTTATTTTCTATTTTTAAAAATCTACACATTTTTAGAGTGAAAATTTATGAATGTATCATTTTAAAAAATAAAGTGTACTATGTGTTTTTTCTTAAATGTTCTTTTAACATTTTTTTAGGTTTATCCATATAAATACAGGCAGCTCTGTAACTTTTAACTCCTATGTGTCATTTCATCGTATGAGTAATGATGTGTTAGTTACCCATTCCCTATCAGTAAACGTTCCAAAGTTTTCACCTTTTTGCTCGTAGAGACGCTCCTGCATCTCTCTGCATATTTGGGAGAGCTCGCTAAGGGGTGTAATTAGAAGTGGGACTGAAATTCGTTAGTGCCGTGAGGTGAACCGTTCTGCAGTTCACCTGGTCCCGTCTCTCCAAGTCCTCCGTGGAAAAAGGCAGTTCTGGGACTAATGGAGGCGAAAAGCTACGTGTGAGTTAGCTGGTACCTGAATGCAGCGTGTGGCCCTTAGCTGAATCCTGACTTGAACAAACCAGCTGTAAAAGTATGTTTTAAGACATTTGTAGAAATTTGAATAAGGACTGGGATCAGAAGAATTTAAGGAATTACTGTTAATGTTGTTAGCTGTGACAATAAGGTAGGAAAATATCCCATTTTTGAGATATCATGATGTCTGCTATTTACGTGAAAATAATTCAACAAAATATTGATAAGACAAACATGGCAACGTGTTAACTAAATGTGGGTGGTGCGCACATAGATATTCGTTAGACTGTTCTTTGTACTTTATATTTGAAACTTTCTTCATAGTTAATGACAAACCCAATTATTTGCTTTTCATTCTGTAATAGGGCTTGACAAACTGTTGCCTGAGGGCCTAATCTGGCCCCATGCACATTATTGTAAATAAAGTTTTATTGGAACACGGTCATACTCACTTGTTTCTGAATTGTCTGTGGCTGCTTTGATGCTATGCTGGCAGCGTTGAGCAGTTTGAGGCCCGTTGGCCAGCACAGCCTACGATGCTTCCTCTCTGACCTTTTACAGAGAAGTCTCGCTCTGTAGGTGTCCCCTGGTTTACTTTGCCCCATGGCCCTTAGCCCTCTGCTCTTCTCTCTCCCCTCGGCCTATAATTATGAATTTATTGTTTCGTTCTGGTCAGTAGGAAATAAGCTTCAACACAGACTTTGTGTTTTCACTAAAATAATAAACACCAGGGACCTATTAGGAGCTGAGTAAATGTTTGTTGGCGAATGAATGCGTCAACATGTGAGAGCTGGGTTTTCCCTCATCCCTGTGAGCACACCAGTAAGGGATTTATCCACGTTGCCAGGGAAGTGGCTGGAATGGTGTTGCGTTGTTCTTTTCCTTTGCGTGTCTCTGGCTCCTCCTGGGGCGAGCTGCCTTTCCTGTTCTCCGTTGATGGAGTGAGTACACTTTATCTTGTGTGAACGGCTTGCTAATCCCTTACCTGGTTTTCTCTTTGGCTGCCTTCAGGAATGCTTTGAATTTGTGTTGAAGCTGCTTTCCTCTGGGGAGGACCTGTGTTTGCTGTTGCCAGTTGCCTGGGGGCACATTTAGAATTGTTTGCTTGAGGTCATGTTGGACTTCCTGTGAGTGCCTGGCATCTGGGCTGGAGATGGTGTGAGCCCCCTGGTGGCTGTAAATTCTCGGGAAGCCGGTTCCCTTCCACTCTCATAAGTCAGACTTGTTTCTTCGCTTTTCTCTTCAACCCAGGGGCTCCCTTCCCTTCACCTTTACCCTGGAATCAAAGGGCTGTGTGATTTCAACTCAATTCACAATCTCCTTTGAGCTTTGCAGTTTGTAGAGACCGTGGGCTTCATTGCCCGTCCTTCTCCGGTGCCCTCGCAGCCATCAGACTGGAAGCCCAGGCCACCAGAGCTCAGAGGCAACGAGGGCGCACCGCCGCCCAGAGTCCAGCTTGCCCTCCCCTGCCAGCTCCTCCCTCTCGCGCCCGATCACAAGTACATTTTAGAGTAGCTTTGGGGGAAGTATTTCATCTTACATCTGTAACTGTTGTCAGTAGGTACGCAGCTTAGGGTACCTGGTCTCGTAATACTGTGAAGTGAAGCCTGTATCCTTTTCACGCACCAACACTGTCTGCTCTATGGGGGAGCATCACAAGTGCCTGGGAGAACCCCTCCCTTCGTGCTTATCTTTCCTCGGGGGGATTCTGAGGCCCTTTCCATGCTGGCACTGCTGATCCTCTCTCTGCCCAGTTCTGCCGGCCAGATCTGCTGCCATTTGGTTGTCACACAGAAATTTGAATCTTCATGTCGTTAAGTTTATTAAGCCTTTCTTATGTGTTTCAATCTTCTGCCCTTTTAAAGAAGGAATCCTCACTCAAGGTTATAAATGCTTTCTGTGTCTCCTATCATATGGATATGCTTTTGTTTGGGGTAGGTTGATCTCCCTTCATCTGGAACCTGTCTTGTGACTGATGCGAGGTCGGGCTTCCATCATGTGCTTCCCCGGAAGGGTGGTGATTTCATTCACTGATCTTCCTCGGCGAGCTGGTCAGGGTGCAGGCAGGAAACAGGGTGCAAGCAAAGGGTGAAGTGGGACGAGTTTAGTAAAGGGGCTTGCCCCGCGGTGTGGCTGTCTAGGGAAACCTGAAGGAATTCTCCAGCTCTGGAGCAGGTGGCACCTGCCTTTCCCAGGCGAGACCTGAGGGTTAGAAGCGTGCAGCGGGAGACGATGTTGAGAGGACTGAGTGGGGGGTCCGCCTGCTTGGAGCGTGGCATCTTGGGGAGTGTGTGGTGAGCTTTGTGGCAGCTCTGTGGAATGGGAGTCGTGTGTGTGTGTGTGTGTGTGCACGTGTGCGCGTGTGCGTGTCTGTGTGCGCGCGTGCATGTGTGTGGTTAGGGCTCAGGGGCCAGAATGACTGTCTTGTCCTGATCACCTTGGCCCCCTTGGCGGAAACCCGCTGGAAGGCTTAGGAGCCCACTGACAGCCTTTCAGGGAAGAGCAGGGGCAGATGGGAGGATCGGGAACCGCAGGCACCAGCACATCCACTGGTTGGAGATTTCACCTTCTTTACTTCTCAAACCCCGTAAGCTGTCGGGCACTCTGCCGGGTAACATGGTGGCTACTCTGGCAGATGTACGGGTTTGAATGCAGATCCTGCCAAGCACTAGTTGTCCCTTACACTTTCTGTGTGTAGTTTTCTCAACTATAAAGTGGGCCTAGTAAAAATACCCACTTTAAAAGGTGGTTGTGAGAATGAAACTAGCTTATCTTGCAGTAGACCTTGAACTGTCCTTCGCACCTAATCAGTGCCAAGTTCATGTCACCCGTGATGGTGATGAGGATGGCAGCAGTGATGGAGTGGATGTCAAGGCTGTTTCATTCTCTTCTGTTAATCTTCCTGTGTGAACATTATGCCATGTTATTAATCTTCCTGTATTAATATTATACCACTCTAATTAGTATAATGCCATGTTGTTTTGTATTGTGTTGTAGATCAAGCTCTTCACCGATCCTTTACATTTTTTTCTTGCATGTTTTTTATGTTAGTTTTAGAATTAGCTGGTCAGATTCCCCAAAGATTATGTTTGAATGGTGATAGGGATAAGGATTACACTTGTCAAAAGGGATTTGTTAAAAACTGACATCTTTACAGCATTGTCTTACCATTCTCGGACAGACTATCTTTTCATTTGTTTAGACTTCTTTAAGCCCTTTAGTGAAGTTTTATAGTTGGCTTCATAAAGATCTTGCACATTTCTTTTAAAGAGTTTTATACCCATTTTAGTGTTTATGTTGCTTTTTTTCTATTAGATTCTTAAATTGGCTATTCTGGAGGGGTAAGAGAGCTATTGATTTTTGTGTTGACCTTGTCTGTGGTCCACTTGCCAAATTTTCTTATTATTTTTCTGTTGATTTTATAGGTGAGTAGTCACATTGCTGTGAATTATGATGGGCTTGTCTGTTACGTCCCCGTATTTATGGCTGTGACTGGTCTATCTCATTGCGATGCCCAGGTCAGTGCTTTGTGGGGTGTGGCAGGTGAAACAGGTCTTTGTGTTTTACCCTTCCTTTTAGTGGATGCTTCCAATATTTTACCATTGAATAGAAACATTTTTAAATTTCTTTATTTTTAAAATTACATTTTTATTGATTTCAGAGAGGAAGGGAGAGAGAGAAACATCAATCATTGATCGGCTGCCTCCTGCATGCCTCCCCCTGGGGATGGAGCCCTCAACCCAGGCATGTGCCCTTGATCAGAATCGAACCCAGGACCCTTCAGTCCACAGGCCGACGCTGTATCCACTGAGGCAAACCAGCGAGGGCTGAGTATAAAATTTTCTCTAAATTTCTGGTCTACACTCTTCACCAGATTTGCTCAGTATATTTTTAGGAATTGAAGTTGAATATTATTAAATTGTATTTCAGCCTCTGATGATGATCATACTAGAGGCCCAGTGCATGACATTTGTGCACTCGAGGGGGCGCCTCAGTCATCAGTCAGACATCCCTAGCACTGCCCCGGAGGCAGGAGAGGTTCCCGCCACCGCTGCTGTGCTCACCAGCTGTGAGCCCGGCTCCAGGCTGAGCAGCGCTCCCCCTGTGGGAGCACACTGGCCACCAGGAGGCAGCTCCTGCATCGAGTGTCTGCCCCCTGGTGGTCACTGCGCGTCAGAGCAACTGGTCAACTGGTTATTCCGGTTGTTGGGTTGTAATGGTCACTTAGGTTTTTATATATTTATAGATAGACTAGAGGCCCGGTGCACAAAAATTTGTGCACTTGGGGGTGAGGGGGGTCCCTCAGCCCGGCCTGTGCCCTCTGGCAGTCTGGGACCCCTCGGGAGATAACAACCTGCTGGCTTAGGCCTGCTCCTGGGTGGCATAGGGCAGGCCCAATCCCTAGGTGCAGCCCCTGGTCGGGCTCAGAGCAGGGC
>NW_006292094.1:6067804-6068727 GCF_000327345.1 Myotis davidii | reverse complement strand
TCTATGGCTGTCACTGGAGCTGAGAGCCAGCTTTAGCTCTGAGGCTTGGCTCCAGCTCTGAGACCTTAGCTGCTGAAAGCAGGTCTCTGGGTTTGTTTTGGTTCTATAATTGAAACACTGTTTCAACTCCAGCTCTGAGATCCCGGCTGGCTGAAAGCAGGTTTCTGGGGTTTTGTTTAGCCTCTATATTTGTAACAATGTTTCAAACTGCAAGCTCAGAGGCCGGCAGCAGCAGGCGGGGCACATTGGAGTCCTCCGCCACTGAAGCAAGCAAGCCTCATGTTAGTTTCAAGCTGCCTGGCTGCCAGCCGCCATCTTGGCTGGCAGTTAATTTGCATATCGCCCTGATTAGCCAATGGGAAGGGTAGCGGTCATATGCTAATTACCATTTTTTCTCTTTTATTAGATAGGATAGATTTTTGCTGTATTCCTTTATAATTTAGGATCTTGGGATTGTGAACAGACACTGTGTCTTCTTTCTTGTTCGTCCAGCACCAAGCACTGGATTTCCAGAAACTAATTATTAGTTATAAAAAAAGGTGCATGTCTGAAGATTGAAGTGTAACTCCAGCTGTAATTAGCTACCTCATTTGATTTTTATTAAATTATTTTTTTCTGCATATTTTTAATACAGGGAAAGCTTCTAATATGAAAAATAAAGTAGATTTATTTTAAGGCAACATATAAAAGTAATTGGTTTAACAGCATTGTGTGAATACAGATGAGATGGTCCTATTATTAAAATTTGGTCACAAAATATCTATATATATAAAAGCCAAGTGACCAGAATGCCGGAATGATCCGAACGACTGGTCACTATGCCACGCACTGTGGTGGGCAACCAGCCCAATCGGGGCCCCAATCGGCGCCCCCCCAACCTCACGAGGCCCCTCCCTCAGGCCTGCCTGGCTCCCGATCCCCCC
>NW_006292094.1:6048668-6067788 GCF_000327345.1 Myotis davidii | reverse complement strand
CCCCCCAAACCTGATCAGGGGCAGGGCTGGCCGGCCAACCTCCCGCGGCCCCCCACGAGGCCCCCTCATCATGGGCGGGGCTGGCTGACCTCTCATGGCCCCTCCCCCCTGCTGGTCTGGCCCTATTCAGTCTCCATCGGGGTGGGCAGGCCAGACCCCACCCATGCACGATTTCATGCACTGGGCATCTAGTCCTCCTATATAATACAACCCTAATATGCAAATTGACTGAGTGGCGGAACAACTGGCAGAATGACCGGTCACTATGATGTGCAATGACCACCAGGGGGCAGACGCTCAATGCTGGAGCTGCCCCCTGGTGGTCAGTGCATTCCCACAGGGGGAACACCGCTCAGCCAGAAGCCAGTCTTACAGCTGGCTAGTGCAGTGGCGGTGGCAGAAGCCTCTCTTGCCTCTGCAGCAGCGCTAAGGAACAGTGAGCTGAGCAGTAAGGAGCAGCGAGCATGTGGGCGGTAAGGAGCGAGGGGTCCCAGACTGCGAGAGGGCGCAGGCTGGGCTGAGGGGACCCTCCTCCAGTGCACTGATTTTGTGCACCGGGCCTCTAGTATAAGATAATGCAGCAAGATTCATGCCAACGAATTCTAGTCCAAGTTTGTGTAATGAATTAATGAGAAGTTGTGTTGTCACTGAGTGAGTCCTGTCATGAAGGAATGGTGCTGCCAATTACACACAAAATAATCAAAGTCTAGTACATTTGGGTCGCTGGTTGTCGAGATGAGCTTTTCTTTATCCCCCTTGTCCTTACTGGTCATTTGTTTATTTTCATTTTTGTTGAGAGAATTCACAGAAATTATATGTTGTCACTTGCCTTTAAACTGCAATTATTTGTCTTGATGTGTAGACGTAGCTGCCAATTAAGTGAAAAGAAGAAAAGAAGTCTGTCTTAAATAAAATTATTACTATTAGTATAGTGTATCTTATAACTGTCTAATCTTATAACCGCTGGGTTCTTTATTTTGCATGCAGGCAATTTAATATGAATGATGGATTATTAAATTCTTTCATAGGAAACAGGCATATTTTAAGCTAACAGCCTTTATCACTGATACCAATTAGCAGAGGAGAAATAAATTCCGAGGATTTATATTTCTTAATAGCTCTTTCAGGATATCATTTTGTTACTTTTGGGGAAGGTGTATGAAATCTGGCCTAGGTATCATGGGTGGCATAGAACAGATTCATTGACTCAGCAAGTATCTATTGAGTGTCTGCGATTGCCGGTCATTCATGTCTTTCATTCATTTTAAGGATCGCCATGCCTTTTCTTACGATACTTCTTTAGAGACGGTACTCGTGTGAAGAATTCACCCTATAGGGTGCGGTGGCTTCCCATCAGCTCCATTCACCTGTCTAGCAGGCCTAGAATTCACGTGTCCACATGAATGAAGAGGATACTCAAAAACACTCCACTACTTGAAATGGCTAGTGAGTGGGAGAACGCTGCCTGAGCCCATGTCCCTGACTGAAAGGTCTGGGCCCCCCCCCCCCCAACAGCTTCAGATACACAGGAGCCCCTGTTGCCACAGTTGGGCAGCCTCACAGCTTCCCCAAGGCAGCAGCTTCCTTTTGGTTGTGATGAGTGTGTCCCCCTTGTTTCCTGGGCTTTCATGAGCTCCGGGAGGAGATGGGAGAGCAGTGGGTTCGCCCTGCCCCGGCTCCCACGGGCTCAGCTGGTCCTGTCTGCGTGGCATGCGGTCCTGTGCAGCACTCATCCTGGGCCCCAGAGTGCAGCTGTGAGACGGCCCCGTCCGCAGGTGGTCCCTTCCCGCCCTGAGCTCAGTGCACGTTTGGCTAGGCCTCCTGTTGCTCCTCTTTATCGGCCACAGGAGAAAGCACAGGCTCCTGTTGGGGCTCCTGGCAGCAGCGCGGGCACGTGCTCAGGCACCTTCACTCACCCTGTGTCTTCAGTGAGCAGGGCGCCCAATCTCCCTGGGGACTATGGGCCACTGTGGGCCCCGCGCGGTGAGACGGCAGTGAGCGCCAGTGCGTCTTCAGTCAGAGCAGTGCATGTGGAGACCTGCAGCAGATGCCGCCCGGTGTCCTGAGGGCCGGCACCCCGCTGCCTTAGACAGGGAACCCTCTGGCTCAGAGGCCCCCGAGCTTCTGTGACTGCGGATCCCCAGGCCGCCTCCTCCCGCCAACCAACCAGAGCCTCTGCAGCGGGGTCCAGGCGTCCGGAGTCTGTAGTTCCCGCACCGGTTCACACGCAGCCAGACGCGAGACCCGCTGGGCTAGAGCTCTGAGCGATACATCGGTGCTGCTCTACCATAGATGTTACAGAAAGATGGCGTTGAATTGCCTATGAAATAAAGGTGAAACATCTCTTTTTCTCTCTTCATAAACCATTGTTAATTTCTATGGGATTACCTAATTTTGCCTGATGAGATTTATTTAGAAAAAGAGATACGTAAACAGAGCTGCTAACCAAGGCTGTGCCCCCATTCTCAGCGGAGGGAGGACTTTAAATATGGCCCCTTTGCTGCACTGAAGGTAACCCAAGTGTTACGGCTTTTTAAATGAACCAGCGCAATAAATCCAAGTGTTTGCCAGCCATATCCTTTTTCTCATATGCCAACAATTATGTAATCAGAGTAGAAAGTAGCCATTTACAGATTCCTTCCTCTTGAACAGAATCCAAATGTAAGAGTTAGCAGTAGCGATTAGCATAGGGCACAGTGCCTACACGCGCTCGTAGGAAGCGCATCACAGGCAGGGAAAGTCCTGTTCTTATGGGACTGGCTGCCTTTGTTCCAGTTACGTCCGCCTCCTGTTGGCTCTGGAGACACGCAAGGTGCTGGTTAGTTTAAAGCCAGATGTGATGGGACATTTGGCAGGAACGTCCACATTTCCCGAGACATTTCTGTAGCGACTTCAAACTTGAGAAAACAGTAGTCACTGCTCATTTAAATCCAGAGTGTTTCCAGAGGCCTTTTCTGTTCGTCTCAAACTTTCTTCTCTGCTGAAATCGCTCCTTATGTGCTTGAGGGCAGATTTGTGAGTTAAAGAGAAATCGTGTCTCTAATCAGAAAGCCAGCGCCTGACAGACGTGTCCGTGGAACTGGGCGGCCTCGCTGCGCGGCCCTCCCTCGGCGTCCTCCTCCGCCCGCTTGATCCTGCGACTCCACGACCCTGGCCTGACAAGTGCCCGGCGGCTTCCGGGTGACTGTTACAGAAACCCCGACGCCCTGTTAAGACTGTAATTATACAACCCAGTCCCACCTCATGGACAGTCCGGCAAACGAAACACCGCCGCCGTGCCGCTCACTCTTCTTGATTAAACATAAAACGTACTTTGGCCTTTAGTTGACTAATGACTACATTTTTCATATTTAAAGATGAGCCAAGCAAACACTGGGAATTTGAGATTCAAGTAATAATGCATGTCCTGTATTCCAAGCAAGGCTATCTATGGCTATCTGTCTGTCTGTCTGCCTGCCTGCCTGTCTGTCTGCCTGTTATCCACTCATACATTCTTGGCATTACTTGAGAGCTAAAACTCATACCTGAGATTTTAATCTTTAAATCCAGAGCTCAGTCCTTTGAGTTATTGTATTAATCAGATTTTATTGCTGCTTATAGATTTTGTTCTCAAAAAGGAAAATTAAAAATGGTCCTTCTGCTATAGTGCGCCGTTTTCACTACAGGGCACTGCTTCCTTTATTTCTAATTTACACATATTTCCAAGGAAGTGCCCCCACTGCTCGATAATCATAATGAATTGAGAAATTCCCTTTTCTTGGACTATTCCTTTGTTTAAGGAAGGAAGGAAAAGGAGGATGCTATGAAGAAGTTTAGGAATCCGATTTCCATGAGTCAGGGCTTTTGCGATGCTAGGGCTTTCCAGTTTCAATTTCTTCCTCGCAAGGTTAAGAGAATTATGCTCGCGCTAGCTCACCAATACTGTCTGATCATCCTTCCTCACTTATGACACAGCCGGCGTGACTTACGGAGCATTGCATTTGCAATAGTAGATCAGCCGGAATCTGTCTCTACATGGAATGGCCCGATTGAATTGTTCTAAATCCTTCCCCAAAGTTCCGTTACAAATCCTTCCCCCAGCCTTCCAGTTTGAACTGGAAATATCAATTCAGGCAGCTCCAGGTCATCATACGTTCCAGGGGCTTGACACAGCCTGAGCAGGCGGGAGAATGGGCTGGGGGGTAGACAGTTCGTTGGAAGAGCCACTTCCGAATGACATTTGGTTGAATTTTGAAAACCTAGCTTTTTTAGTAAACTTTCATCCATTTGTTTAGAAGTCAAATATGTTCCAAGAACCCAGGAGAGAGCAAACAAACCCCCCTTTCTCCCTCCAGCATTCAAAATAGCGATTATAAAGCCCTTTTTCTTATTTCCCAGGGAAGCATTTTTACTCTTCAATCTTGAGTCAGGTCTTTTAACTTTATGTATGACTTTGATGTGCTTTGTTATATGTTATTCGGCTGTAGTCCTGGTTGAAGATGGGTGTTTCGAGGGGTGATGAGTAATGAGGGGGCAGCTCGCCTGGCAGAGAGGGAAGTACCGCTGATGTCGGGGGCATCTAGGGAGGTGGAAAACCCTGAGTCCACCGGGCCTCCTGAGACTATCGTAACGCTACGTCAGACCAGGAAAAGGAGTGTTAGGAATTACAAACCTATGAAAAAGGGCTGTTTTATGCACTTGACTAAAGAAGGAGAATGTATTGGGAAAACCGCCAGAGTTGTTACAATCTTAACCTGATGTTTAAAGGATAAGAGCTCATGTTCCTAAGGTTCCCCATTGCATCACCTCGTGCACTGACTGTGCTGCGCGCGTAGGGATCACAAGGGGCTTTATTTGGGGCGTCGGTCCGAGGCCGGGGTGGTGCGGGGACCTCGCTCGCTCGAAGCGTTTCCTGTGTGTCTGTCTCGCTGTCCCCGCCTAACCTCTCACCTGGATTCCGGCCGTTATTTCCTTTGGGTTGAGGCTTAGCACCGCCCTCCTCTCCTGTGGGCACCCGAGGCCTGAGTGGCTGAAATGCCCTCTCCTATGAGCACCCGAGGCCTGAGTGACTGAAGCGCCCTCTCCTGTGGGCACCCGAGGCCTGAGTGGCTGAAATGCCCTCTCCTATGAGCACCCGAGGCCTGAGTGACTGAAGCGCCCTCTCCTGTGGGCACCCGAGGCCTGAGTGGCTGAAGCGCGTTTGTGCAGAAGGAGATGGAGAGCAGCAGGTACGCACGGGGAAGCACCCCCGGCCCAGGGGCAGGAAAACGGCTTCATCTCATTTGGGGAATTGGGGGCCATCCCGAGGGTCTTTGGGAAGAGTCCTGTCCCTCTCGGGCCCCATGAGGGTCCCTGCCCTGAAGTGTAGGAAGTCACCTCGCTCTCCTGCGCGGTGCCGGGCTGAGCTCGCACTGCTTGGTCCTGTTGGGCCGGTGCTGGCGACACCGTCTCTTCCCTGCTCCTCAGGGCTTTCTCCGGGAGGAACTGGCTCGGTGTCTGTATTTATGGACCTTTGGCCGGGAAAGAGCTTCTCCAGAATTTAAATGGCAATAAAGGCATTTAACCCTCTGGCCGCTCTCTCCGTCCAGTGCCAGGGCTCCGGGCAGCTCCCGTCCTGGTGAATGGGGCGCCGCTCTCCGCCTCGAGCCTGAGCCTGGGGCGGTGTTGGCCCTGCCTTAGCCCCCGCCTGCGCCTCAGGACGCGTCCAGGGCCCTCAGATTGTCATCTCCGAGGGACCCTCTGTCCTGTTCTGCTGCCGGAGCCCAAGCTCACAGCTGGGAGCGGGTGGCACTGCCCTGCGTGGGGCTCTCCACCATGTGGACCGCCTGGTTCTCCTCAGACACGAGTGGTGAGGCCATGCTGTCCAGGGAGACCCCCCTCCACCCTTACCCCGGCCCCCAGCTCCACGGCCCAGCTCCAGCGCCCCTTCCGCAGGCGCTCGCTCCTCTCAGGCCACCCTGGCCCCACGCGGGCTGGTTCCGCCACAGCCCTGTGCCTCTGCACGCGGCGTTCTCCCTGCCAAAGCCACGGGGAAAGTCCACCAGCCGTGTCCCACGTTAACTCTCACCCAAGAAGATCTGTTGACCTCCACACCTCAGCGTTTCACTTCGTACATTGCAGAAAGGTTTGTACATAACTAGAATATATTTATCATGTTTTCTCAGTGGCCTGCCCCTATAAAATTAAACACGATCTTGTAAAACACAGTCATCGGTAAACATTTTCCAAGGAATAGAGACACGGTGGCAGGTGGTTAAGAGCGTGGGCTCCGGGCTCCGAGTGAGTAGCTGTCTGACTCCAGCCTTGGCCAGCCCGCCCCCCTCACCGCCGGGGGTGTGGCTCCTCACAGGGTGGCCGTGGGGGAAGCCGGTCCCATGTCCCATGTCTTGTTTTGCTTCCTAATTGTAAAATACAGGGAAACGCATATCATTTTGCATTAACCGGCGAGTGTGTTGGGACGGCCGAAGGATGAGAGTGTGGACGTGTGCGGAGTCAGGTCGGGTATAATACACTGGTTTATGCTCAGTAACTTCCAAACGGTGGGTTTTCACATGGCGAGCTTCTCTGTTGTATGAAGAACGTCTGTATTCTGCATGTTTTGCTTCTCAGTTCAGTTTCCTTTGTTACAGTCTGAAGCGTCATGAACGGCCCGTTGGTTAGTTTGTTCTGTGTCATGAAGGTTACACGTTCAGCTGAACCTGGCTCATTTCTCCTGCTGGCTGGACGGTGCGCTCCTTTCCCACCCACAGGGGTCGGTGGTCCCTGCCCGACTCCCCGTCAGAGGCCACCTGCTCCCCTGAGGCTGGGCGCTGCCTACCAGCTGGGGCCCCTCTTCACGCTTCCGTCCCTTTGCGGTCTCGGCGCGGATCACCGCGTCCTTAGTGCTGGCGGGATGGCCCTTTTCCAGGGAAAGATGCCCACAACCAGCACGTGAGTGTGAACAGCACCCAGAGGGGCGCTTGTCCACACCGCAGGCAGTGCTGGGCCCAGGCTTCGTTGTAATCTGGGACTTTCCCCAAAAGAGAGACACCCCCCCAAACACACACACACACACACTCTCTCACACACACTCACTCATACACACACTCACACACACACTCACATACACACACACACACACGCATACACACATACACTCACACACGCACACACAGTCTCTCACACACACACACACTCACATATATATACACACACTCACACACACACTCACATACACACACACACACACGCATACACACATACACTCACACACGCACACACAGTCTCTCACACACACACACACTCACATATATATACACACACTCACACACACACTCACATACACACACACACACACGCATACACACATACACTCACACACTCACACACACTCTCTCACACACACTCACTCATACACACACTCACACACACACATACGCACACACGCTCCTGCAAGGTCGTCACTCTTCGTGGGCACAGTGGTTCCCCTTTACTTTTCAGGGGTTTTGCAGCCTCCCCGGTGCTGACGTGAGGAGTGTGCACAGGGGCGGGTGGCGGGCGGCGTGAGTAGGCGCCGTGTTTGTGGGGAGGTGAAGCTCCCGCTCCTTCTCCCCCTCCCCGTGTTTACTCTCCGATGGATGGTGTTTGTCCCTCTGTCGCTCTGCCCAGACCCCTCCGCACCTCCGTTCTGGGAGCGCTGTCGCTGCGGTCATTGCTATTCCGGGGCGAGTTTCTGAAGCAGCAGGAGTGAGATGATTTTGCAAATTGCAAGATAATACCCTCTATGATCTTGTCTCAACCTGTAACACACATCCTCACAGAAACACCATTTAATTATGGTAATGTCCTTCCTCAGAGCAGACGCAGCACGGGGCCGTAGATTATATTGTTCATAGGCGATGGAGTCAGAGAGGAAGGTGTGCAATCTTCTTCTTTCGGCTCTGGAGAGCTTTTGGTTTCGTTTTCTTTCTTGGCTCCCCAAATAAAAATGCAAACAACGTTTTGACAGACAGACACACACTGTCAGGCACCAGGACGCCATCTAACCCCCTCCCCGCCCCCTGGTCCCCGGTGGGCTCCCCTCAGACACATGGGCGCGGAGGTGAGGGAGCTTCCGGGTGACACTTTTCCCCGAGGCTCCGGCGACAGCTGCAGTGACCTTATCGTGCAGACAGCTCTATCCAGGCTGACAGCCCAGCCATCTGGCTTCTATCGATCATAATTGATTTAAAGAAACCAGCTTTCCGAACGTAGGTCATTTGAAACCCTGAGGCTAAACTGGCCTACATTTAATTGAAGTTCTAAACACCTTTATTCTTGACACTGGTTTGGGACTAACATGCAGCATGAAGCCTGGTTTCCTGCCTGTGTGTGATTTGGGGGATGGAGAAACCCGTGGCCTGCCTTGGGAAACACCAACTTCTATAAAGACTGTTATACTCTAAGGCCACACATGCCTGTGCACGCACATTGGGCTTATGGTTCTCTCGGGTTTTGCAGTTGAGAACTTAGTGGACGAGGGCGATAGGACTGGTCCTTCTTGACCAGCTTTCTAGGTTCGTGCTAGGACTTAACCTGAGTCTCGTGAGCCTGTGAAGTGGGTGAGGAAGGTACCGGTCTCGTGTCATCGGGAGAATGAAGTGAAGCCGTACAAGCCCGGTGCCTGCTGAGCCGCTGCCGAGCTCACTGTGAGGACTGAAGACTGATTTGACTACTGATCACGTCACTCGTTGCCAGCGGTCACTAAGAGCCTCTCCTGCTGCCTCTGGCCAGCTCTTCGCTTTCCCCTGTGTGTCATCTCACCTGCAGGCAAGACCTCAGCCCTCACGAGTGCGCTGAAGGCCTCCGCGTGCTGACCTCCAACCCAGGCCTCCCTTTGGGCTCCTCGGAAGGGCACCCCTTATCCTGCTACGGGCGGCGCAGGGGCCATAGGGCTGGTGCAGGGCAACCCTGCAAGGAGTTCCATTGATCTCTTTTTGGAGACAGCTCTTATTGATTAATTGATAATATGCGGAAACCCAAAGTTTAATGACAGTGTAGGGTCTTACACTTCGTTGTTTTAAAATCCGATGTTGCATTTCATGCTGTAATACCAGTAACGTTTGGTCAGGGGTCCGTTCTGCAGCTGACCCTGGTCTTTATGAAATGTCTGGATCACTGTTCGGGAACCATCCTTTTCTGAGCTGGCAGACGGTACTCCGCGCAGCGTCAGGGGTTTCTTTAAGGTGGACGTCTTCCCGAGTTTATTTTATGCTTTGATTTAATTCAACAGTTAGCAGTCATATATGAACACGATAAGCGTAAATGACTTTCAGGCTCCCTACTCCTCTTGCATTTACTTTTTGACAGATGATGTTTATCACTCTTCCTGTAGCTCCGCGCCCACAGGCCTCATTGCACCAGTGATGAGAGCGCGGTAGCTTTCTGTCATTTTCATAAAGTGCTAACTTGCTTTGTTAACATTGGTCATTCCTTAATGCCTTAGCCATCGTTTTGCTGTTTTTGTTTTTATTTTTTAAAATGTGAGATGTATGCTACCTGAGGGAGAGTCTATACAATGTGTACTGTGGTTTAAAGAATGACAATGAAATGAACACGACAGAGCCAACTTCCAGATTAACAAAGTGACATCATCGGTGCCTTAGGGCCGCTGTGAGCCCCTCCCCGTTGTTCTCTCCGCCTCAGCCCAGAACCCGTCATGTTTCCTTGCTCTTCCCCACAGGCTAGCCACCACGTTGCTGTTTGGCATAAAATACCATTTCTGAGAGAGCGAGTAACGAACACACACGCAGCTGTGTGAGGGAAGCTGCTCCCACTGCAGGGCCCCGTAATTAGAGCAGCACCTCATCTCTGGCCGGAGCCGGGCCTCATCATCCCTCGGGGTTTCCCAAGTCCCTCCGGGGAAGTCATGGTCAGGGTCAGAGCTACGTCCTGGGGAGCAGCTGGCGGCGGTGGGGGGCCACGTGGTGGACGTCTGGCCTGGAAGGCATGTGCTGAGGGGAGCGCCTCTCTGTTCTGTTCTGAGCTCGCTGTGCCGCCCTCCTCTCCCCAGGAGCCCACGGGAGCCCCGGAGGCGGGAAGGGGTGCCCTCAGCTGGCCAGGCCTCAGGTGGCACCAGCAGGCGGAGGCGGGTGGAGTGGGGACTCCGTTAACGTGGCTTAGGATAAGCCAAGGACAGATACGAGCCTGGGTCAGGCTCACCTGGGCATTTCGTGTTCAGGTAGCAACGACCGTAAGAGAAGGAGAGGGCGTTGGTGGCGACAGCCCTCAGTCTCTCTCTCCTGAGCCACTTTGCTGATCTGGACACTCCCTCTGTATCTGTTGAGCACCTCTGACCCCAGGCGTTCTGCCGCGTGTCCTGAGGCTCCCGCTTCCTTAGCTGTGCGGGCCTCGTGCTCCTGGACCCCCAAGCCCCTCCCGGACTCCTTTCCTGTTGGGGTAGCACGCATCCTCCAGTGTCTCTGAGCTCAGGCCTCTCCATCTAAAAATGTCTTCCTTCTGCCCGCATTTTTAGGATGACAGGGGAGAGCATTCTGGGTTGGCCATCACTCTGATCTGTAAGTTGAAGGAATGGCTTCATTGTCTTCTTGCTGCACTGCGGCTGTTGAGAAGTTAAAAGCCATTCTGCTTCCCAGTTCTTTGATGTGATCCTTACGCCTTTTCTTTTGCTGTTTGTAAGAACTCTCCTCAGTGCTTTTTAAAAAATATTTGTATTGCTTTCAGAGCGGAAGGGAGAGGGAGAGAGAAACATCCATGATGAGAGAGAATCATGGATCGGCTGCCTCCTGCACGCCCCACCCTGGCAACTGAGCCCACAACCCGGGCGTATGCCCTGACTGGGAATGAAACCATGACCTCCTGGTTCACAGGTTGACGCTCAACCCCTGAGCCACGCCGGCCGGGCTCAATGTTCTGCAGTTCCACAATGAATTGCCTATGGAGATCCATTTTCTTCCATGGTGCTGGATGCTCAATGGGCACTTTTAAACCCAGAAATTGATTTCCTTTAGTTCTGAGACGTTTCCTAGAACAATTTCACAATTTTGACAATTAAAATAATGGTAATTGTAGTGATTTTCTCCCCTCCAGTTATTTCTGTTCTCCCTTCCCAGGACTTCTGGGCCTCCTACGCTGGCCTTCTATTCCTTATCTTTCCTTTCATCTTGCATTTCTTTGACTTTTTGCTCTACTTTCTGGGAGATTTCTTTAACTTCATTCCCCACCTCTTTTTCCTTCTGTCATGTTCATTTTAAACAGTTCTGTGTTGTTCTTTTCCTTTTCATAGCACCCCATTCTTGTGTAATGGATGCAATGTATTTTTCATATCCCTGGAAATTCTAATGTGTTTTTTGAAGTTCTCTCTGAAAAGTCTTTCCCCCACGTTGCTTTTATTTTTGTTATGATTGTTTTGCTTTTTAACTTCTGTGTTGAAGCCTTTCCGTAGATGGCTGGTAATCTTAGATCCGTGCTTATAATGCAAAGTGGCGGCGAACAAGTCGATTGAAAGTGCTGAGCCCATGGCGGGGACAGGCGAGCTTTGTGTGTCATCGCAGGGTGATCTGCCTGAGCCCTTTCTGGAGTCACCTTTGATAGTAGCATCTTTAGAGGATTCTTCTTAGACCAGTGGTTCTCAACCTTCCTGATGCCGCGACCCTTTCATACAGTTCTTCATGTTGTGGTGACCCCCAGCCATAAAATCATTTTCGTTGCTACTTCATAACTGTAATGTTGCTACTGTTATGAATCGTCATGTAAATATCTGATATGCAGGATGTATTTTCATTGTTACAAAGTGAACATCATTAAAGCATAGTGATTCATCACAAAAACAATATGTAATTATATATGTGTTTTCTGATGGTCTTAGGCGACCCCTGTGAAAGGGTCGTTTGACCCCCAAAGGGGTCGCGACCCACAGGTTGAGAACCACTGTCTTAGACTGACCAGATTCCCAGAGAAGATTCCGTCCATCTCTTGCGTGGCTGTTGGCCATTTCCCCCTCCCTTTCCTTGTCTCTGGTTTGCTGGTTCTCATTTGCTACAGGCTAGAGAATGGGGGAGGTGGGGAGGAAGTGACCTGATTAGGGTTGTTTGAAATTAGAACTATTAGATTCTGAGCTGCAGCCTAAGGGACTGGTCTGTGCAGAAAATGCTGCACATGTGTGGGTTTTTGGCATCTGTGTTGGTGACCCAGAAACATGTGTTTGTTTATTTCGCATCCTTGGATGGATTCTGGAAACAGGAAGTCCTCTTGTGACTGAGTTCTAAATAGAGGAAGTATTAATGCAAACTGTTCCAGAGTCATTTGTGTTTTTTCTTAGTCATTTTAGTTGATCTAGTACATGTACTTTTCTAGTTGAGTATAAAATGATTTATTAATTTGTTCTCTAATCTTTCTAGTTATTGAAGAAAATACTACTGGCCCATTATTATCACATTTTAAAAAAGTATTTGTTAAGGTAGGCAGCCATTCAAACTTTTTGCAATATATAGACTAGCCACAAGTTCTCAAGAGTAATGGGAGACTATTTTGAGAAATATTTTTTACTTTTGATGTTCTCCAAGGTTCACACCATGAGTTCCTGTGGATTTAAAGCCATTTGGAATTTTAAAGTATTTGCAACCATTTTAACCTATCCTTATTCTTGCTTGTTACCTCCCTGACTGGAGGTGTTTATTTTTTATAACTTTATTTGTTTGTTTTTAAAATATATTTTATTGATTTTTTACAGAAAGGAAGGGAGAGAGATAGAGAGTCAGAAACATCGATGAGAGAGAAACATCTATCAGCCGCCTCCTGCACATCTCCCACTGGGGATGTGCCCGCAACCCAGGTACATGCCCCCGACCGGAATCGAACCTGGGGCCTTTCAGTCCGCAGGCCGACGCTCTATCCACTGAGCCAAACCGGTTTCGGCACTTTATTTGTTTTTTTTATAAATAGCTGAATTTCTAGTGATAGACAAACTTTTAACGAAAATTTCCATTGCTGCATAAGCTCACTGTCATTTGTTTACTATGATTAAACATGATATTATAATTAGGGCTTATTTAGTCACAACCATGAAAACAAACCCATGAGATGGAAATTCAGGTGCACAAGGATCATTGATTGAGGATTGCTTCTTCAGAGAGTTTTAACCAAAAAATTTTTTTTTTACAAAATATTTTCTAAGATGATTTATTTTTAATTGCACCTCTAATACATTTAAAGCATGATTGCATATAAAAATTTGGACTCACATACCTTTCAGAACTACTTAATTTGCATAAGCATACACCTATATTTCTTGACAAATGAGAGGGCCTTTTATTAGAAATCATCTACAGCCTCTGATTTTCTGAATGACCTTGAGCAAATTGTTTACTTTTTCTTTAATACTCTTTTCCTGCCTACAATACTGAGATGAAGATGTTAGTCCCGATCCTACCGAATCACTGCAGTATTCTGGGGATTAATTAACTGATGTTTGTAAAATATTTTGTTCTTCTGAGAATTGGAATTACCTAAGTAGATGATATTATCATTGATATTGTGTGTTGCATTCAGCACATTGGACTAGATAATTGTGCCATTGTGTCAGCTAATGTTCTGGATTTCTTTTAATTAAAATTACATGGAGATAGTGGTGTGCTTGCTGCAATCTTGCCCTCCCCTGAAAATTGCAAGTGACTATTAACATGAAATATTTAAATTATAGATAATTACCAGGTTCTTAAGAATTTATCAGTTCCAGGAAAAAAGAAGGAGCAAGAAAATAGTCATTAAGACTCAGGAATTTCAGCAATTGCATTTGGAAGAATTAGATTACTTGGGTTATGGTTTCATAAGATTTTGGAATATTCATTTTCAGCCAGTGATAATTGAGCCTTGACAGACATAATAAACAGCGGTTACCAGTTCACAGATGAAATCAGGAGAGCAGCTACACTTACAATAGCATTAAAAAGAGCGAAATACTTAAGGTTTATAGAAATAAAATGCAAAACTGGGACACTGGAAATTACAAAATGCCATGAAAATGAATTAAAGGAGATCTAAATAAATGGAAAAGGATGACATGTTTATGGCCCCGAAGACTTAATGCTACTAAAATGGCATTATTCCCCAAATTGATATACAGATTAAACACAATTCATATCAAAATCCCAGACGAAAGTTTTTGTTGTTGTTGCAGAATTCAACAAGCTGATATTAAAATCACATAGAAATACAAGGGACCCAGAGTAACCAAGCAGCATTGAAAAAGAAAATCAAAGTTGGAGGTTTCATACTTTCCAATTTAAAAGCTACAGTACTCAACACAGTGCGGTATAGGCATTAAAAAAAAAAAGACACTCAGTTCAACAGAATAAAATAGAAAGTCCAGAAATAAACCCGCACATTTCGAGTCCATTGAACTTGCCCAGAGTCCGAGGCGCTCATTTAAATGGAGAGAAGAGGAGTCTGCTCAGGAGATTGTGTTGAGACAGCTGGATGTCTGCGTGGAAAGAACGCTCGGACCCCTGCCTCACACCTGCCCAGGCCCTAACTCCGTCTTTGTGACGCTCAGCTGCAATGTTCTGAGGGGGGAGGCTGGTAATCGGGAGTCCTGGGGAGGAATGGTTTCCTAGCTGTTACACCACAGCACCAGCAGCAGGGCACCCCTTCCCCGCAGGGCTGTGAGCCGCAGTGTGCGCCACTTCCGAAAGCGGTCTGACGGTCCCTCACAGTGTCCGAGACACGAGAACCATCATCCAGCAATCCCGCTCCTATGCATGTCCCCGCGAAAAATGAAAACATAGCTCCGTTTAAAAATGTGTACGTCAAGGCAGTCCCTATTAAAATACCAACGGCATAGTTCACAGGTCTAGAATAAACACTCCAGAAATTTGTATAGAACCGAAAAGGACCTGCTAGTCCTTAAGAAAGCAGAACAAAGTTGGAGGGATCACAGCACCAGATCCCAGCTGTACTGCAACGCCACCGTACTCAGGACAGCCTGGTCCTGGCACAGGAACGGGCATATAGATCATGGAGCAGAACAGAGAACCCAGAAATCGACCCAAGCCTTTATGCTCAGTTAATATTTGACAAAGGAGGCAAGAGCGTACAATGGAGTCAAGACAGTCTCTTCAATGCATGGTGCTGGGAAATTTGGTCAGATACATGCAAAAAATTGAAACTAGACCACCAACTTACACCATCCACAAGAATAAACTCAAAATGCATAAAAGACGTAAATGTAAGCCGTGAAACCATAAAAATCTTAGAAGAAGCCATAGGCAGTAGAATCTCAGACATCTTTTGTAGCATTATGTTTACAGATACATCTCCCAGGGCAACGGGAACTAAGGAGAAAATAAAATGGGACTTCATCAAAATAGAAGGCTTCTGCACAGCAAAAGAAACCATCAACAAAATGAAAAGGGAGCCCGCTGCATGGGAGAACATATTTGCCAATGATACACCCAATAAGGATTTAATTTCCAAAATATATAGGGAAATCATACAACTTAACAAAAGGAAAACAAATAACCCAATTAAAAAATGGGCAAAGGACCTAAATAGACACTTTTCCAAAATGGACGTACAGAAAGCCAAAAGACATGAAAAAATGCTCAAAGTCACTAATCATCAGAGAAATGCAAATTAAAATGGCAATGAGATATCATCTTACACCTGTCAGAATGGCTACCATCAACAAATCGACAAATGACGGCTGGCGCGGATGTGGAGAAAAGGGTACCCTCGTGCACTGCTGGTGGGAATGCAGACTGGGGAAGCCACTGTGGAGAACAGTATGGAGTTTTCTTAAAAAATTAAGCGTGGAACTCGCGTTTGACCCAGTGATCCCACTTCTAGGCATATATCCTAAGAAACCAGAAACACCAATCAGAAAGAATGTATGTGCCTCAATAGCAGCACAATTTATGATAGCGAAGATTTGTAAACAGCCCAAGTGCCCATCAGTAGATGAGTGGATAAAAAAGCTGTGGTCCATTTATACCGTGGAATACTATGCAGCAGTAAAAAAAAGGATCTCTTACCTTTGAGATAGCATGGAGGGACCCGGAGAGTAAGCCCCTTTGACTATTACAGTGATTTTCCATAAAATAAGTAGGTTGTTTATATTTGAAAATAAAGTAGAAATTTCTCTTTTTTAAGGTTTTATAGATTGAGGTTTTTAAAATATAACCTGTTATCTTCTCTTTCACCTTATTAACTAAACCTCTCCAACTTTTACTGGTTGCTATAGGGTTTACAATATGTTTATCTAAATTTTTGGGTCTATCTCTAAATAATATCCTATTCCTTCCTATGAAAGATATACACTATAGCAGTGTTCCTTCCCCCTCCTGTGCTGTTATCATCATGTATTTGTATGTATGTTATAAGTTCTACAACAATTTTTATTTTTGCTTTCAACTCAGTTATCTTTTAAAGAAATTAAAAAGTAAAAATTAGCTTATATTTAACCATGTTTACAATGTATAAGCTTTTTATTCCTTTTTGTTTTAATCCTCAGGCAAGGATATCCCTCCATAGATCCCTAGAGAGAATGAAAGGGAGGGAAGGGAAGGGGGGAGAGAAAGACAGAGAAACATTGATATGAGAGAGACTCATGACTAGATGCCTCCTGCACACGCCCTGATGGGGATGGGAGTGGGGTAGGGGTGTGGACCTACAACTGAGGCACGCACTCCCCACCGGGAATCAAACCTGCAACCCTTTAATCCAGCCGTGGGCAAACTATGGCCTGCGGGTCGGATCCGGCCCGTTTGAAATGAATAAAACTATTGAAAAAAAAGACCGTACCCTTTTATGTAATGATGTTTACTTTGAATTTATATTAGTTCACACAAACACTCCATCCATGCTTTTGTTCCGGCCCTCCGGTCCAGTTTAAGAACCCATTGTGGCCCTCGAGTCAAAAAGTTTGCCCATCCCTGCTTTAGTCCATGGGCCGATGTTTCAGCCATTGAACCAAACCGGCCAGGGCTGCAGTTCAGTTCTTTTGAGAAATTATCTTAAGCATTTCTTTGGTTGAAAACCAATTTTGGTTCTATTTTTAAATGACATTTTCATTGGCTATAGTATTCCAAGGTGACAGTTTTATTCTTTCCTAAAAGATGTTCTTCCATTGTCTTCTGACTTGTATTGTTTCTGGTGAAAAGTCAGTAATAACTCTTATCTACTCCCTATGTGTAACTTACTTTTTTTCCTTTCTTACTGCATTGTAAGCATTTCACTTTGTCATTAATTTTCAGGAATTTCTTGATGATGTGCCCAAGTTTATTTTCTTAGTTTTTATTCTGTTTGGGGTTTGTTGGCCTTTTAGATACATGGTTTATATTTTTAATTTACCAAAATTTAAACATTGTACCTCCAAGCAATTTTCCATTTTCCTGGACTCCAATGATGTGCAGAGTACATTGCCTTTCCCTCAGCAGGTGACTCTCCCTTTAGCTCTGGGGCAGGCTCCCGAGGCAGCTCCCAGACAGGATGGGTTTCTGTAAGACAGGGACCGTGACAGGCACAGCGAGCCCGACTGCACATGGAAATGAGCGCTTGGAGTCGCCGTTGCAGGCAGCAGAATGACTTCGATCAGAGGTTCCCGGCTGGGCTGTCCGTGAGGGCCAGAGCTCCTGTGGGCGGGGGTGCTTTCAAGGCTCCGTGGGCGTCTCTGAGAGGTGAAGGCTGGGTGAGCAGAAACACGGACAGAAGCTGGCTGGGGGCTCAGTTCCGTGCTGCCCTACGCCCTCCAGGACTTCACCCTCACAGAAGCAGGTGTCGTGATGTTTTCCAGGGCTTGGGCCCAGGCGTTGTTTTTAGCTGCAGCTCGAGTTCAGCTTTGAAAACCACTTTGCGCTGCTGGTCATGTGGTGAAGGACAGGCACGTGCAGATGATGGGAGCCAGCGTGCCTCAGGGCGTCACAGGTTCACAGGGAAGCGGCGTCCGAGACTCGGCTTGCCATGGGCTCGCACGGAAAATGTTGTTGCCAGTAAAATCTTAGTTGCGCGAAGCGTTTACTTGGCCCGTGTTTGCCGGTTATGCAGTGTTTGGCTGTTTGTGTCATGTGACAGCATTTTAACTAACCACTACTGATATTCCGATTTTAGATTTTTAAGGAAAAAATGTCAGCATGGCAGACGGAGGATTAAAGGAAGAATGGAGGGATAATGAGAGACCGGCTTTGGAGAAGGAATGTCCTTATTTTCAGGAATGTCGGTGTGTGTTTCCCACAGTGAGGATATTTCCCTGACATACGGTAACAGTCACCTGTAGTGGTACGGTTAAGCATGATGGTCTTAAAAGAGAGAAGTGTCACATCTTAAAGGCATTTGTAGGCAGATTTCCCACGGTGTGCTGTGCGCCATGGACATGTGCCCCGTTCTCATTCATTTGACAGATTGATGCAGCATGGATTATGTGCCAGCTACACTGCAGACACGTGGGAGACTTCAGTGAACCAAACGGACAAAAATGTCTGCCCTCTTTGAGCTTTTATTTAGTGGCGGTATTCAGAAGGGTCAAAGAATAAATAATAACTGTAACATATAAATTACACGGTGTGTTATAAGGCGATGAATGCTCTGGGGAAAGAAATGGGCAGAGGTAGGTGATGGGGGTGAGTGGCCTGCAGTTTAAGTAGAGTGGCTGGGGGCCTGACATTTGAGCCGAGACCTGAGAGGAGCCAGGGAGTGAGCGATAGAGCGGGTGCCAGTGGGCACTGGGGGGCCGCGGGCAGAGGCCACAGTGGCCTGTAGGGGGAAGTGAGCTGGAGGGCACCAGGGGCTTGGCCAGCAGCGCCTCCGCGAGGACTTCGGTTTTCACTTTGTGGGACAGGACCCAGCGGCACAGGGCTGCCCCGGCTGCTGCGTTCAGGAGTGTAGGGATGAGGGTGACCGCGGGGAGACGGGACCAGGGCGGTCACGGTGGTCCTGGCCAAAGGCGGCCGGGCCAGGGTGGCAGCAGTGCCTTGGAGGGTCCAGCCCGTGGATTCCAGATGATGTGTGGCCTGAGCCAGGAGCCAGGGGCTTCGGCAGAGTCTGCGGCTGCTAGTTAATGAGGTGATTTAGCATTTCATTTCCTCCTTGTTGGGCGTTCATAACATAATTCAGTGTGTTCTGAAAGCGATACTGTATTAGATTATTCCTACTTTCTTTTCATTTGCTGAGT